>NC_072426.2:71368939-71671969 GCF_028878055.3 Symphalangus syndactylus
AGCTGCCCTCTGCCAGTGAGGGAAAAGGACCAGTGTTGACAGCCTTTTTAGGTATCAGCCCTTGGTTCATACTGAATCCTTCTCTGGTGCCCAAGAAGAATGAGGTCACATGAATGAATTGAAGGATGGTGGATGCGGATAATTTTATTGATCAATGAAAGCAGATCTCAGCCGAAAGGGGAGCTGGAAAGGAGCTGGGAAGGGCAGGTTGCTCTCCCTTGAAAGCCTGTCTTTGACAACCAGCTGCTGTCTCTGAAGTCAAGTTGCCTCTTCCCAGTGTCCAGCTGCTTCTCCTCTCTACAGGCTGAGCCTGGGGTCTTTGTAGGCACAGGATGGGGGGTAGGGCAGGCAATAGGTTGCTTTGGAAAAGGCAAAAAGACATTATTCAGAAAGAACCAATCAGGAGACAGCGGGCACACAGGGATAAAAGTTCTCACTTTGGGCCACAGGTTTCAGGATTTCCAGAAGGTGGGGTTTTGCCACAGACCCACCCCTGTCTGCACAGAATTTCTCTGCCTCTTGCCTCTATCAAGACAGCTCCTTAAAATGAGAGGTAAAAGGAAGATATAAACACCTTGGTAATGAAGTCTCCAACCACAGCACAATCATTGGATGTTTTTTCTTACAATTTTTTGTTTTCAAAGCTATAGTAAATGAAACAGTTACTTGAATTATCAAAAGAATAGCAGTTTTACACAATGAGAAGCATACATGCCAAGCAAAAATATAGTAGCATTTGGGCATAGAGTCCAGGGACCCTTCCTGCACCTGATAGGGGAGCCCAGGGCCTCGGTAGGTGTTGTGGGGGTGCTGGAAGGAGGCCAATCATGCTCCCAGCATATGGCTCAGCTCAAAGCACAAGAGCAAATTCTAGAAAACAAATAAATATATAACACCATGCCAACAGTAATTGGCACTATTAGTGTCAATTAATAATATTAGCGCTATTTTAATAAGTGCTATGAAGAGACATGAAATAGAACCAGGAGCTCAAGCAGTGGGACTCAACCTGGGCCCAACGCTGTAAACACCCAAGAGCTTTAAAACATATTGTTGCCTTGGTTCTACTTGGAGAGATTCTATTCCAATTGGTCTGGAGTTTAGCTTGGGAATCTGAATTTTAAGCACTTTGGGTGGGTGTAATGTACTGATGAGCAGTGACTGCCAATAAGGGCACACTGGCACTTGAGGCTTTCACTCACATTTCATTGGCCAAAGCAAGTCATATTCCTGACCTGCACTCCAGGCAAGAGGGCAGTGCCATTCCAGGTGTGCCCTGGAGAAAGGGAATGTGCGTCAAGCCCCTTAATGATGGCCACAAGCTCCTCCTCCCTTGCTTGAGTCCAAGTGAAGCACTGTTTTTCTATTAAATCCAATTCTATGACTTTCCCTAACATTCACACACAAAGTAATGCAGTACAGACCCACATACTGGCAGATCGCTACTAGCTGAGTGTGTGACCAATTTGAGTATCTGGATGGGCCAGATGTTCATGGTGGCCACACTTAACCACAAAACACAACAGCCTTCAATGTCCCAGCCCTTAGCCTAACCACCGTTGTTCTCCACGCATGTGAAGGCTTCAGCTTTCTCACTTCCGGAGCCGAGATGACACTGTTATGCACTGACTAGTTTAGCTTTTTTGCGTGCAACATCTGGAACAAATGTGTAACTTGATGTTGGTCACTTTTATGCAAAAATAAATAGTCTGTATACGATAGACCCAGTGAAAGGTGCTGTTTGTTTAGACAGTGGATTTGTTGTGCATTTCATTTAGCTAATGGATCTTGGAACTCTCAACATAAACAATCAGGAAACTTAAACCCTTAAGGAGCCTAAGAGATAGGAACGTTTTCTTCAGTGTGAATCATGAGCTAATTATTGTTCCTAAAACTGTAAACCGAATTAATTATGCCTACTCAGCAGCTAGAGAACATGAAGGATCCAGCACCTGCCTTGTGTTCAAATATAGACTATTTAGAGACAAGAGGTGTGTTTGATTTTTCTGCTTGCTAGAACATATTCTCTTTCAAGTTTCTTCAAGAAGCAGGGGTCCCTTGTAAAGATGTACATATGAGTTAAAAAAGAAACAGGGATCTCATGGGAACCTAAGAACAGAAGCCAATGGACACTCGGCTTACATATAATTACATATATAATTAATATTCTCAGTGACATAAGAGAAATCTTTGCATCCATGACACAAGAATAGAGTCTTTTAAAAAAGGATCATTCAGGCATTCAGAAATCGAAAAAGAGCCTTTGGAAATCTAAAATATGATTGCAGAGACACAGCAACGACAAAGTCAATAGAACAAATAAAAGTAAAATTTGGGCCGGGCGTGATGGCTCACGCCTATAATCCCAGAACTTTGGGGTGCTGAGGCGGGAGGATCATCTGAGGTCAGGAGTTCAAGACCAGCCTGGCCAACATGGTGAAACCCCGTCTCTACCAAAATATAAAAAATTAGCCAGACATAGTGGGGTGATTGTAATCTCAGTTACTTGGGAGGCTGAGGCTGGAGAATTGCTTGAACACAGGAGGTGGAGGTTGCAGTGGGCTGAGATCGCACCATTGCACTCCAGTCTGGGTGACATGAGCAAAACTCTGTCTTAAAAAAAAAAAAAAAAGTTAAATTTGAGGAAATCTCCCAGAGAGTAGTCAAAACCTCAAAAAGATGAAAAATAGAATAGCAAAGATAACAAAATTTGAGGACCAGTCCAGGTGGTCCAATGCTGATATTTAATAGGAGTTCCAGAAATATATTAGAAAAAAATGAGGCAAGAAAATCATCAATGAAATGAGTCAAGAAAATTCTCAGGACTGAAGGACCTGAGTAGCCAGATTGAGAGAGCCCACAGGGATTCACACCAAAGCCCATCATGTGAAATTTCAAGTCCTGAGAGGCATGAGATGATCCTACAAGTTTCCAGAGAGTAAAACACAGGGCATGCATAGAATTAATATTCATGGCTTTAGACTTCTTGAGACACCAGAAGCAAGAATATATCTTAAAGGAAAATGATGTCTGACCTATTATTCTATATGCAGCAAAACTGTTAATTAAATAGGAGGGTAAAATAAACACATTTTAACATATGCAAGCCCTCAAAACATGTATCGCCCAAATATCCTTTCTCAGAAAGTTAGTAGAGGAAGCACTCCACAAAAATAAGAGTAAACCAAGAAAGAAGAGGCATGGGAACATGGGAAATCCCATAAACAGAGAGACAAAGAGCATCCCTGGGATCACAAAGGGAGGTCTCAAAATGACCAGACAGAGGGAACCTAGTCCAGACAGAAGCACCGTCATCCAGAGATGTCCTGGGAGGTCAGGAGCAACATCCACACTACCATTTTTTAAAACCAAAGGTCACATGTCCAATGGAGCTCATTGACTATCTTGTCTATGTACTGAGAAGTTTTCTTTTTTCTTCTCTATGACCTACTACTTGGATCAGCTGAGAATCCTCATTTCAACCCCAGAGAAATGTTCTTCTTTGACCTACTCTTGGGAGCTGGAAGCAGATTATGGTAAGTTTGGACCCAGGAAGTTCTGGGTAGCCTACTTGCCTGACCACATCACTGCTGAATCCAGACCCTGCTCCACAAATGGATGCCTCAGTGATGTGCTCCCATGTTTCCAGGTTTCAACAATGGCCTTGCCCCTGACCTTTCCAGAAAGGATGCTCTTACACATTCGGGGAATCTAAACCCAGAGATTCAGTTGAACTTATCTTATCCCAGGAACCCACTGGCAATTAACTCATTTTATTGCAGTTAAGTTTGTATTTGCTATTCAGTCAAAACTGAACAATGTATCCTTTGAGGATACAAACAAGTTGGAAATCTATAAAGAAAGGCAAAGGAATTACTAACACAAAGGTTTGGAGAGGAATTTCCTTGGGGTGGAGGCTCAGGGCTGTCATAAAGAACACGATCAAAGGGTGCTTCTAAGCTACTGACATGATTCTTCTGAGCCTGAGATAAGTGTATGCAGGAATTAATTTTATTCTTCTGCTCTTACATAAATGTTTTCTATTCTATTATGCATGACACATTTCACACAAAAAAATTATTCTTTTAATTTAAAAAACAGTCACGGCCAGGCATGGTGGCTCACGCTGTAATCCCAAGACTTTGGGAGGCCGAGGCAGGTGGATCACTTGAGGTCAGGAGTTCAAGGCAAGCCTGACCAACATGATGAAACCCCGTCTCTACTAAAAATACAAAATTAGCCAGGCATGGTGGCAGGCACCTGTAAGCCCAGCTTAGGCTGAGGCAGGAGAATTGCTTAAACCCAGAAGGCAGAGGTTGCAGTGACTCTAGATCGCACCATTGCACTCCAGTCTGGACAACAAGAGAAAAACTCCGTCTCAAAATAAATAAATTAATTTTAAAAAATAAAAAAGAATCAAGTAGCAGTTAATGTTTTAAAAAAACAAAGACTGAGGAAGCTCTGTGTACTGATGTGGAATGATCTCCAAGATATTTTTTCAGATGGGACAAAAGAGATGTCAATGAGACAATGATTGAGAAGTCAAAAAACAAAAAAGCACACACACACACATGCATGTGCATGTACACACACACACTTGCTGGTGTCCACATAAAAATACCCATGTAAGATTCCATTAGGAACTTCTACTGTAAACTGTAAACGGGCTGCCTGGAGATCAGGATCATAGAATGCTCACATTCTATTTTTTTTTTTTTTTTTTTTTTTTGAGATGGAATCTTGCTCTGTCACTCAGGCTGGAGTGTAGTGGTGCAGTCTCAGCTCACTGCAACCTCTGCCTTCCAGCTTTAAGCGATTCTCCTGCCTCAGCCTCCCAAGTAGCTGGGATTACAAGTGTGCACCATCATGCCCAGCTGATTTTTGTATTTTTAGTAGTGAGGGGGTTTCATCATGTTGGCCAGGCTGGTCTTGAACTCTTAACCTCACGTGATCCACCCACCTCGGCCTCCCAAAGTGCTGGGATTACAGGCGTGAGCCACCGTGCCTGGCCTACATTCCATTTTTTTTATAGTTTTGAATTTTGCAGCACTTGAAAGTTTTGCCCAGTCAAAAAAAAAAACTTTTTTTTTTTTTAAATAAAAGACAGAAGCCTGACAGGACCAAAAAAATGTTATGAAGGATGCAGAATCATATCCTGCTGATAGGAGAGCAAATTGGTAAACCTCCTTGGAAAGCAATTTGGAAATACCTCATCAAGTTGAACCAGCAACTACACTCCTAGGTACATGCTCTAGGAAAACGTCTTTCATATGTGCATCAGGAAACATCTACAGGAATGTTCCAGCCAGGCTTGCATATGATAACTAAAAAGGAAGAAAGAAAAAAGAGCAGCAATATAAAAGGTCCCAAAGAAGAGATTGTATTTAAAGAAATTCTATTATTTCCTTGGTCTGTGTGTCTGCTTTTACTGCAATACCATGCTGCTTTGATTACTATAGCTTTGTAGTAGATTTTGAAATCAGATAGTGGGATGTTTTGCTTTGGCTATTCAGATTCTTTTGTGTTTGCATAAAAATTTTAGAATTTTTTTATAGTTCTGTGAAAAAGATTATTGAAATTTTGATAGAGATTGCATTGAATCTCTAAATCATTTTGAGTAATATGGACATCTTAACAATGATCATTCTTTTAATCCATGAACACAGGATATCTTTTCATTTATTTGTACTTTAAATTTCTTTAATCAGTGTCTTATAGTTTGTAGTGTACAGATCTTTCACTTCCTTAATCAGATGTATTCCTATTTTATTGTTTTTTATGCTGTTGTAAATGGGATTGTTTTCTTAGTTTCTTTTTTGGATAGTTCATTGTTAGTGTATAAAAACACAACTGGACAGGGGGAGGTGGCTCACGCCTATAATCCCAGCACTTTGGGAGGCCGAGGTGGATGGATCACCTGAGGTCAGGAGTTCAAGACCTGCCTGACCAACAGGGTGAAACCCCGTCTCTACTAAAAATACAAAAATTAGCCAGGCATGGTGGCACAAGCCAGTAATCCCAGCTACTTGGGAGGCTGAGGCAGGAGAATCGCTTGAACCTGGGAGGCGGAGGTTGCAGTGAGCCAAGATCACACCACTGCACTCCAGCCTGGGTGACAGTGAGACTCCATCTCAAAAAAGTAAATAAATAAATAAATAAATATAAAAGAAAAACACAACTGATTTTTGTAGTTGATTCTGTATCCTGCAACTTTACTGAAGTTGATCGTTCTAACAGGTTTTTTGGTGGTGTGTGCTGGGTTTTATATATTTCGGATCATGGCATTTCATCTGCAAACAGAAATAATTTAATTTATTTCTTTCCAATTTGGGTGTCTTTTATTTTTTCCTCTTGCTTAATTATTCTGGCTAAGATTTCAAGTACTATGTTGAGTAGAAAGCATGAGAGTGGGTACCTTCGTCTTGTTCATAATATTAGTAGAAAAACTTCCACATTTTCACCCTTGTGAATGATTTTAGCTGTGGGCTTGTCATATATGGCCTTTATTATGCTGGGGTGCATTCCTTCTATATCCAATTTGGTGAGAAGTTTTTTTTTTTTATTTTTATTTTATTGTTTCTTTTTAGCAGGAGTCTCGCTCTGTCCTCCAGGCTGGAGTGCAGTGGTGTAATCTCAGCTCACTGCAACTTCAGCCTCCCAGGTTCAAGCAATTCTCCTGCCTCAGCCTCCCGAGTAGCTGGGATTAGAGGTGGGTGCCTCCATGCTCAGCTAATTTTTGGCTTTTTTAGTAGAGACAGGGTTTCATCATGTTGGCCAGGCTGGTCTCAAACTCCTGACCTCAAGTGATCCACCGCCTCGGCCTCCCAAAGTTCTGGGATTACAGGCATGAGCCACCGCGCCTGGCCAGGTGAGAGTTTTTATCCTGAAAGGAAGTTAAATTTTGTCAAATGCTTTTTCTGCATCTATTGAGATTATTAAGGCCAACTAAATATGGCCTGAGAAAGACTCCATACTTCTATATTTGAGTCCTTGTAGATGAACTGTAACCTAATTTAATAGGCAGACAACATTGAAAACATAACTTAGGAGTATGCACGTGTAACAATAGCTAAGTATTGGCATTGTACTTGTACTTCAACACTCATACATTGCCAAGTGTTCAAACTGTGTTCAAATAAGGCAAACACCAACCTGTAAGCAATCCAGCTGTTTCTGTACCTTGCTTCCAATTTTTGTACGTCGGTTTACATTTTTGTCTATAAATTTGTTCTGACCGCAAGGCACCCCTGGAGTCTCTCTGAATCTGCTGTGATTCTGGGGGCTGCCCAATTCGTGAATCATTCATTGCTCAATTAAACTTCTTTAAATGTAATTCGGCTGAAGTTTTTCCTTTAACAGATGATCATATAATTTTACCCTTCAGTCTGTTAATGTGGTGCACCACATTTATTAGTTTGTTTATTTGAAGCATCCTTGTATCCCAGGGATAAATCCCACTGGATCATGGTGGATGACCCTTTAAATGTGCTGTTGAATTTGGTCTGCTAGTATTTCAATGGGAATTTTTGCATCTATTCATTAGAGATATTGGCCTTTGATTTTCTTTTTTTGTAATGTCTTTGTCTGGCTTTGGTATCAGGGTAATGCTGGCCTCATAAAATTAGTTGGGAAGCATTCTCTGCTGTTCAATTTTTTTGTTAGCGTTTAAGAAGGATTGGCATTAATTCTTCTTTAAAAGAGTGATGCAATTCACTAATGAGGTCATCTGGTCCTAGGCGTTTCTTTGTTGGGAGGTTTTTGATTACTGATTTAATCTCCTTATTTGTTATTGGTCTGTTAAGATTTTCTATTTCTTCATAATTTAGTCTTGCTAGTTTGTATGTATGTTTCTAGGAATTTGTTCATTTCTTCTAGGTTATCCAATTTGTTGGCATATAATTATTTATACTAGTCTATTGTCCTTTGTATTTTCTGTGGCATCTGTTATAAGCTCTCCTCTTTCACTGCTAATTTTATTTGTTTGAGTCTATAATTACCATTTCCCTGAGTCTGGTAAGACATAACAAACACATGTTATATGAAGCAGATGGATTGCTTCCAGATAGACAGCAAGGGACCAATCAAAAAAGCCTAGAATCCCTTGTGGGCCAGTCCCCCAACATTCATGAAAGCTGCATAGGATGGGATGGATAATATCTGGACTGCATGGTCCTCGTTTGCACCACAGCAGAGGGACCTTGAAAGGCAGCCCACCTCAGGTCATATATCTCAAGGACCACATGACATCCTGGGCAAAGCTTTGAAGGACATCCTGATTCCAGGGGAGGGAGGAAAAAAGTCCAGGCTGTCTCAAGTGCTTTCTCCCTAACTTACAAAGTTACATTCCCTAGGAAGGACAGGACTAAGGTGCAGATTGTTTCAGGCAATTTCTTCCTGCCTCAGGGTAACGCGTTCCTACCACATTCTATAGTTATTCTTGAGAACTGCAAGTGAGACAGGGAAAAAATTAGGTGGTCCAAGACCACTCTGAAGAGGCCACTGTCCTGCGAAGTCCTCTCTTTTTGTTAGTCTAACTAAAGGTTTGCCAACCTTATTTGTATTTTCGAAAGACAACTCTTAGTTTCACTGATTTTTCCAATTGTTTTCCTCATCTCAGTTTCTTTGATTTCTGCTCGGATTGTTGTTTCCTTGCTTCTGTTGACTTTGGGCTTAGTTTGTTCCTTTTCCATTTCTCTTAGGTGTAAAGTTAGGCTGCTTTGTGAGATCCCTTTTTTTTTTTTTTTCTTTTTTTGAAATGGAGTCTCTGTCGTCCAGACTGGAGTGCAGTGATGCAATTTCTACTCACTGCAACCTCAGCCTCCTGGGCTCAAGTGATTCTCCTGCCTCAGCCTCCTGAGTAGCTGGGATTACAGGCGCACACCACTACGCTCGGCTAATTTTTGTATTCCAGGCTGGTCTCGAACTCTTGACCTAAGTGATCAGCCCGCCTCAGCCTCCCAGAGTGCTAGGATTACAGGAGTGTGTCACCACACTCAGCCTCTTTTTTCTTAATGTAGGCATTTATAGCTATGGACTTTCCTCTTAGAACTGTTTTTGCTGCATCCCATAAGAACTTCATTCCATACTCCTTATCAAATATAAAAATCAACTTCAGATGAACTATAGACCTAAATATAAAATGTAAAACCATAAAACATCTAGAAGAAAATAAATGAGAAAATCTGCTGCCTTGAGTTAGGCAAAGATAGGATCCCAATCATGACTTAGAAAAGAAAAAGATGATAAACTGGACTTCATCACAATTAATAACTTCTGCTCTTCAAAAAACACTGATAACAGACTTCAAAGATAAGCTACAAACTGGGAGAAAATACCTGCAAATTATCTATCTGATATAGGACTTGTATTCAGAACATATGAATAATACTCAAAACTCAATAAGAACTCATTTTTTTATTTCAATAGTTTTGGGGGTACAGGTGAATTTTGGTTACATGGATAAGTTCTTCAGTGGTGATTACTGAGATTTTAGCACACTTGTCACCTGAGCAGTACCAATATGTAGTCTTTTATCTTTCACTCCCCCCAACCTTCTCCCTACTAAGTCCCCAAAGTCCAGTGTATCATTCTATGGCTTTGTGTTCTCATAGCATAGCTCCCACTTATAAGTGAGAACATATGATATTTGGTTTTCCATTCCTGAGTTACTTCACTTAGACTAATGGCCTCCAGGTCCATTCAAGTTGCTGCAAAAGACATTATTTCATTACTTTTATGGCTGAGTAGTATTCTGTGGTATATATATGCCACATTTTCTTTATCCATTTGTTCATTGATGGGCACTTAGATTGGTTCCATGTCTTTGCAATTGTTGAGTTGTGCTGCTGTAAACATGCATGTGCATGTGTCTTTTTCATATAATGACTTCTTTTCATTGGGTAGACACCCAGTAGTGGGATTGCTGGATCAAATGGTGGTTCCACTTTTAGTTCTTTAAGGAATCTCTACACTGTTTTCCATAGCGGTTGTACTAATTTATATTCCCACCAGCAGTGTAAAAGTGTTCCCTTTTCACCACATCCTCACCAACATCGACTGTTTTTTGACTTTTTAATTATGGCCATTCTTGCAGGAGTAAGGTGGTATCTCAGTATGGTTTTCACTTGCATTTCCCTAATAATTAGTGATGTTAGGTTTTTTTCATATGCTTCTAGGCCATTTGTATGCCTTCTTTTGAGAATTTTCTATTCATGTCCTTTTGCCCCTTTTTGATAGGATCATTTGTTTTTTCTTGTTGATTTGTTTTAGTTCCTTGTGGATTCTGGATACTAGTCTTTTGTTGGGTGAACAGTTTATGAATATTTTCTCCCACTCTGGGTTGTCTGCTGATTATTTCTCTTGTTGTGCAGAAGATTTTTAGTTTAATTAAGTCCCATTTATTTATTTTTATTTTTGTTGCATTTACTTTTGGGGTTTTAGTCATGAGTTTTTTGCATAAGCTGATGTCCAGAAAAGTTTTTCTGATGTTATCTTCTAGAATGCTTATGGTTTCAGGTCTTAGATTTAAGTCTTTGATCTATCTTGAGTTGATTTTTGTATAAGGTGAGAGATGGAGATCCAGTTTCATTCTCCTACACGTGGCTCACCTGTTTTCCCAGCACCACTTATTAAATAGGGTCCTCTTTCCACAATTTATGTTTTTGTATGCTTTGTCGAAGATGAGTTTGCTGTATGTATTTGGGTTTATTTCTGGGTTCTCTATTCTGTTCCATTGGTCTATGTGGCTATTTTTATACCAGTAGTACCATGCCATTTTAGTAAATATAGCCTTGTAGTATAATTTGAAGTCAGGTAATGTGATGCCTCCAAATATGTTCTTTTTGCTTAGCATTGCTTTGGCTATGTAGGCTCTTTTTTGGTTCCATATGAATTTTAAGGTTTTTTTTTCTAGTTTTGTGAAGAATGATGCTGATATTTTGATGGGAATTGCATTGAATCTGTAGGTTGCTTTGGGCAGCACAGTCATTTTCACAATATTGATTCTTCCCGTCCATGAGCATGGGATGTGTTTCCGTTTGTGAAATCTATGATTTCTTTTAGCAGTGTTCTGCAGTTTTCCTTGTAGAGATACTTCATCTCCTTGGGTGTATTCCTAAGTATTTTATTTTATTTTTTCAGCTGCTGTAAAGGAGATTGAGTTCTTGATTTGATTCTCAACTTGATTGGTGGTATAAAGCAATCCTACTAATTTGAATCCTGAGACCGAATTCATTTATCAGATCTAGGAGCTTTGGATGAGTCTTTAGGGTTTTCTAGGTATACAATCATATCATCGGCAAACAGCAACAGTTTGACTTCCTCTTTTCCAATTTTGATGCCTTTTATTTCTTTCTCTTGTCTGATTGCTCCGGCTAGGACTTACAGTACTATGTTGAATAGAACAGAAGTGGTGAAAATGGGCATCCTTGTCTTTTTCCAGTTCTCAGAGGGAATGCTTTCAACTTTTCCCCATTTCATGTGATGTTGGCTGTGGGTTTGTCATATACGGCTTTTATTACTTTGAGAACTCATTTTTTAATGCAAAAGATTTGACCAAACACCTCAATAAAAAAGATGTAAATATGGCCAGTAAGCACGTTGAAAGATGGTAAACATCATTAGTTACCAGGGAAATGCAGATTGACACCAAAACCAGATCCCATTACATGCTCATTTGTAATAAAGTATCTGACTCCAATTTTGATTTTGGTAGCTAATAGCTTTGAAGCTCACCTCTCCCTCTCTTGCCAAACAACCGGGAAAGCTGATAAGAAAACTGGTGTTCCCTTCTTTAATGCTAGGGAAGTTTAAACCACACAACCTTGACCTATGTTTAAGAATCTTCACTTCTTCATCCGCCTCTTAATCACCATTCAATCTCCAAGCCAGTCTCCTTCCCTTGCTCTCTCAAGCCATTTTCTTTGTTGTTGTTGTTTTTGAGATGGGGTTTCACTCTGTCACCCAAGCTGGAGTCTAGTGGCACAATAGCGGCTCACTACAGCCTTGACCTCCCTGGTTCCAATGATCCTCCTGCCTCAGCCTCTTGAGTAGCTGGGACCACAGGCACATGCCACCATGCCTGGCTAATTTTTAAAAATTATTATTTGTAGGCCAGGTGCAGTGGCTCACGCCTGTAATCCCAGCACTTTGGGAGGCTGAGGCAGGAGGATCATTTCAGCTCAGGTGTTCAAAACCAGCCTGGGCAACATAGCAAAACCCCATCTCTATTAAAATTCCGAAAAATCAGCCAGGCATGGTGCTGTGTGCCCGTAGTGCCAGCTACTTAGTGGTACTTGGGGGGCTGAGGCAGAAGGATTGCTTGAGCCAAGGAATTCGAGGCTGCAGTGAGCCCTGATCATGCCACTGCACTCCAGCCTGGGCGACAGAGCAAGACTCTGTCTCAAAAAAAAAAAATTAATTATTATTTGTGGAGACAGGGTCTCACTGTTGCCGAAGGTGGTCTTGAACTCCTGGGCCCAAGCAATCTGCTTGCCTTGGCCTCCCAAAGTGCTTGGAATACAGGCCTGAGCCATTGCACCCGGCCTCTCAAGCCATTTTCTTTTTATTTTCTTTTTTTAAAATATGGAATGCTTCACGAATTTGCCTATCATCTTGTACAGGTCTATACTAATCTTCTCTGTATCACTCCAATTTTAGTACATGTGCTGCTGAAGCAAGCACTCAAACCATTTTCAAACCAGCTGGGAAGCCTTCCCTGATCTTCTCAGAGACTCATTATGTAACAAGTCCTTTCACATCTTTTGGGGTGTGTGTATGTGTGTGTGTGTGGCATTATCAATATTGGAATCTGAACCAAATTCTGGGTGAGGGTCCATCCTTCTTATAAAGAGTGACTATAACATCATTAAATGGCTAAAATTTAAAAGCCTGACGATATTAAATGTTGGTGAAGGTGAGGAGGAAGTGGAACTATTAATACACATATAATGAGAAAGTGAAATTTAAAACCACTTTGGAGAACAATTTGACAATTTTTTGAAAAGCCAAATATATATATACTATGTGATGCATTGCTTCCACTCCTAGGCATTTGCCCAAGAAAAAGGAAGCATATGTTCATATAAAGACTTGTATATGATCGGTCACAGCAGCTTTACTTATAACAGCCCCAAACTGGAAACAACCCAAATGATTAATAAAATGGAACACTATTCGGCAATAAAAGATTGAACTACACCATTATCGTGCCACTACACTCCAGCCTAAGAGACAGAGCGAGACCTTGTCTCAAAAAAAAAAAAATTGAACTATCAATAAATGCAAAAACATGGATGAAACTCAATTAAGCGATTAAAAGAAGTCAGACTGAATACATACTGCATCTTCCCCTTGTATTTTTTAGAATATACAAATATCTATGGTTATAGAAAGCAGATAAGTACTTGCCTAGGGCCTGGGTTGGGAATGGAGCAGAGGCAGAAAGGAAGAAGAGGGAGGGATACAAAGATGCATCACAAAAACTTCGGAGGTGACAAACATATTTAGTATCATGATTTTGGTGATTGGTGTACATGTCAGAACTTACACAATTGTAAATTTTAGATATGCACAGTTTCTGATATGCCAATTATATTCAATTTGAAAAAAGGCAATAATTTCATGGCGAGTTGTTGTTGATAGAAAAGAGCTTCATCCATGGTATCCATGGGGATGGTAAAAATAAATAAATTCATAAGAAAAAAAAAAAAGCTTCAAGGACTGTTCCTTGGGCATTTCAGAGATCTCCTATCATATGATATTATCTTCAATTTCCTTTTTTTTTCTGAATTCCATCTTCCTCTTTCTTGATTTGCTCTTTCATTTTGATGGAAGACACCCCTCAGTGAAATAATAAGCGTACTTCTGTAAAAATATTTTTTCCAGCATCAATTTATGACAGTTTGGCTAGGTATAGAATTCCAGGTTAGAATTCTTTCTCCACCAGAACTTTGAAAGCATTGACCATTATCTTACTACTCCATGATGATGTTAAAAGGATCAAACCTATTTTGATTCCTGATATATTCCTTTTCATACGCCCTCTGGTTTCTTTGTAATCTTTCCTTCTCTCCCCATCCCCCATCTCCCCGGAGACCTATAGAATCTTCTAATTGCACCCATCAAAGTTCATGGTAATGTGCTTTAGTGTGAGTTTATTTTTACACATTGTGCTGGTTACTCAGTGAATGCTGTCAACTTGACAGTGCATATCTTTCAATTCTGACAAATTTTTTTGTTGATGATTTCTTCTATTATTCAGATTTTGGACCTACTGCTCTGCTCCTTTAATTTGCTTACATTTTCTTTCTTGTTTTCTCTCTCCTATTATCTTTCTTTAATCTTTTTTGGGGGGGAAATTTCCTTAACTTTATCCACCAGCCCTTATATTGTGTTTTAAAATTCCATTATTATATTTCAAGAATTTTTTGTTCTGAGTGTTTACCATGTATATGTATGATTCTGTTCTTTAATGGATGCATATATTCACTTGTTTCTCCAGGTATATTCTCTCTCCAAGTATAGGAAAAGCTTTTATCTTTGAGAGGCTCTTGTTCCTGTATAGTTTCTGTCCTTCGAGTTACTTTGTTTTGGTTTCTTCCATGTTAAGAGGCTCTTCTGATATTGAGTGCATTATTTCTCTACTGCTGCACAAATTCTCACAGACTTAGTGGCTTAAAATACCACAAATTCATTATCTTACAGTTCTGGAGGCCGGAAATCCTAAAATCAGGGTGTTGGAAGAGCTGTATTCCTATGGAAGCTCTAGAGAATGTTTCTCTGATGTGCCCACAATCATGCTTTTTAAAAAGTCTGTTTTGGAGCATCAGCAATGGTTACATAATACTTGCTGGTCTCCAATTTCCACAGGAGTTAGCAATGGTGAAACCATGCTTACATTCAGCTTTCAGTTTTTACAAGACTCAGACATACTTGAAGGAGCCCTTTTCCATCTTGGCAGCCTCCCCCTCAAATTTTTTGATGGTTCTTTTGTCAATCAGATGGTGGGCTTGCCTGAATCTACATGTCCAGTGACGGCAGTGTTGATATGATTCTTTGTTTTTCCCATTTTGGCCTTAACCCCTTTATGCCAAAGGTTGCAAATTTTGGGTGGTGGGGGTTGGGGGTGGAATCAGACCTTGGCAATGACCTTGAGCAGGATATAAATAACTCCCACAAGCTTAGCATTCCAATAATGGAACATTAGGCATAAATGGGTTAGTTTAGTGGTGGTTTTCACAATACATATATTTTGGTGGCATATTTGTTATGAATAAAGCTCTCACAGTCACCTTTTGGCTGGGACTGATACCCTTGACTTCTTGTTGGCTGTCAGCAGAAATTGCTCTCAACTTTTAGAAGCCACCCTCAGGTCCTAGCCATATGGCCCTCTTAAACATGACAGTTTACTTCTTCAAAGCCAGCAGGAATTTCTCTCTCCAGCCTACTAAGAAGGAGTCATATTATATAACATAATCACAGGAATAATTATTCCATCACCTTTGCAATCTAATGCAACCCAATCAAGGGAATGACTATTCCATCAAATTCAGATTGCAATCACACTCATGGGGAGATTTGCCAGGGTGGGTGCTCCAGAGGATAGAAGTCTCGGAGGTCAGTACAGAATTATGCCTAAAACATCATCCATTAGTTTGAATCTTTCTTTTAGAAAAAGAAGTTAAAGATTTAGAATGGAAGTTGAGCTCCTAAATTTTTATTGCTACCATTTCTCAATACCTTTAGAAATCAGTAGCTAAGAACATGATAAGGGAAAGAAAGTAATGTGTATTGATTACCAAACATGTATCAGGCATTGTGCTAGGTCCTTGACATTACAGTTTACTCAATATCAGAAAAGAATTACATTTGAACCAAGGAGGTACTATAAGAAACATGTAACCAAATCAGAGTATTCTTAATACTAGTAAGTGCAGGTAAGAAAATTAGGCAATAACAATCATCATTAAGTTGAAAGGCTAAATCTAGTATTTTGAAAATTTCCTAAAAGTATGATTGGGTATGATTTTGATGGTCTTGGAAAACAAATACTCTACATTTCCCAGTGAAATTTGAACATTTTTTCTTTTTAAAGCAAAACAGATTTTGGTTGCACAGAATTTAAAACAGGCTGTAGCTTATGTAACTAAATATAATGTCCTAAAATATTTTCTCCTAAATCATGCTGCACATATTTTATTAACCTATGAATAAAATCTATTCCAGGATGGCACTGCACATATTTAATCATAGTCAAATCTTTCTTCATCTAGAAGATCCAATATAGCTAATATTGCTTAGAAAATAGGAACTACAGAAAGCTTTAGAATTAAGAAACATTTTAAACCACATTTAAATTCAAGTATTGTTTAATGCAATTTTTATCCTGAAGCATCAAGATAGAAATACTTTGTCCAGGGCAATCAAAATTAAAACATCAAATAATTTCAGTTTTTCACATAATTTTATTAAATATTTAAAGACTTGAATTAAGGTCTCTGACAATACAATAGTGCTAGAATGTATTTAGCAAATTAAAAATACGAGTTGAAAATTAACTCAAAATAATGACAGCAATTTTTGTTAATTCTGTTACTAAACAAATGTGGGCTACTGAATGTAACTGAAAAACTACAAATATAAATTAGTCGTATATTATAGAAATAACTGACTCATAATATACAAACACCTAAATTATTTCACCTATGTAAAAAATTTGTTTTATTCATGAATAAGATATCCTAAAAATAACATATGCTTAAAGTCCAAAAGACATTTTTTCTAAACTCATAAATCATAAAATTTTGAAAAAGCAATTTGGCCTAAAATGCTCCATTCTTGATCTCAACCCAGATAAGTATTTTGGAAAACTGGAAGAAAAATTGTATTTCATAGTTGTTTCAGGTATCTCAATGTTGATGGGAAAAGGAGGTATTTTTCTCATTCTTATTTGGGCATTTTGTGCACTTATTCACACATGGCACAAATTTAA
Organism: Symphalangus syndactylus; assembly: GCF_028878055.3. NCBI lineage: Eukaryota > Metazoa > Chordata > Mammalia > Primates > Hylobatidae > Symphalangus > Symphalangus syndactylus. The sequence continues at coordinate 71,385,930 of NC_072426.2, forward strand.
ACTTTGAATTGGCATGTACAAAATCCTCTATGAGGAAATCACAGTCTAGATATAAAAGCTGGCAACTTCTGATTTCTGAAGCATAGCAGAACATTTGCAGTGCCCAGCTTTCATTAGTGGTGAACTAGGCATTCATGTCGGCCAAATTTTGTACTGTTATCCAAAGCTTAATTGAACAGGCACCAGCAAGTGAGACATTTGAAAGCTTCTTACAAGGAAGCAAACTAAATAGTATACATTCCTATGAGATAAAATATATATAAGGATCAGAAGCTGGAGTAAAAAAGAATGATGTCCAGTAATGGCAGACTAGGTAGTATCCATCAACTCTCTCACTGAATGAAAACAACCAGAAAAGCTTGGCAAAACAGTCCGGGCGCGGTGGCTCAGGCCTGTAATCCGAGCACTTTGGGAGGCCGAGGTGGGTGGATCACCTAAGGTTGGGAGTTCGAGACCAACCTGGCCAACATGGCGAAACCCTGTCTCCACTAAAAATATAAAAAATTAGCTGTGTGTGGTGGTATGTGCCGACAGAGTGAGTATCCATCTTAACAGAAAAGAAAAGGAAAAGAAAAGATGGAGGGAGACAGAGAAATAAAGAGAAAGAGAGAAAGAAGCTTGGAAAAACAAAAACAGCTGCTCGGGGAGAGAGAGAGAGAGAGAGAGAGACGGGGGAGAAGGGAAGGGAAGGGGAAGGGGAAGGGAAGGGGAGAGAGAGAGAAGCTTGGAAAAACAAAAACAGCTGCTTGAAAGCATCAGACTGCTAACAAAGGAGTGAAAAATTACAAAACTGTGAAGAAGTAGACTTAAACAGGTAAGCCTAGCATTTGGGGTTGCTACCCCCTAGGGACATCTGCTGATGAAGTAGATCAGAGGGGAGAGAGGTTTCAAAAGACTTGCAGGGACAGGAGACAAAAATGACTTCAGGGCCCACCAAGGAAAAGGGACCCTGGTCAGCACTCCAGGTTTTGGACTGAGATCTTCCCCACCACAGTGCGAGTAACAATGAACTAGAATTTGGAATTGAATCCAACTTCAAAATCTCAAACCCTTTCTGGATTAAAGTGATCCAGGATTATAAATACCCCTACCCATCTCCCAGAAACAAAAGTAAATCCTTTCTGAAGGAAGAGAAAACATCATCCTCCCTCGAAGTAATTCCTACTATTTCTCCCATCCAATATCAGCATACAAAGCCACCACTGCCACCACCAGGTATACCAGGAGAGAAGTCAACATCATGAAAAACAAACAGACCCATGGGGAACCATATGATCAACTTATCAGACACAGGCTTTAAAATAACTGTGTCAAACTGAAAAAAATATACTGAAATTGAGAATTCAATAAATGGATTTTTAAAATTAGACACAGATGAAAAAAATTGATAAACTGTTATACAGGTCGGAATTCTGGCCAAACACAGTGGCTCATGCCAGTAATCCCAGCACTTTGGGAGGCCGAGGCGGGTGGATCACCTGAGGTCAAGAGTTCAAGACCAGCCTGACCAACATGGTGAAACCCCATCTCTACTAAAAATACAAAAATTAGCTGGGTGTGGTGGTGGGCGCCTGTAATCCCAGCTACTGAGGAGGCTGAGGCAGGAGAATTGCTTGAACCCTGGAGGCGGAGGTTGCAGTGAGCTAAGATCATGCCACTGCACTCCAGCCTGGGTGACAGAGCAAGACCCTGTCTCAAAAACAAACAAACAAAAAAGAAGTAAATTCTTGGAGTGAAGAGAGACACAAGAGTAGAAAATACAGGAAAGTATAGAAGAGATATAGGGAATTAAGCAAAAAGACCTAATAAATGTTAAGTGGAATCCCAGAGGAATGAAGGCGAATGTAGCCAAAGCAATATTTGAAAATTGTTGAGTTTTCTAAAACTAATAAAAAATATTTTCAAGTCATTAAGTAATGTTGAACAGCTCATGTGAACAACGTTGAACAATCATATATGCTGACATCATCAGCATAATCTGTGTTGTAGGAACTCCCTAAGACAATCCCCTATCTTCAATAAATTGCAAGTGAAGAGAGAGATGAAGTAGAAACCTGGAGTCTAAGAGAGTTAAGAAACAGACCATCCAATCACAATATGTGGACTCTAACTGGATATTGATTCAAACAATTGCACTAGGAAAAAGCCACTGTGATATCCACAAGACAATGGGGAGCTTGAACAGTAATCGAAAATGATGATATTATTAGAGAATTACTGTTTTTGTTTGTTCCATTTTGGTCTGACAATGATTTTGTGATTGTATTAGAACAAAAGTTATCTTTTAGAAATATTACATATTTACAGATGAAATGGCAGAATGGAATTTGCTTAAAATAATACAGAAGTGGTAAGTTAATGGGGTTATAAATTAAAGGCAATTTGCCATGAATTAATTGTCCAAAGAGGTGATGGATGTGTGCCAAGTTCATTATGCTTTTCAATTTACTTTTGCCTGTGTTCAAAATTCTCCATAGTAAAGTTTCATACAATTATTAGTGAGCTTGCTTTCCTTGCTAATCAGCCAGTTTCATAACCCACCCCTTTTACTCTAGTTTTCAAGACAGGGTAGAACTAGAGAGAAATGTCAATATGCTTTAATTTTGTAAGAGGAAAAGCTTCAGAAATGTAAGACTTCCATTGTACCTAACAAGTTTAACATGTTAAAGAATTTTAGCGACATGGAGCATGATGCAGGCCTAATGTGGAATCTTTTCATTAGTTTGCTCCATTTTATTTGACAGCATCCATTACAGTAACTTTTCAATGTGCCACACTTCAAAATAAACCCAGGCAAAAGTAACAACCTACAATTTTATTTTTCACTAATAATTAATTAAATTTATTTATTTTTGAGACAGAGTCTCACTCTGTCACCCAAGCCAGAGTGCAGTGGAGTGATCTCAGCTTACTGCAACCTCCAACCCTCAGGTTCAAATGATTCTCCTGCCTCAGCCTCTCAAGTAGCTGGGATTGGGCATGTGCCACCACGCCCAGCTAATTTTTGTATTTTTAAAAGAGACAGAGTTTCACCATGTTGGCCAGGCTGGTCTTGAACTCCTGACCTCAAGTGATCCGCCTGCTTTGGCCTCCCAAAATACTGGAATTACAGGAGTGAGCCACTGGGCCTGGCCTAATTTTCATTAATTTAGACTTGGCCTGTTCCAAATTAGGTATTTTCCCCATATCATGTATTCATCATAGTATAGTATCTAGAGTTTCAAGTTAGATTTTTTTTCTTTTTTTTTTTTGAGGTAGAGTCATGATGTCACCCAGGCTGGAGTGCAGTGGCACAATCTCAGCTCACTGCAACCTCCGCCTCCCAGGTTCAAGCAATTCTCCTGCCTCAGCCTCCCGAGTAGCTGGGATTACAGGTGCCTGTCACCACGCCCAGCTAATTTTTGTATTTTTAGTAGAAATGGGGTTTTACCATGTTGGCCAGGCTTGTCTCAAACTCCTGACCTCAAATGATCCACCCACTTCGCCCTCCCAAAGTGCTAGGATGACAGGCGTGAGCCACTGCACCCGGCCAAGTTAGACCTTTTTAATACTCTCTCTAAAATATGCCTTAGCACCACATTCTAGAAGCTTAGAAACTCTGCTATGGGGGAAAATTTTTGCAACATATTCATCTTAGAAACATGAATAACGCTTTCAATCTAGCTCTGACTCCACTGAGTAATGAAAGGGGGTGGATACACACACAGATAACATAAAACACGAGCAATCACATTTAAAAGATAAAGTACATTTTTTAATAATTTGTGGTGATTTGATATATCCTGTATTACAGATACTATAGATTAAAGATTCTATCTACAGTACTTTCTGAGAGTTGCTACATGGGAATTCCAGAGGAACCTTGTAATGTTTATATTCTTTGGAATCCGTATCCACAAGTAATTGAATTCATTGTGGAAACCCAAATAACTCTTTCAAGTATTTAAAATAAATTTGCCAAGATGAAAAGTGATTTCTGGTCATGTTTTCATTCCTTTCCAAGTATATATGTAAAGAATTTTTCATTAATAAGGCTTTACATACAATCATATGTAAGCCATGAGCTGTTACTTCCTGCTGATAGCTTTAAACTACTTAAGCTTTACTTTCTTATTAAACACTAAGGAGAAAGACTCTTCTGAGGCATATAAGAGACAGTCACCTTCTGGCCTTTTGTGGAAAATTTAACAGCCAAATTTTATCTAACTTAATAATAAAATCTACACTCAAGTACTCAAATTTGTTATCATTATTATTTTTTTTTGCTGAGATGGAGTCTTGCTCTGTTGCCAGGCTGGAGTACAGTGGCGCAATCTCGGCTCACTGCAACCTCCATCTCCTGGGTTCAAGCAATTCTCCTGCCTCAGCCTCCTGAGTAGCTGGGACTACAGGCACTCGCCACCATGCCTGGCTAATTTTTGTATTTTTAGTAGAGACAGGGTTTCACCATGTTGACCCGGCTGGTCTTGAACTCCTGACCTCATGATCTGCCCACCTTGGCCTCCCAAAGTGCTGGGATTACAGGCGTAAGCCACCGTGCCCGGCCAAATTTGTTATTTTTAAAAGAAAGGAATCATGGCTGGGCATGGCGGCTCACACCTGTAATCCCAGCACTTTGGGAAGCTGAGGTGAGCAGATTACTTGAGTCCAAGAGTTCAAGACCAGCCTGAGCAACATGGTGAAACCCTGTCCCTGTCTCTACAACAAAATACAAAAATTAGCTGAGAGTAGTGGGGCACACTTGTAGTCCCAGCTACCCAGGAGGCTGAGGTGGGAGGATCGCTTGCAGTGAGGCTGAGATTGTGCCACTGCAGTCCAGCGCAGCCTGGGCAACAAACTGAGACCGTGTCTCAACAACAACAAAAAAGCCATGATCTAAAACTACTAGGTATCAACAGATGAATCATCTGAAAGCATTGCTTTTTTATTATCCCTTTGCATGAAAATCATCAATGGGCCGGGCGTGGTGGCTCACGCCTGTAATCCCAGCATTTTGGAGGGCTGAGGCAGGCAGATCACCTGAGTTCAGGAGTTTGAGACCAGCCTGGCCTGCATGGCAAAACCCCATCTCCACTAGAAATACAAAAATTAGCTGGGTGAGGTGGTGTGTGCCTGTAATCCCAGCTATTCAGGAGGCTGAGGCCTGAGAATTGCTTGAACCCAGGAGGTAGAGGTTGCAGTGAGCTGAGATCACACCACTACACTCCAGCCTGGGCAACAGAGCTAGACTCTGCCTCAAAAACAACAACAACAAATCATCAATGATTTACCAGTGAAGATATACTCAACCTCCTTAACTTGAAATTGGCAGTTCTTCCCCATCTTGCTCAACCTTAACTTCTGAGTATCACATTAAAAACTACATCCTAGCCAATCTAGATCCCTAGTTCTCCAGACATATGACAGCTACTCAACAACTGAATGTCAAACTCTGGAAAGTGGAGTTGCTACTTCAACAAGATGCATCTGCTTGGATGCTCCTTCTGGCTTTGCTGCAGATATTCAGTGTTTGCTTCTTTACACAGGCAAATGTAGCATTTCCCTACCATGGCACCAGGAGGCTCTAAAGAGCTGAATATGGCTGTACTTGGAAGGCCAAGGAAATTCTAGGAGCATGAAATGAGGTGGAACAATCTAATTCTGCTCTCACCTGACTACAGTGTAAGCCACCTGACTAGAGCTCTACACCTGACTATAGCAAAAGAAAGACGCCAGGCCGGGCGCGGTGGCTCACGCCTGTAATCCTGGCACTTTGGGAGGCCGAGGCGGGCAGATCACGAGGTCAGGAGATAGAGACCATCCTGGCTAACACAGTGAAACCCTGTCTCTACTAAAAATACAAAAAATTAGCCGGGCGAGGTGGCGGGCGCCTGTAGTCCCAGCTACTCGGGAGGCTGAGGCAGGAGAATGGCATGAACCCCGGGGGGCAGAGCTTGCAGTGAGCCGAGATTGCGCCACTGCACTGCAGCCTGGGCGACAGCGAGACTCTGTCTCAAAAAAAATAAATAAATAAAATAAAGACGCCAATAGGAAATGACAGCAGAAAAAAGTCTTACTTATACTCAACTTTCTTTATTTTCCCTTCTCCTTTATGGTAACTGAAGGCTTGGTGAATGAGATAATTACACACAGTTTTCCTATAATGTCTCAGGCTAATCGTTATTTCCTAGAAAGTCTCTGGCCAATTCTCAAATTTTCTAAAGATGGATAATAGCTCCAAGAATTATACTAGTGGGCTATAGCTGAAATCGTTTTGATTGGATAGTCTCATATCAAAATTACTTTCACATACTTAGTAAAACTCATTACAGGTGAAAGCTACTGAATGAAAGCCTAGTAATAGTTGTAAAAGAAAAAAACTTGAAAAAAGTTTTCCTTATCATTGCAATTATTTTTAATTAAGAAACAGCAATGACAAATAATTGCTAGTTATCACTATCACATAATAAAAAGATTTTAAAAATCTGGGGTGTGATACACTAAAGTTATGAGAAAATATATTTGTCTGTAGTCTATATTCAGTTAAACAGACTTTAAAACTGTGTATTAAAAGCTCTTTGCAGCCGGGCGTGGTGGCTCATGCCTGTAATCCCAGCATTTTGGGAGGGCGAGGTGGGCAGGTCACCTGAGGTCAGGAGTTCGAGACCAGCCTGGCCAACAGAGTAAAACCCCATCTCTACTAAAAATAGAAAACTTAGCCAGGTGTGGTGGCATGCACCTGTAATCCCAGCTACTCAGGAGGCTGAGGCAGAAGAATCACCTGAACCTGGGAAGTGGAGGTTTCAGTGAGCCAAGATCACTCCACTGCACTCTCCAGCCTGGGTGACAGATTGAGACCCATCTCAAAAAAAAAAAAAAAAAGGGTCTTTGTAGGCCAGGTGTGGTGGCTCACACCTGTAACCTGTAATCCCAGCACTTTGAGAGGCTGAGACGGGTAGATCACTTGAGGTCAGGAATTCAGGACCAGCCTGGCCAACATGGTGAAACCCCGTCTCTACTAACATACAATAATTAGCTAGGCATGGTGGCAGGCAGTTACTTGGGAGGCTGGGGCAGGAGTATCTCTTGAACCCAGGAGGCAGAGGTTGCAGTGAGCCGAGATCGCACCACTGCACTCTAGCCTGGGTGAGAGAGCAAGATTCGCTCTCAAAAAAAAAAAAAAAGACTTTGTAGATTTAAAATTAATCACATAATTAAATCTGATTCTGAAAAGTACAACAGCCTAGTGTCAAGGCTGTCCTACAAATTACCAAAAAGAAAAGAAAATGCTAACCCATACACATACTTTATGTGCTTAAATAACCATTTTACACCTAGTACCAACCTAAAAAAGAAAATACCTGACTAAATATCTGTGAACAGAAAAAAAAAATTTCATTTAGAAACCCTTAAATGGTTAATGCTTTTTAAGCTTTTAAATCAATATGGATTTCTAGCCCAACAAAATAAAGAATAAACGAAAAATGGCTTTTAAAGACACGCCTTACAGAACACTGATACTTGTTGGTGACAAATGTGCAATCCAATAGCATAGACACAAGGACACAGAATTCATTTGCTTCATAACAATGCTGAGTTTCTTAAAATATCCCATGCAGAACCCATTATAATTTCTGACATAAAATTTAAATGGGAAAAATTTTTAAAGTACTACAAACTCTAAATCTGAATTTTGAGTAGCAAAAAAGGTAATTACATACCACAAACACCGAAAGGCAACAGTTAAAGAGAAGTAACATTTACTTCGCGCCAGGAAAATGCACTGACCTAGCATTTTCCTACATCCCTCGCTTAATCCTCATGTTGATCTGATCATGATCCCCATTTTACAGATCAAACAGGGGCCCCAGGAGACTGAGTAACTTGTCATTGAGCCAGTCTTGCTCAAGTCTGTTTTTAAACACTATACTACTTGCTTCTTTTCCTTTTTTTGAGAGAGTCTCACTCTGTTGCCCAGGATGGAGTACAGTGCTGTGATCTCAGCTCACTGTAGCCTGTCTCCCAGGTTCAAGCAGTCCTTGTGCCTCGGCCTCCCAAGTAGCTGGGACTACAGGCGTGTGCCACTATGCCTGGGCCTTACTTGCTTCTTAAATAGAAAGTTACTCCACAGAAGCCAGGTGCAGTGGCTCACGCCTGTAATCCCAACACTTTGGAAGGCCAAGGTGGGCGATCACCTGAGGTCAGGAGTTCGAGACCAGCCTGGCCAACATGGTGAAACCATGTCTCTACTAAAACTACAAAAATTAGCTGGGCGTGGTGGGTGCCTGTAATCCCAGCTGAGGCAGGAGAATCGCTTGAATCCGGGAGGCGGAGGTTGCAGTGAGCTGAGACTGTGCCATTGCACCCCAGCCTGGGCAACAAGAGCGAAACTCCGTCTCAAAAACGAAACAAAGCAAAAAAGTTGCTCCACAGAGAATGTAATGGAAATTAAATATCAATATACAGTTGCCCATGGAACAACGTGGGTTTCAACTGTGAAGTCCACTTACACATAGATTTTTTCCAACCAAACTTGGATTGAAAATACAGTATTCCCAGCCAGGTGCGGTGGCTCACGCTTGTAATCCCAGCACTTTGGGAGGTTGAGGCGGGCTGATCACGAAGTCAGGAGATCGAGACCATGGTGAAATCCTGTTTCTACTAAAAATACAAAAAAATTGTCCGGGCGTGGTGGAGGGCGCCTGTAGTCCCAGCTACTCAGAGAGGCTGAGGCAGGAGAATGGCGTGAACCTGGGAGGCAGAGCTTGCAGTGAGCCGAGATCGCGCCACTGCACTCCAGCCTGGGCGACACAGCGAGACTCGGTCTCAAAAAAAAAAAGAAAATACAGTATTTTCACAGGATGCAAAATCTGCTTATGTGCAAGGTGGAATTCTCCCATGCACGGGCTCCACAGGACTGAAGGAGTTCAGTGTGTGCAGATTTGGGTGTACGTGAATGGTCCTGGAACCAATTTTCTGCATATACTGAGAGACAAGTATGTCTCTTTCCTGCAGGAAGAGGGGAGTTCTCAAAAGAGATGCGAAGGAATACTGGGAATATCACATTTTAGTTAGAAACAGAATTTTATTTTTGAAAACAGAAAAATCAAACAATATTTTTAAAATGCAATCTATTGATGTCATCATATTTGGTTTGGAATACCTAAGAATGCAGTGACTGAAATGTCTGTTCTAAAAACATAAACATTTTTTGATATCAGTACCAATCCACTTTAATTTATATGTGAATAAGAGAACTTCGCTTGAAAAATACAAATATACATATTCGAGAGCACTACCAAATTTTGAAGCTTAATGTATTCATTGCCAGTGTATTGTACATAACTAAAAGTCATTTTAAATGTTTTCTAAACAGGGACTGATGTGGATATCAACAATGGTTTCATCCTAAAACTGAGTTTTAGCATTTGTTCAGTATATTTACCTATTTAGTTAAAGCACATTACAATAATCTTTCACTCATTCCTTGTGGCTTATGTTTATTTTCATGTTTTTTAGAGATGGAATCTTGCTATGTTGTCCACGATGGATTCAAAATCCTGGGCTCAAGAGATCCTCCTGCCTCAGCCTCCTGAGCAGTTGGGACTACAGGTGTGCACCACCACACTCCACAGCTGATGTTTTAATAAAGTGCCACTGAGTATCAGACTGATCAGACTGAAAACATCCCAGAACTTCAGACCAGGTTAAGGGGGCCAATAAGAAGATCATGAAAAGTGACATCAGATGAAAGCTGAGATCTGTGAAAGTTTCAAACCAGTTTTTCCAAGTAAGTCCACAGACCATTTGATAGGGTAAGCCCAGTTCTTTACACAATGTAGCAGCCATCATGTCTGAGTACTAATTGTTCTCTTCCCACTGGTTTTTGTGAAATTTTCTGTTCTGTTACCTTTTAAAGATTCTAACAAGTTTTTGACTGTTTCAATTGCAAACTTACTGCTTTTCTTCTTGGTAAAGGACTTTCTGTTTGGAGCAGATGGTAGCAATAGGGATACCAGCCCCCAGGGCTGATTACTTGATATGGAAGGTCGATCTATAGCTTCCTGTTGTAAAATCCAGGCACTTTCTCGGGCCAAATCTACAAATTTTTGCAGCTGGCTTTGACTTACATTTTTGCTTATGTTGAGAGAAGTTTCAAATGGATTCTGAATGTACAGAGGAGAAGAATCAGGTTTGTTTTGCTCCTTTCCCTATAGATTATTACACAGAAGAAAAAATGAGTAAGTACATGGAGGGCTTAGATATAAAAACAGTTAACTCAATAAAATGTCAAAACACGTAAAACACCAGCATTAACTTTACACAGCAAAGAATTTCTTTCTCAGGGGACTGAGTATGTATGCATGGTGGGTGTGTGTACTTCTCATTTTTTGTTTTTTTTTTTTCCCTGTTGTAAGTTTTATGAGTGTTCTTTGGAGAAATAACTTAGGGCTTATCATCTATGGATGAGGATGTCATTGCTCAGAGAAGAGGTATCTGGACTAAGTCAACCAACAAAAGTATTTTTTAAAATAATATAACTTTTACCTAACAAGGTAGAGCATGAAAGGGGAAAAAATGATTAAAAACACAGAAAGTAAGATGAAAATACGTTTATTTCTGAGACTTGCTAAAAGCATACCTATTATGGTAGAAACAGAAACACACAAAATTAGAACCCTTAAATTAAATATATTAATTAATGTTTCCCAAATATGAGATGAGGAAAAAAGAGGAGGAACAAAGGATTATTCATTATTTATTTAAAACACTAAAAAGTTTCCATTATCTTCCTATAGATCCAACAAAAGGGCTCTGCCACATAAGATAGTATCTCACAGAAATAAAAAAGATACCTGTAATCCAAGCATTTTGGGAGGCTGAGGCAGGTGGAACACCTGCGGTCAGGAGTTCAAGACAGGCCTGACCAACATGGTGAAATCCCATCTCTACTAAAAATACAAAATTAGCCAGGTGTGGTGGCGCACGCCTATAATCCCAGCTACTTAGGAGGCTGAGGCAGGAGAATCACTTGAACCCAGAAGGCAGAGGCTGCAGTGAGCCAAGATCGTGCCACTGCACTCCAGCCTGGGCAATACAGTGAGACTCTGTCTCAAAAAACAAAAAAAAAAAAAAAAAGAAAAGAAAAAAAGAAAAGCTAAAGCTATGAATCATATGACCAACATAAGCCATTAGTCTATATATCTTTTCCTCTTTCAAATGATAGCATAAATTTAATTAACTATTACAAAGCCAATGGTCAAAATTCCCCAATGTGAGCAGCAGCTGTTATATTCCCTAACTTATTTCATGCTTGGCATCTCTGAGCTTTGGAGTACAAAAAAGGTGACGAACTTTGTATGCTTATGACTTTTTCCTTCTAGATTGCATTTGCAAAGCTTTCTGAATGAATCCTTTCTGTCTCCTCTCCCCAATCTTTTATTTTAACAAAGAGTCCATGAGCAGGGTAAGAGGGAAGGATGAAAAAAGGAGAGGTGAAGAAATAAGGAGAAAGTATATCTGGGTTTGTGTTTTATGAAGCCAATCTTGTAAGGTTTGTAATCAAGTAGACAAATGCTAAGCAGAATAAACCCAAACAGAGGGCTATCCCAAGTTATCTCCCGCTTGTAAACAAATTTTGTCTAGACTTCTGCCTTTCTTTTTGAAAAGAAAAAATGTCTTTCATCCCAGCTGCTCAGAGGAATCCAAATCATAAGTTCGTTTGCTCAAAAACAAACAAAAAAAAAACCTAAATCCTAAGGGCTCAAATTGAGGGAATCACTGAAATCTATCTTTGGGACTTAAATTTATTCCATAGACACAAATCCAGTTTAAAAACAGCTGTATGTAAATAATATTTTTCAGGAAACTTTCTGGAATGTATTCCATATCATGAAGGATACAGTATTACACTAAGTGAGGACAGAAGTCCCATGGCATAATAACAAGGCAGATGCTAAAGAACTGGCTTTTGCTATTTGGCATAAAGGGATGACTGATCTTAGTCAAGTCATGTAACTTCTCTGGACATCAACCTCCTTGTTACTACAAATTACTACAGAAAAGAAATAAATAACATTTATTAGAGTGTTTTGAAAACAGTTAATTAAATTAGTACAGTGGAAGACCAGATACTAATAACTGAATAGTAAAACATTATTTACCTGTCGAATATTTATGGAATTTTTATTGAAAGCAAAATTGCCGAAATACTCAAAAAATTCCTTCAGTAGTAATTCTGTAAGAAAATAAAACAAGGACAATCAGAGGAAAGCCTGTTTTAATCCAGAAAGGATCAAGTAAACAAAAAGACACTTACCTAATGTTTCTGTGTTCCGTGAAGGTTTAATTCTATTCAAGTCACGAACAAATGTGCAGTTGTTGCCTTCTATTATACATGTATCTTCTGCATCTTAAACACAAACAAAAAATATTTCACAATTTTTTTTTCTTTTTTTTTTTTTTTTGCCTGAGACGGAGTCTTGCTCTGTCATCCAGGCTGGAGTGCAGTGGCATGATCTCAGCTCAATGCAGCCTCCACCTCCCAGGTTCCAGCAATTCTCCTGCCTCAGCCTCCTGGGTAGCCGGGATTATAGGCACATGCCCCCACGCTCAGCTCATTTTTGTATTTTTAATAGGGATGGGGTTTTACCATGTTGGCCAGGCTGGTCTCGAACTCCTGACCTCAGGTGATCCACCCACCTCATCCTCCCAAAGTGCAGGGATTACAGGCGTGAGCCACCGCGCCCAGCCTATTTCACATATTTCAAAGATATTCCCCACCTCAGAATACAAATCTATGATTTAAATAAGTTTAAGGCCAGGCGCGATGGCTCACACCTGTAATCCCAGCACTTTGGAAGGCTGAGGCGGGCAGATCACCTGAGGTCAGGAGTTCGAGACCAGCCTGGCCAACATGGTGAAACCCCGTCTCTACTAAAAATACAAAAATTAGCCAGGGATGGTGGCTTGCTCCTGTAATCCTAGCTACTGAAGAGGCTGAGGCACAAGAATTGCTTGAACCCAGGAGGCGGAGGTTGCAATGAGCTGAGATCACATCACTGCACTCCAGCCTGGGCAACAGAGCAAGACTCCATCTCAAAAAAACAAAACAAATAAAGTAAATTTCTACTCTAGTCTTTATTTAAATCATAGATTTTATAAATGATTGAATAATTATGATTGAATGATTTAATAACGATTTAATCTATAATTTCTTGTCTATGATTTAATGATGTTAATTTCACTATGGTATAACTAATCTCAAATCTTTTTATCTTCTCTTAATGGAGTTAAATTTTAAAAAAAGATTTGAGACTAGTTATGCCACAGTGAAATTAACATTACATTTAATTTAGCATACTAGAATTATTGTCTTTCAACAACCCAATGATTCCTAATCAATTTTTGAGGTAATCAGTTTTCTAATAGTAGATGGAAACGTAGGGAGTTCCCCCATCTTTCACCAAACCAAATTTCAGCACTATCTCTAGTCAATACTTAATTTACATCTCCAAATCCATTCTTAACATCTTCATACATGACACAAACTGAATGCTAACTAAAAAAGCTTCAGGTAATTTCTAAAATGCAGCACTCTAGACTAACTGGAATTCAGTAATTCAGCAAAACAAACTCAAAAACAGCACGGTAGACTCGGATATTCACCTTTTCTACTAGTATTTATATCTTAAGAGGTAATAATTTTCATAAATATACAACTACCATAAAATCCCTGGCCCACACTATCTGCAACAGATAATATGCTGTTTTCAAGAGCAAATTCCCACTCTTCAGAAATCTCATCAATGGCTACTTCCTATTTGAAAGCATTTCATAATTCCAAACTGGTTCTCCATCCTTTTTGTTCCATTCACCATTTGACTTATCTGACTGCACTGTGACTGTTTGTATGCTGTCTACTCCTCTGCCCCAGTAAGGAATTACAAAGGCCACTATCCTATTCATTATTGCCCAACTCCCCACCACCGACCTGCCCCCAATGAGCATCTAGCATATAGCAGGTATATAATCAATAATCTGGATGATTGCTGATATTTTAATTTTTTTTTAATTTTTTTTTTTTTTTTTGAGATGGAATCTGGCTCTGTCACCCAGGCTGAAGTGCAGTGGCGTGATCTTGGCTCACTGCAACTTCTGCCTCCCGGGTTCAAGTGATTCTCCTGCCACAGCCTCCTGAGTAGCCGGAACTACAGGCGAGCACCACCACACCCAGCTAATTTTTATATTTTTAGTTAGAGACAGGGTTTCACTATGTTGGCCAGGCTGGTCTCAAACTCCTGACCTTAAGTGATCCACCCGCCTCGGCCTCCCAAAATGCTAGGATTACAGGCGTGAGCCACCTTGCCCGGCCCTGATATTTGATTTTAAACGCCTATAATCACCAGAGAGATCAATAAGCCTCCTATATATTTGTCTCCCATTTTTTGTGTTTTTTGTTATTTTTTTGTCAAGACCTGGTTACTTGCATAATTTCTCAAAAATTATTCTAGGTTTTAACATTTTAATAGCACATTTTACGTGCTCTACTATACAATTTATAATATGTTGAAGGAGCTATATAAAATGTATGTATGTATATATATTTCTACTTAGATCTATTTTTAAGGAACCTGGGCACATGTTTTACTATTTCAAGTAATTAACAGTTTATGTTTTTTTTTATGATGCAGTATCAGTGACATATATTGATGCTCTTTTAGCTGCTGTGTCTTTTTTCAGGAATGAATCTTCAATTAAAGCACTAAGCACAGAAGTAAATGTAACAAAAGTAGCAAAGCCAGAAAGCATGGAAAACAGAAGAAAATGAGACATATGAGAGAACACAGTGGAGATTATAAGAAAACACAAAGAAACAGGGCAATTCAAGAGGAACCAAATATGAAAGTTAATATCATGGTCCATCTTGCCCAGTACAAACAGCCGTCAACTTTAAAATGTTATCCAATCATTTTGAAATCTACATAGTGAACTCCTACGATGAACCCAATACTGTGCCAGGAACAGAAGACGCAGAGATGAAGCAAAGACAGCCAGCCCTAGAAAAGCTTCACAATGCTGAGGCGGGCACATAAAAGAACTACAACAATCTAACAGTTGTTACAATACAGGTGTGTACCAAGAGCTTGGAAACCAACAAAGCACTACCCACTGGGAGGCAGAGAGGACAGCAAGAGAAGACCTAACAAATGAGATCCTGTACTAGGTTTGTCTGTCTTCTCTGGCTTAATCTTGAGATTCTCCATAAAAAAAAGTGGGGTGGGGGGGAGGGGGAGGCCGGGAGAAGGCCATTTCAGGCAAAAGCATGGAGCAATGAAAAAAAGTACAAAACATCAGGGATCATCAAGGAGTTCAAGAGTGGCTAAAGCTCCCGACTGGTATACAGGAATCAACGTAAGAGAAGAGGATAAAAAGGAAGCTGATAAAGGGCCCTGCACACAATGTGAAAAAGTTTGATCTTTATCTTAGCTTAGGTTCTAAATAGTAGTTTACAAAATCCTAGAAGTTCTGGAAGGTATTCTAGGAATTCACGTTGCCTTCTATTAATAAACAAGCAAGGAAGCAAACAAAATATTTTTTTCTTTTAAAAAAGAACAAATTGATACTTTATTTGTATATCAAATGAGAGGTACAGCTTAGAAGAAATGAAATGATTGTACACAAGATTCAAGTCACTTCGATGATTAAACACCGAGTACTCAAGATGGTTTTGATTGTTTCACAGTTTAAAATTGTTTTCTTCCTTAGGTTTAATGTCCACCAAAGTTGAACTACTGGTCAAAATTAGAAAGTATAAAAACCATGGATTTTGGGGAAAAAAAAAGGAAAATATTGATAAATCCTCCTCAAAATGATCTTCACCAAATTCTTAATATACATTAATCTAAGACAACCTCTTTTATAGCAACGTCAAAAACCATAGGTGATGGAAGGCAAAAAGTGTATCAAATTTTGCTTGGCATTTATTGGCAATTCGCACCTACAATGTGCTATATGCCGAGAAGCAATTGCAAAAACTAGCCTGAAAAATTCTCTTACCATATTTAAAAGCTACTGCAAAAATTTAAAAACAATCAAATTTGATGTTTCAAGTGAAATATTAAAGAATTCCAAGCTAGTTTTGCCTGTTTTGATGCTATACGATGTGAACATATTTAAATGTATTTTAATGTAGATTTGGAATTAAAAACTCAACAAGTCATTTAAAATTTGTCCACATATCATATTCTTTTCCTAAAATAATTAGTGGAGGCTAGGCACAGTGGCTCACACAAGGTGTGAGCCAGCACTTTGGGAGGCTGAGAAGGATCGCTTGAGCCTAGGAGTTTGAGACCAGCCTGGGCAATACAGTAAGACACCATGTCTACAAAAAGTTTTTTAAAAAATTAGCTGAGTGAGTGGTGGCACAAGCCTGTATATCCCAGCTATCGAGGAGGCTGAGGTGGGAGGATCACTTAAGCCTGGGTGGCAGAGGTTGCAGTAAGCTAAGATCGCACCACTGCACTCCAGCCTGCCTACAAGGTAGAGCACAGTGGCTCACACCTGTAATCCCAACACTTTGGGAGACCAAGGTGGGAGGATCCCCTGAGCCCAGTTCAAGTCCAGTCTGGGAAACATGGCGACACCCCATTTCAACAAAAAATTTAAAAATTAGCCAGGTATGGTGGTGCATGCCTATAGTCCCAGCTACTCAGGAGGCTGAAGTGAGATTACATGAGCCCAGGAGGTCGAGGCTATAGTGAGCCGAGATTGTGCCACTGTAATCCAGCCTGGGCAACAGAGCAAGACCCTTTCTTAAAATAAATAAATAAATAATAAATAAAATAAAATAAAAAAAGTGGCCATTTTAAAAAAAGATAATAGAAAGGTACTGAAGGACTGCAAAAGAGGGTAATACTATCATATGTATTTGTGAAAATCACTCTCTTAACTAAGAATAGATTAGTGAGAACCCAACTGGAGATAAGGGGGAAAGACAATATAAGCCTTCCCAGACAGAGGACAACAGGGCCTTGACATAGGCAGGGGTACCAGTACTTGTAAGACTGAAGGGAGCAATCAAGATGCTCAGGAGTAGTCTACCCCAAGTTCAACTTTCTTCTCTTCCATCTTTTACAGCTTCTACTGTTTCTTAGTTCCTGAACTCCCAAAGTTCCATGATTTTTCCCCACGATGGTTTCTATGAGAGTAGCATTAAGCATCACTGCACACAGCAGGAGTGGAAAAGAAAGTGCTACTTACAGGTAGTTTAGTGGTGAAGATCTGCCCATATCTTATGTATGGCTTACCTCTCCACTAGATTGTGAGTTATCTGGGAACACTGTTCATACCCCCACTGTTCCAATAACACCTGACGCATAGGAAGTAATCAGTAAATACTGAATGAATGACACTAAGGGATGAAATGAGCACAGATATTGATGCTGCCCTTTATTTTAATCTCAAAAGTGAGATAAGTGACCACCACTCTACACCACTGAAAACTTCCCATTTTCCCTTAACCTATCAAATCTAGCTTTATTTTATTTTATTTTATTTTATTTCATTTTACTTTATTTCTTTAGGCTACTCAAGTGAAGTAGTGACAGTGGAGAAGGAACAGAGAAATTTGTAACTGGTTGTGATCAATTAGTTGTAAACACAAATCATGTTTTTTTTAAGGTCAATTTCAAACAATATCAACACTTACAGTGTTAACAGGAAGAGATCACTTCTAATATGGATAAGGGAAGAAATAATTTAGACTGAGAGAAGAGAAAGCAGATTCCAGGCAGAAAAACAGTGTGAACAAAGAGCTAAGATGAAATGTTCCAAGGGTAATCACAGCACTGGCTGGAATGTGGGACACATAAAGAGGAGTAGGGAAGAGGATAGAAAACTGGGCCGTGTCTAGAGAGCTAAAGATTTTAAACACCAAGCTATATAAATAGTTTGCCTTTTAAGGTCATTTTAAACAGGAAGATTCAAGAAAGCACTTAATCGAATTATCAGGCAGCAATTATGTAAGATGGGTAGAAGACAGAGTATGCTATGCATTTGTGTGTATGTACCCCTTAATTATCTTCCCTTTAGCATTTACAATTTCAAGATTTTATAACATAACTTCTCCGGCAGGCCTCAGCAAGGCTGAGGCACAAGAATCACTTGAATCTGGGAGCATTTATAACATCATTTATAATACAAACAATATAGTATGTCAAATTCAAAATAATGCACCTAAGACTGCTTATATGCTTTTCATTAAAAACACATTTAGAATCTTAGAAACATCACGAAACAGTTTTAGTATCTCTAATACAAGTCTAAACATAAGTTCAGATTTGAAAGTCATCTCTGAGACTGTGATCCAATCAAAAGTTGTATTTGAACAAGTTGTATCTGGAAAAGGTCATTCTAGACTTGGTCAACTAGGGAAGAAGCTCCAGCTATCTCACAACTGCTGTAAACAACCTTGCCAACTGATACAAAGAAAACAGAACTCTCAAAAAATGCTAAAGGCCCTAGCTTCCCAAATCATCTGCTCTCGTGACTCTGGTAGGCTTTAAAAAAAACTCAAGACAAATTTTATGACTAATAAACAAATAGACGGGACTTTGGTAACACATGGTAATTATATCTACTCATAACATCGGAAAAAGAAAATGCAGAAGTTTCTTTCTAGTCTTACCTGCTAGGGTTTTTAAGGAATCTAGTGTTGGAAGAATAGGGGGTGATCTTCTCTGGAGAAAAAAGATGACCATCATTGTAAGGGAGAAATTTGTAATCCATGCACCAGGAATACTACTTGTTAGTGAATGTACTCGAGCCCAGCACCGTATACTGAACACCAAGGCTCTCACTCTTGAGTCTAGGGCACCATATATATAAAGGAGTTCGGAACTTGTCAAGGCAATCCTTCAAAAAATAAAAATAAGAAAAATTTTCAAATCCCCAAATTATAAACCAAGGGTAAAATTAAACTTATACCAAGAAACATATCTAAATATCCTACTATATCTGAATGTATTCAGAACATCATGATTAGGTAATCAAAAGCATTATGAATTTGCAATATAAAATTTAATATGAATGGCTGAATATCAAATACATTCATTCCCATTAAAACATCCTCTTAAAATTGATAATTAAAATGTAAGCCAGGCTCGGTGGCTCATGCCTGTAATCCTAGCACTCTGGGAGGCCGAGGTGGGCGGATCACTTGAGGCCAGGAGTTCAAGACCAGCAGTTGAAGGACAACAAGGTGAAACCCCTTCTCTACTAAAAATACAATAATTCAGCTGGGCGTGGTGGCGTGCCCCTGTAATCCCAGCTACTCAGGAGGCTGAGGAATGAGAATTGCTTGAACCTGGGAGGCAGAGGTTGCAGTGAGCCGAGATCATGCCACTGTACTCCAGCCTGGGAGACGGAGCAAGACTCTGTTTCAAAAAAAAAAAAAACAAAAAACAAAAAAACAAACCGTAGATCTAGGGCCAGGCGTAGTGGCTCATGCCTGTACTCCCAGCACTTTGGAAGGCCAAGGTGGGTGGATCACCTGAGGTCAGGATTCGAGACCAGCCTGGCCAACATGGTGAAACCCTGTCTTAAATAAAAATACAAAAATTAGCTGGGCGTGGTGGCGCATGCCTGTAATTCTAGCTACTTGGGGGTGCTGAGGCAGGAGAGTCACTTGAACCCGGGAGGCGGAGGCTGCAGTCAGCCGAGAAAGCATTATTGCACTCCAGCCTGGGTGACAGAGCAAGACCCTGCCTCAAAAAAAAAAAAAAAAAAGAAAAGAAAAGAAAGAAAGAAAATGTAGATCTAGAACTTAGAATATTTATTTCTTTCTTTATTTATTTGTTTATTTATTTGAGACGGAGTCTCGCTCTGTCGCCCAGGCTAGAGTGCAATGGTGCGATCTTGGCTCACTGCAAGCTCCGCCTCCCGGGTTCACGCCATTCTCCTGCCTCAGCCTCCCAAGTAGCTGGGACTACAAGCGCCCACCGCCAAGCCCAGCTAATTTTTTTGTATTTTTAGTAGAGATGGGGTTTCACCGTGTTAGCCAGGACGGTCTCAATCTCCTGACCTCGTGATCCACTCGCCTCGGCCTTCCAAAATGCTGGGATTACAGGCGTGAGCCACTGCGCCCGGCCTAGAACTTAGAATTTTTAAATCAAAGTTTCTAAACATGATTTAAATAATATGTAAAACACACAAAGTCTCTTTATAATTATTAATAAATGGCTAGGCACAGTAGCTCACACCTGTGATCTCAGAACTTTGGGAAGCTGAGGTGGGCAGATAGCTTGAGCCGAGGAGTTCAAGACCAGCCTGGGAAACATGACAAGACCCGGTCTCTACAAAAAATACAAAAGTTAGCTGGGTGTGGTGTCACACACCTGTAGGCCCAGCTACTTGGGAGGCTGATGTGGGAGGATCACTTGAGCCCAGGGAGGTCGAGGCTGCAATGTGCCAAAATTAAGCCACTGGACTTCAGTCTCGGCGACAGAGTAAGGTGTCATCTCAAACACACACACACACACACATATATATATATAAAATCGATAAAGACAAAAAGGCATTTACTGGCTGGGCACTGTGGCTCACACCTGTAGTCCCAGCATTTCAAAGCAGGAGGATCACTTGAGCCCAGAGTTTGAGACCACCCTGGGTAACATAGTAAGACTCTGTCTCTATAAAAATAAAAAATGTATATATAAAAGGAAAACAAAATTTTTAAAATTTAATTAAAAAAAATCGTCAGGCGTGGTGGCATGTACCTGTAATCCTAGCTACTCAGGAGGTTGAGAAAGGAGGATTGTTTGAGCCCAAGAGTTTGAGGCTACAGTGAGCTATGATCACACCACTGCACTTCAGCCTGGGCAACAGAGAGAGACACTGTCTCTAAAAAAGTAAAAATAGAATTAAATTAAATTAAAAATATTAAGTCCCTACTGATCAAAACGTGTCTTGTAATTTCTCCAAGAACCAACAGATGGCACAAAAAAATAATTTAACAGCATCAAATTAAAACTGTCTCTAAAACTGTCTTTAAAAAGAATAGAAGAAACAAGGCCAGGCGTGGTGGCTCACACCTGTAATCCAGCACTTGGGAGGCCGAGGTGGGCAGATCACCTGAGGTCTGGAGTTCAAGACCAGCCTGGCCAACATGATGAAACCCTGTCTCCACAAAAATACAAAAATTAGCCAGCATGATCACATGTGCCTGTCCCAGCTCGGAAGGCTGAGGCAGGAGAATTGCTTCAAGCCAGGAGGTGGAGGTTGCATTGCTGTGAGCCAAGATCACGGCACTGCACTCTAGCCTACAGGACAGAGCAAGACTACGTCTCAAAAAAAAAAAAAGAAGAAGAAGAAACAGCAACTTAGAAATTCATGGTGATTAAGTGTTTTATGTATGAAAATAAAGCTAAATTAAGCTAAAAATAAATATCAAAAAGTATAAGGTATCTGATATAAAGAAAATAACATATTTACAAAGATAAATGTCATTTTGTCCTATTTTACATACTATAAAGAAAATATAATAATGATAGAAAGTACAGTATTATATTTTTATACTAAAATTTGGCAAGAAATCACAGACTTTACTCCATGAGTTTTACTTGAGAGAAAGCCGCAAGTACTTAGGATTGGCTTGTGGGTGAAGATTCGAGTTTAATCAAAACTGCTCTAGCCTTGATTTTCTGAATCTATTTTCAGTAATGATTATTTGGCTAACAAATAACATAGTAAAACTGAACTCATGCAATGAGAAGTTAAGAAATAAACTTCTCAATTAAGAAATTTTCCCTACTATGGGCCAGGGTCAGTGGCTCACGCCTGTAATCCCATCACTCTAGGAGGCCAAGGCAGGCAGATCACTTCAGGTCAGGAGTTCGAGACCAGCCTGGCCAACAGGGTGAAACCCCCGTCTCCACTAAAAAAACAAAAATTAGCCAGCGTGATGGCATGCATCTATAATCCCAGCTACTTGGGAGGCTGAGGCACAAGAATCGCTTGAACCCAGTAGGTGGAGGTTGCAGTGAGCCGAGATCGTGAGCCACACTGCACTCCAGCCTAGGCAACAGAGCAAGACTCCGTCTCAAAACTAATTATAATAAAAAAAAGAAATAAATTTTCCCTGTTGTGAAACCAGGAAAAGTCATCAGTACAAAAGAACTTTTCCCACCCCACTTTTTTAAGCAAACAAATCACTATGATAATACAATGCACACAGGCTGAACAAAAGCCATCCAGTCTTAAGCTCTTCCAACCACTTTTGGACCTAAGTAAAGAGGACATTTGTCTAGTACACAAAGTTGACTATATATGTGGAGGCAATTCAAAGGTCAACTTCAAGTTGGTATTTTATTTTCTAAGTATTCTTAGAAGACTTGTACTATAAATAGGCATCTTTCTTTCTTATTTTACTTTTTTATTTTTTTGCCATCAGAAATTTCTCCTAAAAAATAGGCATCTTTCACACTACACACTACCAGGCTGCACAAGTAAGAATAATGAAATACATTTCTTCTCAGAGGTTAGATATGTGAACATTTTAACACAATATCCTAACACTGTTTAGGAACACCAAATTACCAATAGGTATAATGTAAGAGAAAAGATTTCTTACTTTTCAATCCAAGTGGTAAATTTTTTAAAAATTATTATTCAAGCATGTTTAAGATTGCAAAGACACTGTTTCTGTGTGAGAAAAACTAAGCTAATACATCAGAATATTCATATTTAAAATAACAAATGTAAGAGATCATACCTATTGTTTGTAGTCAAATCACACTGAAATCCAGAGGCCTGGTGTGAGAACCTCACGAGTGGACACCGGGCATTTAATATTTTTTGCACACCCACACAACCAGGGCCAAAGTGGTCAAGGCACTCTCCTAACACAGACAGGATCTTCTGAGTTGCAATTCTTTCTGAAGGAACATTTTTCACTTGAAATTCCATCAGAAAATTTCCTGAGGTCTGAAAAATAAACACATTTCTAAATAGGAGCTTTTGGTAAAAAAATGATTTTTTAATAAGCTTTTGTAAAAGGATGCTCTAAATCACTGCTGGCAAAGCAAAACAAAATAATAAAAAAATAACCCACAAAATAAAAACTCTTCAAGAAATCACAGCCAAAAGCAAACTTAAAAGATCCCCAGTTGCCTTTTGTGTCTCCGGAATATAGAGAAATACAAAGCACTAACTTGAACCATCACTGGTTTTTGTAATTAACTTATGAACTACAGTATAATATGAATCATAAAGTAACAGTATGCATAGAACCATTCACTCTATAAATTCAGTGAACATATACTTGCCCCTTCCTAGTTGACCATTATATTTTAATCTATGCTATAAACCCACAGTAGTAGGGAAGTACAGGCACAAGAAGAGCTTATCAGTAGAAGAAAGTAGACTAGATGGTGTAAACAGGCTTGTATATAGGAATGTAATATTTAAGGCTGCAAATTACTAGGGGAAAATTCCTATTCAACAAATGAGTTAAGTGGCCATCAAAAAAAAAATAAACCAGATCCTTTGTTTAATACTAAAACTTGCCAGGTGCAGTGGCTCACACCTGTAATCCTAGCACTTTGGGAGGCCAAGGCGGGTGGATCACTTGAGGTCAGGAGTTCAAAACCAGCCTGGCCAGCATGGTGAAACCCCATCTCTATTAAAAATACAAAAAAAAATTAGCCATGTGTGGTGGCGGACGCCTATAATCCCAGCTACCTGGGAGGCTGAGGCAGGAGAATTACTTGAACCCGGGAGGTGGAGGTTGCAGTGAGCCAAGATCACACTACTGCACTCCAGCCTGGGCAACTAAGCGAGATTCCATTTCAAAATAAATAAATAAATTACTAAAACTCAAGTAAATTCACTGAGCATGGTGGCTCATGCCTGCAATCCCAGCACTTTGGGAGGTGGAAAGAGGCAGATAACTTGAGGTCAGGAGTTCGAGACCAGCCTGGCCAACATGGTGAAACCCCGTCTCTACTAAAAATACAAAAATTAGCCAGGCATGGTGGCATGCACCTGTAAACCAAGCTACTTGGGAGGCTGAGGCGGGAGAATCACTTGAACCCAGAAGGTGGAGGCTGCAGTGAGTCGAGATCACACCACTGCACTCCAGCCTGGGCGACAGTGCAAGATTCCATCTCAAAAAAAAAAAAAACTTAAGTAAATTCAACGTGGATCAAAGACTAAAATGTAAAAGGTGCATCAGTAAAGTACTACAAGACAATGAGTGAATGCTTTTACGATCTTAGAATAGCGAAGGATTCTGTAAGCATGACATAAAATTAGAGAAGACACGAAAGAATATGATTGCATAAAAAATTAAAACCACCTTAAGGCAAAGCATCCATTCACTACTAAAGAACAAAGCAAATAACACACGTCATACAAACAGGTAATTTATGACAGTTTTAGGCAAATGAAAGGGAGAAACCCATCAAATTCTAAAAATGGGCAAAAAAGACAAAAAAAAATGAACAGAAAAAATAAAAATGGCTAAAAACCATGGTAAAAGTGTGCATGTTTTCTAGAAACTAAACAGAAATTAAAACAGCAATGAGATTTTTTATTTTTCAGCCTGGTAAAGACAAACAGGTTGGTGACCAGAACTAATGGGTATGGGAAAACATGTATACACTGTTGACGGGAGTGTAAACAAGGGACATACTTCTTGTAGAACTTGTCCATATCTACTGGAACTTGTATATGCTGACTAACTATTAAAATGGTTAGAAATTATGTCAAAGGAATTTTGCATAAATGAGCCAATTTACAAAGATGTTCACTCACTGCAGTACTATTCATGTGGCATACACTTTTTGGGAGCTGTATCTAGTTTAATAAGGTTCCCTATCAACAACTATTACCTCTTCCAGAATTCATTCCTCCTAAAAGGATGAAGGCTCCAACAATGTTTATCATGGACATCTACCCCCTTCCTTTCAGCTGAATGGACTGGGCAAAGACAGCTGATCTAAGCACTGTAGGAGTGTACCCCACATTCATTTGGAGATCTCTACTGGGAACTGGTTACTGGGAACAGGAACTAAGTAAGGTTCAGAGGCAACCATGTGGCTAAAATATCTAACTCAGAAGCTTTGGGGCAACCATATTTATACAAGCATGAAAAAGAAAAGAAAATCAGTGGGGGCAGGGAGGAAGGAGTTAAGGACAAAGAGAGAGAGCAATAAATGAAGGAAAAACGTGTAGACAGAAACAGAACACGTCCTAGGTTGTTTTGTTGTTGTTTTTGAAACAGGGTATCATAGGCTGCCTGTGGTGGCTGTAATCCCAACACTTTGGGAGGCCGAGGCAGGCAGATCACTTGAGGTCAGGAGTTTGAGACCAGCCTGGCCAACATGGTGAAACCCCATCTCTACTAAAAATACAAAAAAATTTAGCCAGGTATGGTGGTGCAAGCCTGTAATCCCAGCTACTCAGGAGGCTGAAGCAGGAGAATAGCTTGAACCCAGGTGGCCAAGGTTGCAGTGAGCCGAGATTGTGCCCCTGCACTCCAGCCTGGGTGACAGAGTGAGAATCCAAAAAAAAAAAAAAAAGAGGGTATCACTCTGCCACCCAGGCTGGAGTGCAGTGGTGCAACCATAGCTCACTGCAGCCTCAGCCTCCTAGACTCAAGCAATCCTCCAGCTTCAACCTTCAGAGTAGCTGGAACTACAGGTACACACCACCACACCTCACTAATTTTTTTATTTTTAGTAGAGATGCGGTCTCCCCCAGCCTATGTTGCCCAGGCTGGTCTCGAACTCCTGAACTCAAGTGATCCTCCCGCTGCAGCCTCCCAAAGTGCTGTCATTACAGGCATG
The DNA here is from genome assembly GCF_028878055.3 of Symphalangus syndactylus. Taxonomy (NCBI): domain Eukaryota; kingdom Metazoa; phylum Chordata; class Mammalia; order Primates; family Hylobatidae; genus Symphalangus; species Symphalangus syndactylus. The sequence goes on from NC_072426.2 coordinate 71,411,756, forward strand.
AAGCACTGGGCCCGGCCACTTCCTGGGTTCTTGATGGTTTACACTTCTTACTTCTAGTCCTTTCCTAAGACTCATCCATATTCCTGGCCCTGGGCTCTATGATGCCTCCTCTACTTCTTTAATTGTTTAAGCTAGTTCGTGTTATTTCTGCTATGTATAATCGAAGAATATTAACTAATATATAGTTGGCAATAAAGAGGGGAAAAGTTCCCTAGTGGTCCAGTGCCTAGGATTTGGCACTTCCACTGAAAGAGGAAAAAAAAAAAGATACCACCCTCATTATACAACAAAAAGAGGACTGGTTAAATAAATTATGGTACATCCATTCAATGGAGTATTTTGCAGCCACTGAGGGCGATACAGTAGATTGATCTGCCAAGACACTACTAATGGGGAAAAAAATGAAGTTATAATTAAAGTTATTATATGTAAAGATTATGTTCTGGGTTTTTTCTTTAAAAAAAAAAAAAAAGCATTTCTATACGCACAGGAAAAAAAATCCAGAATATATTAAATTATTCACCGGGTTATCTCTGGAGGCAGTGGGACCATCAGAGATACTTATGTTATATATTTCTATATCTATCATTTTATAATCAGAAAAAAATAGATTAAATAAATCACTGTATACAATCCCTACAAATAAACATGTGGCATTTTCTCTACTAATCTGTCATTTAGATATTTTTATATTAAAAGGACTAAAAATAAATTTCCTTTAAAAAATTAAAATTTCAAGATTCTTCCTTAGCCATTTTGTTATAATTTACCTTCATTACCTATTTCCCTGTCCATTCTATTTTAAAATACAAACACACACAATTTATGTTAGGAATAGGAATCCACACAAAAGCAAGGACAGATTTGGGGTCTATCTCAGGATGGCAAAAGGAGGTCAAGTGAGAAAGCAGTATTAGAGTACATCAGGGAGGAGTCATGGTGGACTCAATCTCAGAAGCAACAGAAGGATTAGAATCACTCAGAAGAAAGGTGATAGAGATTTTTTAAATTAAGTACCATAAATGAGAGAATAAAATCCTTGAGGTAACAGAAGTGAAAATGACAAGAAAAAATAGCTCTGATTAATGGAACTGGGTGCAGGAAACTGGTGATCTGTGAACCATGAGCAGGAGTGTGGTAGTTACTGAAGCTGCTCACCAAATGTTCTGTATCACCTTTCTGGCATTTGGAAGATCTCATGTTCTTGCCCCTCTAAGGTTAAGCAAACTCATGTGATTTGCTTTGGCCAGTGAAATGTGAGTAGAGGTTTTAAGTGTCACTTTCAGGCAGAAACTTCAAGAGCCGATGCTCAATTCTTCACTTTGCCTTTCCACTATTCAGTGACGGTAGCGCAGGTGGAGATGAAACACTGGTCAGCCTGGGTGCTTGAGCTACTACAATGTCTACAGTGCCCCTGCTGACCTGCTGTGACATATAACCTCAGCAACAGATAAACAGCTGATGTGTTAAGCCACTGAGATCTGTGAGATATGGGGGTTGTTTGCTACCAAAGCGTCACCTAGCCTAACCTGACTGATTAAAAATGCAAGCCACGAAGAATGACAATGGACTCAGTACAGAAATAAAACACTGCTTTTAGGGAAAATTTAGATGAAAATTATACTTATTACAAGCAAAGGAAAGATATTCTCAAAAATGACTGTCCTCTATTCAATAAATAAAAACTAGAAAAACTCTTCAGAGACAGTTAAATCCATAAATACTTCCTATTAATGTGTGCTATTCCTATAGCACTATTTATTAGCAAATCATCTAATAAAGAAAAAACAGAAGTTAAGCACACTGTCCACAGCAATCATTCAGATAACAGAACGCAGTACTCAAGACTTAGCCACTAATTCTTACTTTTATTATCTAAGTCCTCTAAGATACAGAACCCTGTAAGAAAAAGCAAAACTGAAGGAAAGACCAAAGGCAGATTTTAGTTTAGGATTTTGTGCTAACATGATCTTTGTGATAAGTCAGGTGACGTATTTCACATGTAACCAACTTTTACACACTAAAAAATTTATGAACATTAAAATCTACTATTTCAGTTAGTAAATAACTTTCCTTCTTTTTTAGTCTTGCTCTGTCGCCCAGGCTGGAGTGTAGTGGCGCAATCTTGGCTCACTACAACCTCCGCCTCCTGGGTTCAAGCGATTCTCCTGCCTCAGCCTCACGAAGAGCTGGGATTACAGGCACCCGCCATCATGCCCGGCTAATTTTTGTATCTTTGTAGAGATGGGGTTTCACCATGTTGGCCAGGCTGGCCTTGAACTCCTGACCTCAGGTGATCTGCCCACCTCGGCCTCCCCAAGTGCTGGGATTACAGGCGTGAGCCACCACACCTAACTGTAAGTAACTTTCATTTACTCATGAGCAAATAATTTTAGTCCCTATCATGCATAGGATATCATACACAGTGCCATAAGACATGCAAAAAAGTCTAACACACTCTTCCTAACTCCTCTCAGGTTGAGTTGAGGAATAAAACACACACACAAAGAATTATAAAGCAAGGTGTAGTGTGAAAAGGTATCAAAGAACCAAAAGGTAAGAGAAGAGCTCATGAATGCAGAAAGTAGTCAAAGAAGGTTTTATGAATCTGATGAATGTAGGAGTGCTTATATTTTTTATTGTATTTTATTTTTAATATTTTTACTAGCAAAGCTATTATAATCTTGAACAAAAACATATCTCCAAAAAAACCTTAAATAAGCACATGTATGTTTGTAACAACACTTTCCTAATTTAAACCGACATACAAAATGCCAAGTTCTGGTTATTTCTGTGTATGTGTGACAGAGTCTTGCTCTCTTGCTCAGGCTGGAGTGAGGTGGCATGATCTCGGCTCACTGCAACCTCTGCCCCCGCAGGTTCAAGCAATTCTCCTGCCTCAGCCTCCCGAGTAGCTGGGATTACAGGCTCCCACCACCACATCCAGCTAATGTTTGTATTTTTAGTAGAGACGGGGTTTCACCATGTTGGCCAGGCTGGTCTCGAACTCCTGACCTCAAGTGATCCACCGTCTTGCCTCACAAAGTGCTAGGATTACAGGCTTGAGCCACTGTGCCCAGCCCAAAAAGCCAAATTGTTTAGTAAGACTGCAGCACTGTCTTTAAAACACCTTTTTCTAAATACTTCTATACCTCAGAAATCTAAGAGTAAGACTCAGTTAAAAGTTTCTAGGCCAGGTGCAGTGGCTTACACCTATAATCTCAGCACTTTGGGAGGCTGAGGCAGGAGGATCGTTAGCCCAGATGTTCGAGACTATCCTGGGTACTGTGGTGAAACAACATGTCAACAAAAAAACAAAAATTAAAAATAGCCGGGCGTGGTGGCTCACGCCTGTAATCCCAGCACTTTGGGATGCAGAGGCAGGCGGATCACGAGGTCAGGAGATCAAGACCATGCTGGCTAACATGGTGAAACCCCATCTCTACTAAAAATACAAAAAATTAGCCGGGCGTGGTGGTGGGCGCCTGTAGTCCCAGCTACTCGGGAGGCTGAGGCAGGAGAATGGTGTAAACCCGGGAGGCGGAGCTTGCAGTGAGCGGAGATGGCACCACTGCACTCCAGCCTGGGAAACAGAGCGAGATTCTGCCTCAAAAAAAAAAAATAAATTAATAAATTAAAAATAAATTTAGAAAAAAGAAGAAGAAAGTTTCTAACTCCTCCCTGTTGCCACCAAAGAAAAAATTTTGCCTCCCACTTACATAACAGTAAAATTATATTGCTGTTGATGGTGGTCAACATTTGAACACTTACTACGTCCCATAAGCACTGTTCTAAATGTTTCACACATATTAACTCAATGAATCCTCTCAAACATTGTATGAGATATGTACTATAACACCATTCCAATTTTATAGTTAGGACAACTGAGGCAGAGAGAAGGTAAATAACTTACCCGGGATCACATTACTAGTAAGTAGAATTAAAATTCTGCAGCTTGGTGCCAGAACCCAGGCTTTTTATTACAACACACTGTTATGCTCCTTGATTATTCAGTTACAATCCTTTATTTAAGACAGCCTAATGTAATTTAAGTGCCCCTGCCAGGAACTTAATACATTTTCAAGTACATGATAGTCTTAATAAAACTGATCCAGGCCGGATGTGGTGGCTTATGCCTGTAATCCCTATAATCCCAGCACTTGGGGAGGCGGAGGTGGGTGGATCACCTGAACTCAGGAGTTCAAGACCACCCTGGGAAACATGGTGAAACACTACCTCTAAAAAAATTAGCCGGGAGCAGTGGTGTAAGCCTGAAGTCCCAATTACTCGGGAGGGTGAGGCAGGAGAATTACTTGAGCCCAGGAGGCAGAGATTACAGTGAGCTGAGATCATACCATTGCACTCTAGCCTGGGCAAAAGAGTGAGACCTCATCTCAAAATAGTAATAATAATAATAAAACTGACCCATTTAATTTTTATCTGTTTCCTATGCCTGGCTAGTTTCAATAATCACATGGTGATTAAGTACACAGTACTGTGGAATAAGTATATGAACAGACATGATTCCTATCTGTCCAAGTTTATTATATAGTGGGAGATACACACATCAGCTACTCACTAAACATGACAGAAGAAATTTGGAGACAGATAGAAATACCAGCAAGATACTACAAAAAAGGAGTGATTAATTTTGGCTAGAGTGGAGAAAAAAATCAAGAGTGGTTTCAAGAAGGTAGAACTAGAACCAGACCTTGAAAGCTGCGTTAAGAATGACAGTCGAGGAATGGAGGGAAAGTGCACTCCTGAGTGAAGGCACAGAACAACTGTTTGATCGTTATGATATTTACAAGCACCTTCTATTACTGGAAATGGTAATTAAACAATGTGGTTGGGGCTGGGCATGCATGGTGGCTCAAGCCTGTAATCCCAGCACTTTTGGAGGCCAAGGTGTGTGGATCACCTGAGGTCAGGAGTTCCAGACCAGCCTGGCCAAAATGGCAAAATCCTATCTCCATTAAAAATATAAAAATTAGCCGGGCATGGTGGCACGCACCTGAAGTCCCAGCTACACAGGAGGCTGAGGCAGAAGAATCACTTGAACCCAGGAGGCAGAGGCTGCAGCGGGCCGAGATCATGCCACTGTACTCCAGCCTGGGTGACAGAGTGAGGCTCTTAAAAAAAGAAAAATAAAAACAATGTAGTTGGAAAATTGGGTATGTAACAATATATAATAAGAAATGATGACTAAAATTAATTAAGAGACAGAGGATTTCAATACTATGCTAATGAAAAGAAGCATTCTAAGTTTGTGGGAAAATTCAAACTGTGAGTGAAGTAACTCCAACAAAGACTGAAGGTTAAAATACCAAGGCATGACACAAGGAATAAGAAGTGGAAACAGAATGTAGTTACAATAATCTAAGTGAGAGTTTATAAGGTACTGTGAAACTATGAATACAAAAGATAACAACTTAGAAGCAGAATTAAAAGATGGCTAGCAAAGCTAAAATGCCACTAATTAACATGTGAAACATATAGAACTTTTATAAGAACTTAGAACATTTGTGGGAAGATGAATATAAGTTGTTTCAAAATATTGTTTGAAGTATCAACTAGACATCCACATAAAGACTGATGTTCATTACTAGTCTGAAAGATGTAAGGAAAGATACAGCCATAGAAACTAAATATTTTATAAAAACACATAGCCTTGGCTGGGTGTGGTGACTCACGCCTGTAATCCCAGCACTTTGGGAGGCTGAGGTGGGTGGATCGCCTGAGGTCATGAGTTCAAGACCAGCCTGACCAATACATGAAACCCTGTCTCTACTAAAACAAAAAAATTAGCCAGGCATGGTGGCACCTGCCTGCAGTCCCAGCTACTTGGGAGGCTGAGACAGGAGAATTGTTTGAACTTGGGAGGTGGAAGTTGCAGTGAGCCGAGATCACGTCACTGTACTCCAGCCTGGGCAACAGAGCAAGAGACTCCATCTCCAACAAAAAAATAAAAATAAAAATAAATAGCCTTTTCAACAGTGTAATTAAATTAAGACATCCTCTATATTGTTTGGGAGGATGGAAGAGATACTGGTTAATTTTACCGTTAGACATCGTGTTAAAGAGAACATAAATGGAAGAAATAATATCCAAACTTGCAAGACAAAAAAAGGGGTAAGGAGGAAGTGCAGGAATAAAGTAGGAGTAATCCAATAAAAGGAAGAAAGTGAAAAGCTGCTGGGCACAGTGGCCCATGCCTGTAATCCCAGCACTTTAGGAGGCCAAGGGGTGTGGATCACCTGAGGTCAGGAGTTCGAAACCAGCCTGACCAAGGAGGTAAAACCCCATCTCTACTAAAGTACAAAAATCAGCTGGGCATGGTAGCAGGCGCCTGTAATCCCAGCTACTCAGGAGGCTGAGGCAGGAGAAATCACTTGAACCCAGGAGGTGGAGGTTGCAGTGAGCCACGATTGCACCATTGCACTCCAGCCTGGGTGACAGAACAAGACTCAGCCTCAAAAAAAAAAAAAAAAAAAAAAAAAAAAAAGTGTAAAGCAAAAGCACAGAAAATAGGAAATAAAAAATAAAACAGGAGAAATTAGTCCAAGAATTATCAGTAGTAACAATAAACACATTGAACTCAATGACTGATAGACTGGAGTAAAAGCATACTGCTATTTATAAGATACACCCAAACTAAAGTAACGTATATAAAGGCTGAAAATAAAGAAACAGAAGACATGTGAGACAACTATCAAGCGGCCATATTAACAAATAAAATAGAACTTAAGAAAAAAGTATTTATAGAGATGAATAAAGCATGTATGAGGGATATAATAATAAAACAATCTACTAAGGAAATACAATGATCATATACCTATATGTAGCTAATATAGCCTTTGGATAAAACAAAAATCAAAAGAATTTTAAAGAGAAATTAACAAAACCAAGAATTATGAGATGTAAAAACATCTCAGTAACTAGATCACAAGGTTAAAAAGAAAAAATTAGTTAAGATACGTAATTTGAATAACACAATAAGCAACTTTGACTTAACTGAAAAATTTCTGAACCCTTGAAAACAATTAACTATTTGATTGCATATGTACAGAATATTCACAAAAATGATGACAGAGTAGAATACAAAGAAAGACTTTACAATACCAAAGAATCAATAACAAATATGCCTTATTCTTTAACCACAATGTTTAATAAGTTTAGAAATCAACAGTTTTATTAAGTTCAAAGATTTTTCTTTTTATACTTTCTTGACTTTAAATGATCATAGTGGTCAAAAGAAATAGACTTACCTTGTGAGTGCCGAGGTTTCTGGTTTCATCTAGATCCAAAAACATGTCCAAATCACATCCTAACTTCCCAAAAGTGTTGACTGAGGAGCCAAAGGGTCTGACTATGCAGTCCGGAAAATACGCGGCGGCTATGTCTTCAATAAGAGAACAGGTGAGATATCGGAGCTTAGTGTTCTCCTCTGTTAGCTGGAACTCCTTCAAGAGAGTGTTCAGCTGATCGTCTATCTAGCTAGCCAAAACAAAACCAACAAAATAGAGAAAAAGTACAGGTCATGTAAAAGAGTTACCATTTTACTTTCAAAGATTTGGTGGCGTTGGAGACCTACCTTAGAAATATGCAAAGCCTGGCACGGTGGCTCACACCTGTAATCCCAGCACTTTGGGAGGCTGAGGCAGGTGGATCACCTGAGGCTGGAAGTTCGCGACCAGCCTGACCAACATGGAGAAACCCAATCTCTACTAAAAATACAAAATAAGCCAGGCGTGGTGGCGCATGCCTGTAATCCCAGCTACTCCGGAGGCTGAGGCAGGAGAATCACTTGAACCCGGGAGGCAGAGGTTGTGGTGAGCCAAGATCGCACCATTGCACTCCAGCCTGGGCAACAAGAAAAAGACTCCATCTCAAAAAAAAAAAAAAAAAAAAGAAATATGCAATATTTTCTTGTTCAGTCTTAAAAATGGATTAAAAAAAAAATACTCTTAGAAACCACTGAGGAGGCCAGGCGCAATGGCTCATGCCTGTAATCCCAATACTTTAGGAGGCCGAGGCGGATCACATGAGGCCAGGAGTTTCAGACCAGCCTGTGCAACACAGCAGGACCTCGTCTCTGTTTCACTAAAGAAATAAATTATATAATATTTTAAAATTTTTAAAAAGCTCTGAGGAATGCCACTAGTAAAATAAAAGTTGGCTAGAATCAAAACTTTGTAAGCAATGAGTATAAAGTATTGTCTTAAGAAAACGAAAGTAGTAAAGTCCTCCAGAAGAGGTTAAAACAACCACGTTAGACATTTTAAACTCAAGGGGATGAAAGACCAATGTTAAAGGGCAAGAAAAACTAGAAATACTCAAGTAATGAAGGCCCAAGACCTCTCAGTTTCTCGGAATAACAATCCTGTCTATCCACTAGAAGATTGGCATTAAAATGATCACATACTGAAACTGTGTACTGGAGTATCTGAAGTGAAAAAAAGTCATAATTTCAAATGCTCTTATTTGAAACCAACATTGAAAATATCAACTGGCTGGGCACAGTGGCTCACACCTGTAAACTCCTGGTAAGCCAAGGTGGGAGGATTGCTTGAGCTCAGGAGTGAGACCAGCCTGGGCAACGTGATGAAACCCTGACTCTACCAAAAAAAAAATACAAAAACTAGCTGGGCGTGGTGGAATCCATCTGTAGTCCCAGCTACTCAGGAGGCTGAGGTGGGAGGGTCACTTAAGTCCAGGAGTTTGTGGCTACAATGAGCTGAGATCGCACCACTGCACTCCAGCCTGGGCAACAGAGCAAGACTCCATCTCAAAAAATAAAATAAAATAACTGAACTAAGCATTCAACTCAAAAATAATAAAACAGGCCGGGCTTGGTGGCTCATGCTTGTAATCCCAGCACTTTGGGAGGCCAAGGCAGGCAGATCACACGAGATCAAGAGTTAGAGACCAGCCTGGCCAACATGGTGAAACCCCGAATCCACTAAAAATACAAAAAATTAGCCAGGTGTGGTTGCACATGCCTGTAATCCCTGCTACTCGGGAGGCTGAGGCAGGAGAATCGCTTGAACCTGGGAGGCAGAGGTTGCAGTGAGCTACGATCAGGCCATTGCACTCCAGCCTGGGCAACAAGAGTGAAACTCTGTCTTAAAATAATAATAATAATAATAATAATAATAATAAAAGTAAAGGAAATAGATTAGAAGCAAAAATTTTCTTATTAGAAAATTAAACCTTGAAAATAGTATTTTGATAAATAAAGCCGTGAGTTGATTCCTTGGAAAGACTAGCAAGGTCTGGCAAGTCTGAGTAAGAAACACCAAGACAGGCGGGGCGCAGCGGCTCACGCCTGTAATCCCAGCACTTTGGGAGGCCCAGGCGGGCGGATCACAAGGTCAGGAGATCGAGACCATGCTGGCTAACTCAGTGAAACTCCGCCTCTAATAAAAATACAAAAAATTAGCCGGGCATGGTGGTGGGTGCCTGTAGTCCCAGCTACTCGGGAGGCTGAGGCAAGAGAATGGCGTGAACCTGGGAGGTGGAGCTTGAAGTGAGCTGAGATCACGCCACTGCACTCCAGCCTGGACGAAAGAGCAAGAGTCCGTCTCAAAAAAAAACCGAACAAAAACAAAAACAAACAAACAAACAAAAAAAACACCAAGACAAATACAAACAATATTTGAACAGAGAAGAGACAGAATCTTGGGCCGGGCATGGTGGCTCACACCTATAATCCCAGCACTTTGGGAGACCGAAGTGGGCACATCACCTGAGGGCAGGAGTTCGAGAGCAGCCTGGCCAAAGTGGTGAAACTCCGTCACTACTAAAAATACAAAAGTTAGTTGGGCGTGGTGGTGCACGCCTATAGTCCCAGCTACTTGGGTGGCTGAGGCATGAGAATTGCTTGAATCAGGGAAAGGCTGCAGTGAGCCAAGATCACACCACTGCATTCCAGCCTGGGTAAGACCCAGACTCCATCTCAAAAAAAAAAAAAAAAGAGAGAGAGAGATAGAATCAGAAAGAAGACATTTTAAAATTGACAGAAAACCATGTACAATTTTATGTCATTATGCTGGAAAGAGAAAGAAAACCTAAATTGTTCAAAAGGCCAAAAACTTCAGAAGAATGTGGTTACCTGTAAGTACAAATGGGGCATGGCGGGGAAGGAGTAGACAAGGACTACTATCACTTTTCATTCAACATATCCTGCAGTTTGAATTTTTTAAAAGCAATCCATTTATAGAGATGTTAAAATTGTAATAAAAATATTAGCATGAGAAATGTAATAATGCATTTTTGTAAATACACCTTGACTAAGTAGGGTTTATTCTGTGAATGCAAGAATGACTTCACATGAGGAAATCTACAGTGAATCTACAATTCACTACATTAAGACATTAGGAGGGGAAAGAAAAAGACATTAGGAGAAAAACCACATATAATCTCAAGATCATATGCCAGTCATCAATACAATCTCAAATGTCAAAACTCAACATCTACTCAATGTGTTGAGCATGATGACATTCTTAGAAAGCTAGAAAAAGAAAAAAACTTTCCTTCATCTCATTATGCATCCACCACCACGATTCATCTCCGTAACTCTTTTCACCTTGTAAAACTGAAGATCTATACACATTAAACAATAATGTAGCCTGAATATTTTACAGGAATCTTTATTGTTCATAAAAAAATACATTGTTCTAAAAGTTGAAGTACACCTAAAAACTTACACTTTCTGCATAACAAAGTAATTCAAAAAGCTGCTTGTTTGAAGGTGGCAACTGATTACTTGACCGTATGCGTGACCGTTCAGAAGTCTGGTTTTTCAACTTCAGATTGAAGAAACGTGATCTGAATGGAATTGCAGTCTCCATGGCCATGCTTGGAGTATGAGTCCCATTCTGCAGTGAACCTATGCTTTCCTTTTGGCAAAATTCTACAACAGCATAGAGACCCTATACCAAAAACAGAAGAAAAAACAGAACACATTTCACAATATATCTAACATACTATTTTAGCTCATATATTAAAACAATTACCATAATGCTACAAAATATCAAGTTTTTAAAATTTACAAATGATATGATTCTAACATAGCATTAATTTTATTCAATTTAAGTAGATTAAGAAAAGGAACACTGGGCCGGGAGCAGTGGCTCATGCCTGTAATCCCAGCACTTTGGGACGTGGAGGTGGGCAGATCACCTGAGGTCAGGAGTTCAAGACCAGCCTGGCCAACATGGGGAAACCCCACCTCTACTAAAAATACAAAAATTAGCCAGGCATGGTGGCGGGTGTCTGTTAAGTCCAGCTACTTGGGAGGCTGAGGCAGGACAATCGCTTGAACCCAGGAGACAGAGGTTGCAATGACCCGAGATCATGCCGCCGCACTCCAGCCTAGGCAACAGAGTGAGACTCCATCTCAAAAAAAAGAAACGGAACCTTAAAACAATGTTAGTTAAGAGAAGCTGAAAAGACTGAAAAGAATGCTGAAGCAGAAAAATCCAAAGGCAAAACAAAGATCCCCTCCCACTGGCCTTCATCCGCAAGTTAAAGGGACTATCTAAAGTATTCAAGCTGGGTGTGGTGGTGCAGGACTGTAGTCCCAGCTACTCCCGACGCAGAAGGATCACCTGAGCCTAGGAGTCGAGGCTGTAGTGCACTATGATCGTACCTGCCAACAGTCACTGCACTCCAGCACAGGCAACATAGTTGGACCCCATCTCTTAAAAAATAAAATTAAGCATTTGAATAATGAAATCAGCCATAAATGACTTATAATCCTAAAATACCGCTATAAGAATTTCTGGTCCCATACCAAAAACAAAACTCATTAAAGAAATCTAGATAAGGAAGATGCAGTATATCAAAGAGAACCCACCTACCATATTGCAAAAGGCAACAGCAAAAAACAACTAATGGAGACCTCCACCCTTGAAAAGCATAAACGTTAAGTTAGATTGTTTTTCAAATACTTACAAAGCTTTCATAGAAGAAATGATTATTAATAGGTCCAAAGTGGGATAAATATTTAAGAAACTTTTTTTCACTGATTTTCTCTGGGCAATGTATTAAAACAGTCCGCTGTGCCTGTTCTCGTCTTTCATTTTGCATCTCAGAGAATCTCCTTTTGGGAATCTTGTCTTCAAAGCCTACGAACGAGACAAAAACATTTCCACCAAACGCACACACACAAAATTTTAAAAATATTTTGATAAGGTGTTTAAAGACTTTATATATGACTAAAACCAACTTCACCTAATCTATTTTTTTCTCTTCCTTTATAAGGGTTAAACTATACTACAGTAGTCTCCCCATTACCCACAGGGGTTATGATCCAAGATGCCTGTAAATGCCTAAAACCTCAGATATTACCAAGCCCTATATATATAACGTTTTATCCTACACATATATAGCTATGATAAGGCTTAATTTATAAATTAGGCACAATAAGACATTAATAACAATGGGCCAGGCTTGGTGGCTCATGCCGGTAATACCAGAACTTTGGGAGGCTGAGGTGGGTGGATCACCTGAGGTCAGGAGTTCGAGATCAGCCTGACCATGGTGAAACCTCATCTGTACTAAAAATACAAAAATTAGCCAGGCATGGTGGCGCGCGCCTGTAGTCCCAGCTACTTGGGAGGCTGAAACAGGAGAATCACTTGAAACCAGGCGGCAGATGTTGCAGTGAGCTGAGATTGCACCACTGCACTCCGGCCTGGGCAACACAGTGAGACTGTCTCAAAAAAGAGAGAGAGAGAGATTAACAACAACTAATAATGAAATAGAACAATTCTAACAATATACTGTAATAAAAGTTATACGAATGTGGTCTCTCTCTCTCTCTCAAAATATCATATTGTACTGTGCTCACCTATTTGTGGACCATGGTTGACTGTGAGGAATTGAAACTGTGGACAATGAAAACATGGATGAGGTGGAATTACCGCACTTTCAGTGTTCGTTTGACTACTCTCCCATGACTACTATTAAAACTGCCCACTTTCTCTGTTTTGATTTACTATGCTTGATGCAAACTGCTGAAAACGGAGTTCCAAAAAAAAAAAAAAAAAAAAAACCAGGAAAGTAAAATCACTTATTTAATACTTGCACAAATATGCACATACAAAATTGTGCAAATTGTAACACTCCAAAGCCTAAAAGAAATTATTACAAGCCTGAGTGTAAAGAGACAATGAGTTTGGAAATTTGATGTTTTGAAGTAAGCTATTAAGGCGTTTTTCTTTCTCAAGGGTCTTGATCTGGCTCAAACAATTAACAATGAGTTACCAACTATCATGAGCTCTGTATCAGGGAAATCAAAGAATTTAAACCCTCGTTGCTGCCCATGAAGAGCTCATTGATAATTTTACTAAGGAAAGAAAGAGGCTAGGAGTTTTACAATCACAGGGAATCAAGACAAGAATTGTGACAGTCAAGAATTAAATATTAATAATGCACTAGCCACAGTGGGAAGGTCAACAAATGAACTAAGTATAGAGACAAAAAAATTATTCAGGTTCTAAGAGAGTATTAAAGCACAAACCTGAATGTTAACAACTAATTTTCTTCCCCCAAGATTTTAACTTCCAGTTAAGTAGTTTAAGGTGTTTCTTTAAAAAGTCTGGCATGGTAGACTCTAGAGATCATAAACCACCAAGTCTGATATCAATACCCTTAACAAGGCCAGACGCGGTGGCTCAAACCTGTAATCCCAGCACTTTGGGAGGCCGAGGTGGGCAGATCACCTGAGGCCAGGAGTTTGAGACCAGCCTGGCCAAATTAACCAGGCGTGGTGGCGTGTGTCTGTAGTCCCAGTTACTTGGGAGGCTGAGGCAGGAGAATCACTTCAACCCGGGAGGTTGCAGTGATCCGAGATTGCACCATTGCACTCCAGCCTGGGTGACAGAGGGAGACTCTGTCTCAAAAAAAAGAAAAAAAAAAAAATCTTAAAATTCCAAAGAAATTAAATAGAACAGAAAATGTAAATGATGTATAGAAATCAGCAGAAACTTTTAGCCTCATTTTCTTCCAAAAGGCTATGAAACTGATGGATCAAGGAAATACTCCAAACCCACTATCTTACTTTTTTCTTTCCTTCTTTTTTTTTTTTAAAGAGACAAGGTCTCCCTCTGTCACCCAGGCTGGAGTGCAGTGGCACAATCCCAGCTCACTGCAATCTCTGCCTGCCAGGTTCAAGCGATTCTCATGCCTCAACCTCCCCAGTAGCTGGGATTACAGGCGTGTGCCACCACGCCCAGCTAATTTTTGTATGTTTAGTAGAGACGGGGGTTTTACTACGTTGGTCATGCTGGTCTTGAACTCCTGACCTCAAGCAATCCTCCCTCCTTGGACTCCCAAAGTGCTGAAATTACAGGCATGACGCCACCACACCAAGCCTGAAAATACAGCTTTTAACTATGTGCCTTTGCCTCCATTCCCAATGACAATTCTTTAACATCAATCTCTTATTTCAGGCCTGTATCACAATAATCTGACTCCTAAACTAGTCTCATTCACTCTAGTTTTGTTTTTCTCAAGCTATCCTCCACATAACTGCCAAAGCGTTCTTTATAAAATGGTCTTTTTTTTTAAGTCTTATTCTTTGGCTTCCCTGCTTAAATCCTTCAGTGGCTTCCCCACTGCCTTTAAGATCACATCTCAACTCCATAGCATGGGTATAAAGTGCTTGCACCATGTCCCATCTCCCCTCTTTCATGTCACTTATACCATTTCTTTCTGTTATACTTTTCATATATGGTACTCTACACACACAATACTATCACATGCTATGAACTATCTATGTCTTCTTCCTTCTGGTTGGAATGTCCACCTTCTCATTTTCTGTCTGGCAAACTCCAATTCACCCTCCAAATCTTGCTCAGGTCTGTGAAGACTTCTGACTCTCCATCGCAGAATCTCTTCCACCTCTGTATTACCTTACTTTAACAACTATGAAAGAATGTAATTCATAGTGTTATATTTATTTAACAATATGGAAGAATACTTTCTTCCATATTGAGGGCAGAGGCTATTCTTTTCAATTAGATCTCAGTCTACCAACTATCCTTCCTCCAAGTGGTCCTTATTTCCTTCTCTTATGGTACAGGCTCTGCCTAGACCACCTTACCACCTTTTCAGTTGTGAATGCCACCTACACACTCGTCTCTGATTTTTACCGAGTCTAAACTGATGTCCAACTGCTTATTGCAAAAGTAAAGTCAAACAGCGTAGAATTTTCTTTTTTTATTTTTCAGACAGAGTCTCACTCTGTTGCCCAGGCTGGAGTGCAGTGGTGTGATCTCGGCTCACCGCAATCTCCACCTCCAGGGTTCAAGCAATTCTCCTGCCTCAGCCTCCTGAGTGGCTGGGATTACAGGACATGCCACTGCGCCAGGCTAATTTTTATATTTTTAGTAGTGAAGGGGTTTCACCATGTTGGCCCGGCTGGTCTTGAACTCCTAACCTCACGTGATCCTCCTGCCTTGGCCTCCCAAAGTGCCGGGATTACAAGCGTGAGCCATGGCACCCAGCCCAAACAGTGTAGAATTTTCTCAATTAGAAGCATAAGTCCTCTCCCAGTCCTCTTACCGTAACAGCCAATCATTAAGTTGTGGTACTTACCTTTTCAGACATTTTCAAGGTATATGTAAACATATACACTTGTATCCATAGATACACATCCTTTACACAACTGAAATTTACTGAAATCTTACCATATATTCTGTAACATGCTATAAGATATTTAATATATTGTGGACATCTTCCCGTATGAGAAGACACATATTTACTTTATTTCTTTTAAAAATTATATACTCTTAAATATGTTATTTATCACAGTTTAGCCAAATCTCTATTGATAAATATTTAGGTGGTTTACCATTTTTTCACTATTACAAACAACACTGCAGTGTCATCTGTATGCAATGTCTTTGCACATTTATGCAAATACATCCCTACAGTTGAACTGCTGGCAAAGAGCAGGGATTACATTTGAGAATGAGACAGAAAAGTTTGATTAAAAAAATGGAGCAATGTGCTTGAGAAGATGAAAAAGGTAAATTCTAAAGCCATAAACAACAGTAGGTTAAGAATGATGTAGACACGATGACAAAGTTGTGAAGGCAGGAACAGAAAGTTGAGGTAATTTATTGCCTCACCAAAGGTTTATCAAATCTGTAACAAATTAAAAGGAAGAACTAATAAGTGCTAATATTTTATGAGATTGAAATGTGCAATGGTCTTGATAATACAATATGGTAAAGCACAAAACTAACATTAAGAAATGACTGAATAGGCCAGGTGCAGTGGCTCATGCCTGTAATCCCAGCACTTTGGGAGGCCAGGGAGGGTGGATCACTTGAGGTCAGAAGTTCCAGACCAGCCTGGCCAACATGGTGAAATCCCATCTCTACTAAAAATACAAAAAATTAACCAAGTGTGGTAACGTATGCCTGTAATCCCAGCTACTCATGAGGCTGAGGCAGGAGAATCGCTTGAAGGCGGAGGTTAAACTGAGCCGAGATAGCGCCACTGCACTCCAGCCTGGGCAACTGAGAGACTCCTTCTCAAAAGAAAACAAAACAGACGGAATACTATCCTGTATTTAGAATTAAAAACAAAATAAAGATGCATGCACATAATGGGGGAAAAATTAACCTAGCATAGTTTTATAAAAGAGGCCTGAAAGTTTGATGCATCAAAGGAATGTCTTAACTTCTGGATTGAGGATAGGAAGAGAATGAATTCATATACAGAACTTCAGGCCTTATTAAGACAAATGTTTTTAAAAATCCAAATTTAAGGGGAAATAGCACTTCTTTGCTACTTACTAATCAGGCCACATATGGAGTATATGAGTATATGTTCTGCTCCGGATGTAATGGATATGAAAGACATTAAGAAGCCAGAGAGCATCCAGAGAGGAATAACAAAAAGTTTAGAAACTCTAATATACAACTACTACAGATAAAGAGAGGATTTACAGCCTGGGAAAAAAAAAAAAAAAAAAAAAAACCTAGTAAGAATCTGAGAGCTGAGCACTGGCTTTAAACATAATATAGCACCTTCTCTTAACAGTTTTCCAAGCACTGTCACATATACACTCTTCTGAAACTCACAATAACCTTTTAAGATAGACAGGGTAGGTATCACTACAGGTGAAAAAACTGCCCAAAGTCAAATACCTAATAAGCTGGGTAGCCGCCTGCAGTTTAGCTGTTGTTGGTTTGGCTGCTGGCATCCAAACAACAGCTAAACCTGTTCAGGTAACAGTTCTGGAAACAGCACACCCCTGCTAGTAAAAAACCACTCTATGTGGTTGTGGTGGAACTGTCACACTTATCCCCCGCCCCATGAGACAGGGATTATCAGACTGTTTTGGACACCTCCTCTTCACCCAAAGGGTGGGCATGTGATCAATCAGAAGCCACAAGCATGTGAACGTGGAGCTGCTGGTGACCATCACCCCCACCATCAACATCCCACGTAGAAGAGCCCAAGATTATAAGGCCACCAAAAAATAGCTTCGGAAAGTGAAAATATCTCACACTGACCACATCAATCCAACTGACCTTAAAGTATGATGTATGTAGACGTTTAGTCAAATTATTAAACAAAATGTATTGATTTCTACGATTCCTTGGAGCTATTTTTTCCCTAAAATAAGCTGGTGTCTTTATCAGACTGTGTAAAAGACTTACATTGGCAGGCAGTGAGAAATCTTTATATATTTCATTGAAATATTGATTGGATTGTATTTGGTGGAAGCTACTTCTGTTGAAAATGTCTAAGTAACGCTGATTGGTATAGTCTCCCTTTTCTACTTAAGCTATTTTGAGTTAGTTTCTGTTACCTGTATCAGAAAGAATCCTGAATAATACACCACATACTCTTATTGTCTTTCTACTACAGCTCTTTCCACTACTAACACGAAACCTATGTCAAAACTAAGACCAATGTGGAAATGGGAAATTAATAGATTTTAGCTCACCATAAATATTTTTCAACCATTAGAGCCTGACCAAAAATGGAATTGACTGATTTATGAAACAATGTTCCTTATTGCTATAAACTGGTAATGAATCCTCACACTGAATGAAAAACTGAATTGGATATTTCTCAAGTTCCTTCCAGTTATAAAATCACATGCTTCTAGGTGAGTATAAGGTGTACTTACCTGACCTTTTTTAAAATGGTAAAGACATCCAAATGAGGATTTTGTTATTTCCTGCAAGAATCCCTGAATATTTAATCGTATTATTCTAATGACACAAAATGAAACATTTCCTTAAAAAAAAAACAAAAACAGCAAAGCTACAGTAAATGAAGAGAATAGTCTTGGAATTAGAAGTGGGTTTTACTGGCTGGGCGCAGTGGCTCACGCCCGTAATCCCAGCACTTTGGGAGGCCAAGGCAGGCAGATCACCTGAGTCTGGAGTTCAAGATCAGCCTGGCCAACACGGTGAAACCTCATCTCTACTAAAAACACAAAAATTAGCCAGGCGTGGTGCCACGTGCCTGTAATCCCAGCTACTCGGGAGGCTGAGGCAGGAGAATCACTTAAACCCAGGAGGCCAAGGTTGCAGTGAGCCAAGATCGTGCCATTGCTCTCCAGCCTGGGTGACAGAGCAAGACTCCGTCCCGGAAAAGAAAAAAAAACCGGTGGTTTTTTTTATTTTTGCCACCGAATAACTGAGTTTAGCTTGAACTACTCAAGCTATCCTTGGACTAGCCTGTTCCTTCATAAAATGGAATAACAGTAGTTCCTTCCACACCTACGCTACAGGGTTGTTTCATACATCAAAGAGCATATGAACACACTCTCAAATTTAAACACCCATACAAAGTTAAATTACAATAGCTTTTTTGGCAGAATCCTCACTCAAATTTTCAGCGTTACTTAGAAATTTTCAACAGAAGTAGCTTCCACCAAATACAATCCAATCAATATTTCAATGAAATAAAGATTTCTCACTGCCTGCCAATGTAAGTCTTTTATACAGTCTGGTAAAGACACCAGCTTATTTTAGGGAAAAAATAGCTCCAAGGAATCGTTGAAATCAATACATTTTGTTTAATAATTTGACTAAACGTCTACATTAACTGAGCTAGTGACCTTGCCTAAGTTATTTACCCCTTTGAGCCATTTTCTACATCTGTAAAATGGACACAGTGATACATTTCGTGCAAGGTTGTTTTAAGAACTGTAAATAGAATACACAAGTTCTTGAGTCACAAGAGAGGTTCAATAACACTGACTTCTCAATACACAAAGAAGTATATAAATGTAGAACGAACGCGGAACAACAGCATGTTGCAGTGAATTCAAATCTGTTACCAGATTCATTTGGTTCAAAATGGCCAAAAAGAATAAAGTAAACGGCAGTACATTTCATAGGCAGAACCCTATGTCTAGGAACCAAGAATCCTCTTGATTCATCAGACTACAACTCGGCCTCCAGCAACAACTTAATGTATCAAACTTAATGTGTCAAACTTTGATACAACTTAATGTATCAAAATCAGAAATATACGTACATCATGCAGCGACTGGCTGAGGTGTGTAGCATTACTATCATTGAGAACACTATTTCGTCAAACTGTAAAGTGCTAGCAAACTGGGTTCCTGACCTGAACTTCCTGTGTAGCATTACTATCATCGAGAACACTATTTCGTCAAACTGTAAAGTGCTAGCAAACTGGGTTCCTGACCTGAATTTCCTGTAAGTCTAAACAATTCCATTACTGTACACAGCAGTCGCCCCGAAGAAACATCACACATCTCACTTCTGCCTCAGCAACGGCGGCGACCCTGTGTTCCCCTACAGAGATCAGAGGAGAGGAGGACAGGACATAGCCCCACCTTCTTACCAAAGGGTCCACAGCCGTTTCCACAGGCCACGTGTTTCCCCGTGATCCCAGACTCTTCCCCCTTCCCTCGCCCGCTGTGGGACGGAGCTACAGAGTAAACCGAGGCCACGGCGCCATCACCTGTCTCCACGCTCCCTGAAGGCTGCTCGTCTCTCCTAAGGTCTTTGGCCACAGTTCCTGGGCAACTCAAAAGCCTGAGGATAGGCCGCTGGACTCGAGTTCTTCTCTGGGCACACAGGAGCAAACGGGTCAAGAGCCCCACGCCGGGGACCGCCATTGTTAAAAAAAAAAAAAGCACGAGCGCGAAGCTGAAAGGTCAGCGCGTTTTCGCGCATGCGCCCAGGGGGCAAAAAGAAATGGGAAGCCTCGAGGGTCAAAATAGGCGAAAGAAGTTCGCTTTTAGAGAAAGAAAGGAAATTGAGACCGAAAAGAAGATACCTGAACTTTCAGAAATGGTTTACTTCCACAGTCATACAGTTTACCAAATGAAAAGCTCCACAGAAGGAGCGCGCCACCTACTCTTGTAAATAGCATCATGAAAATAGAACCAGAGCCCGGGCGCGGTGGCTCATGCCTGTAATCCCAGCACTTTGGGAGGCTGAGGTGGGTGGATCTCCTGACGTCAGGAGTTCGAGACCAGCCTGGCTAACATGGCGAAACCTTGTCTCTACTAAAAAGTACAAAAAAAAATTAGCTGGGCGTGATGACACGCCTGTAATCCCAGCTACTTGAGAGGCTGAGGCACGAGTATCACTTGAACCCGGGAGGCGAAGGTTACAGTGAGCCGAGATCGCGCCACTGCACTTAAGAGATCGCGCCACTGCACTTAAGCCTGTGCAAAAGAGCGTGACCCTGTCTCAAAAAAAAAAAAAAAAAAAAAAAAAGTTAAAATAATGGAAAGGCTTTTAACCTCTGAAAGGGGCACCAGGAGCAGGCAGGGCATCATCTTCTTCCTTGAACCATGTGAGGACATTTTACAACCTCTGCCAATATGCCTCAATTCAAATTAAAATTCAAGTGGTTTTGCCAGCCCCTCCTCCAAGTGAGAAGTACATACCTCATCTTAAAGCCATAGGAAAGGCATTGGAGAGGACTGGTTCAGTCTTCTCATTTTGGACATGAGAAAGTGGGGCACAGATCAGACAAGGACTGGCTATAGGTCACACCTGGGGAGTCAAAGGTTAAAGTCAGAGCTGTGCCCTTGATTCAAGGCTCTTCCTCAGTGCCTGTGTCGTAACCAGTGGTCCTTGCTCGGGTGCCTGGGAAAAGGACATATGAAACAGTGCAAAGAAACCTGCAACTAAAGGCAGCCTCCCCGGGAACACACTACTGCTGGAAGCGAAAAGAAAGCAAGGGGCCTCGCAATCGGAGCATGAGAGAGGACAAACCAGCACTGGAAGTGACTAGCCAGCTCTGTGTTAGCATGGTGCTATTGCCTTGCAGGTATTTTCTTTTTTAATCATCTCAACAAATCTGGGTGATTAAACCCATTTCATGGATGAGAACACGGAGGCTCAGAGACAGTAAGTAACTTGTCTAAGGTGGCCTCATTAGAAGTTGACTGTGCTGGCTGGGTGTGGTGGCTCATGCCAGTAATCCCAGAACTTTGGGAGGCCAAGGCGGGAGGATCTCCTGAGGTCAGGAATTCGAGACCAGCCTGGCCAACATAGTGAAACCCTGTCTCTACTAAAAATACAAACATTAGCCAGATGTGGTGGTGGGCACCTGTAATCCCAGCTACTTGGGAGGCTGAGGCAGGAGAATCACTTGAACCCAGGAGGCAGAGGTTTCAGTGAGCCAAGACTGTGCCACTGCGCTCCAGCCTGGCGACAGGGCAAGACTCTGTCTCAAAAAAAAAAGTTGGCTGTGCCATTTGACCCCAGGTGGGTCCCCAGATCCTGGGCCTTCCACTCGGACACACACTCAAGGCCGCCCTCAGGCCACACAGAGTCCTGCCACTCCCACATGGATGTTGAAGAGTCTCAAAGTTAGATACAAGTATATTTTATTTTGACACTTCCAAGGAAAGTCCTGTGTAAGCAATGAGTTTGGGGATGGATGTGAGGACTTCTTAATTTTTGTGGGGGATATTTAATCCCTTTAGCAGAATAAAATGTTCTCCAGCCACTTGGCAGTAGCTACTTTTTTTTTTTTTTTTTTTTGAGACAGAGTCTTGCCCTGTCACTCAGGCTAGAACGCATTAGTGCAATCTTGGCTCACTGCATCCTCCGCCTCCTGGGTTCAAGCAATTCTCCTGCCTCAGCCTCCCAAGTAGTTGGGATTACAGGCACCTGCCATTATGCCCGGCTAATTTTTGTGTTTTTGTAGAGACGGGTTTTCACCATGTTGCCCAGGCTGGTCTTGACCTCCTGAACTCAGGTGATCCACCCGCCTCGGCCTCCCAAAATGTTGGGATTATAGACGTGAGCCACTGCACCCAGTTGAAAGTAGCTATTTTTATAGAACTATTCTGTTGTAAGGTATCTCTTCTACCTCACTGACCTGCATCTTCCAGAAAAGAAAACTTTGCATTTGATGTTTAAAATGAAACAAACGCTTATTTTTATAAGGTTGATATGGTTTGCATCTGTGTCCCCACCAAATCCATGTTGAGATGTAATCCCCAGTGCTGGCCGTGCAGCCTGGTGGGAGGTGTTTGGATCATGGGGGTGGATCCCTCATCAGTGGCTTAGCGCCATCCCCTTGGTGATAATTGGATGTGTTCTCGGAAACCTGGTTATTTAAAAGTGTGTGGCACCTCCCCTCAATTTTGCTCCCGCTCGCTCCATGTGACATGCCTGCTCCCCCTTTGCCTTCTGCCATGACTATAAGCTCCCTAAGGCTTCCTCAGAAGCAGACGCCAGTGCCATGCTTCCTGTACAGCCTGCAGAACCATGAGCCAGCTAAACCTCTTTTCTTTGTAAATTACCCAGCCTCAGATATTTTTTTATAGCAATACAGGAAGGGCCTAATGCAAAGGTGTACTGTTTTGTTTTGTCTTCAAGCTAAGGTATATTGTTTATGCCTTATTACAAATTTGAGGGATATCAGAAACTGGGGGATACTGTAAGCCCAGCAAGGGAAGGAGCACTATGGCTTCAAGCCTGGGCTCTCCTGCATGTGGGGTTTCACAATGGGAATGGTGCTTGATGCATTCAACTAATACCTTATTTGTAGGTATCTGTATCGTTTTCAGCTTTCAAAATATGATCAGCTACATTGTAGCCAATATCCCCAGTTAAGTCATAGCTGATATACAACTTTATTTCCTTATAATACTAGAAGTTACTGGTCAGATTTAAGATGTTCAAAACAAATTGCTTTCTAGAAAATTTGCTCCAGTTTACCTTCAGACAGCAGTTATGAAAGCCTCATTTTTCCAAACCCTCATGGTTTGGAAACCATATTCATGGTTTCCAAATCTCATGTGTCCCCACTAAATCTCATGTTGAATTCTAATCCCTAATGTTGGAGATGGGGCTGGGAAGTAATTGGATCACAGGGGCAGATTTCCCATGAATGGTTTAGCACCATCCGCTTGGCGCTGTCCATACAATTGTGAGTGAGTTCTCATGAGATCTGGTCATTTAAAAGTGTGGCACCTGCCCCCTCACTCTCTCTTGCTCCTGCTTGCACCTTGTGAGATGTCTCACTCCCCCTTCGCCTTCCACCATGACTGTAAGTTTCCTGAGGCCTTCCCAGAAGTTTAGCAGATGCCAGCATCATGCTTCCTGTACAGCCTGTGGAACTGTGAGCCAGCTAAACTTCTTTTCTTTAGAAATTCCCCAGTCTCAGATATTTCGTTATAGCACTCACTAACACTCACTAACTCTGTTTGCTTTTTCTTTTTTGTTATTACTAGATGAATATTATTTTATATATTCATTGCCCATTTGTATTTCTTCTTTTCTGAATTGCCGGTGTATTTCTTTGACTCATTTTTTTCTATTACTGTGTTTGTCTTTTTCCCATTTGTTGATGAGTACCTTCATATAGTGGGAATACCCACACTGATATAATACTTTATATAAAAATCAAAACAAATGAAAAGACAGAAGAAATTATTGAGAAAAACAAATTTACAATGAATACAACAATTTTTCTTTATACCTTCTGTACAGTACTGATCATCACACTTAGAAAGTCCTTCATAATCCCCAAGATCATGTAAATATTCATTTTTTTGTTATCTCTTAGTTTGTTAGTATGTTTTAGTTTTATCTGTTAACATCTTTACAACAACTGAATTAGTTTCTGGCATGAAGTTTAAAGCAGTAATAATTTTAGCTTGATTTTTTCCTAGGAAGTTAATTAATTGCCCCAGCAAAATTTATTGAATAATTCTTCTTTGCTCACAGGGTCTTAACTGCACCTTTATCACATGCTAAAAAGTATGTTCTTATAAAAATTCAGATTTGTTTCTGGATTTCCTATTCTGTTCCATGATCGGTGACCTTTTCTAAATTCTAAAGCTGTCCCTATTCCAACAAGGGCTCCCAAATTCTCAGAAATAGAGTTTTCATTGCTTTGGTGATCTCTGTTCATATTCTTATCTCTTATGTTAGATCGTGAGTTCCCTGAGGAATGGGAACTCTGTGACCGTGAGTTCCCTGAGGGAAGGGAGGTCTCACTCCTCTTTGTACCCTGAGAGCCAAGTGTGGTGTAACGAAGGGAGGGCACAACAGCACATTGGGAAATGAGGAAGCCCCAGGATTAGGGTTGCCAGATTGAGCAAATAAAATAGGCAGTTAACCTACAATATCAGATAAACCACAAATAGTTTTTTGTATGAGTATGTGCTATGTAATATTTGGGATATACTTATCCTAAAAGTTATCCAGACATCTCCACTGAAACACTCATCCTCCTCAGACCTCGAACCTCCACCTACCATGAGAGCCAAGCTGAAAAACCAGGAATGCATCTTTTACATGCCAAATGCCACAGGTGACACAGGCTCAAGTTAGAGGCATCCAACAGGCTGAGCATGAGAGTGGGAAATATGACCTTCCGTGCTTGCAGAGGCAGCATCACAGGCCAAGAATGAACTTTCTCACCACTGTTCCTCCAAAAGCCTCTCCCCCAACCCCCTGCACCCTGCCCCATGTCCCTGGTCCCCAGGGGCCCTGACCTGAGTGGGGCAGGGCAGACACTGTATGATCCTACAGCTGACTGTTCATAGTCTCTAATCTTTCCTTCTCGTATAAAAGAAAAACAGGGCTGTCCTCTTATGCTACCCAGCATGTGACACCTGCGTGGACACACCCAGTAGGCACTCAGGCCATGCTGGGCATGCAGTCATTCTGTTTCTCCTGGTTTTTTTGTTGGTGGTGGTGGTGGTTTGTTTTTGAGACAGAGTCTCACTCTCTCACCCAGGCTGGAGTGCAGTGGTGCGATCTTGACTTACTGAAACCTCCGCCTTCCGAGTTCAAGCAATTCTCCTGCCTCAGCCTCCCAGGTAGCTGCGATTACAGGCACCTGCCACCATGCCTGGCTAACTTTTTGTATTTTTAGTAGAGATGGGGTTTCACCATGTTGGCCAGGTTGGTCTCGAACTCCTGACCTCAGGTGATACACCAGCCTTGGCCTCCCAAAGTGTTGGGATTACAGGCGTGAGCCACCACACCCAGCCCTATTTCTCATGTTTATCCATACATTTCCACAGGGGCTGCAAGCCTACACAGCCTATGCACTTGGTCCAAATGGCTCCTAGTTTGTGTCAGGCACAGTGCTAAGCATTGGGGTTACAAAGGTGAACAAAAACCAACCTAGCCCTTGACATCATGGGGCTTACAATCTAGTTGGGGAGATGGCCATAAATCATGTGATCAAAAATTTTTTAATTGAAAAAGTATAAGGAGATATAAGAGAGTATAGTGAGGGACCTAATATGATGGGGTGGGTAGTCAGCACCCCAGATGAGGAATATTTGAGAAGGCACTCACTGTCAAAGAGAAGTGCTTCTGGCAGACAGAACAGCATGTGCAAAGGTCCTGAAGTAGGAGGAAGGGTGCCTCAGGGATCTGAGGTGAGTGAAAGAGAAAGAACAAAGCAAGAGGAGGCTGCAGAGGTAGGCAGGGGCCAGATCCTGCAGGCCAATGGTGAGTCAAGGCCATTGCAGAATTTAGCAAGAGAGTCACTTAATAATATTGGACTTTTAAAGATGAATATGGCTACAATATCAGAATGGGTGGTTGGAAGAGGCCAAAGTGGAAGCTACTGGGGAGGTCTCTGTAAGAGCTGACAGTGACCTAGTGGTGGAAATGGGGCAGGAGAGTGGGAGACTGTCTTGGGCTTCATCATGGTTGAATGCAGGAGAGAAATGAGGTATCAGGGAGATGCTGGCACAGCCAGGGAAGACTTTCATCACCCACTGGGCACGGGGGAGGGTGGTTAAACTGTGGGGAGAAGCAGGGCTCTTAGCCAGGATGGAAAAGAGAGAGAGAGTGAGGAGAAGGAGCAGGAGCAAGAGAGCTAAAGCTGAGAACTCAAAGGACCAAGGAGATGCTACAGGGCCGGCTCACAGAGGTGGGGCAGAAGGGACTCACTTGTTGCCCAGCTTTCTCTCATTTCAGTCTTAAAAGGATCCCGCCTGCTAGGGGGAACTTTTCCCACTTTGCAGGGTAACCAAATCAGATCCTTTCCTAAAATCACAGAGCTGGGACATGAACGCAGGTCTGTGTAACTGTAAAGCTCACACTCTCCTCTCTCCCAAAAGCCCCATTCCTGCCCCTGATCCCTGGACTGATGAGTTTACATCGAGGCCTATAGCCAAAAGGAGGGCTCAGAGATTCCCCAGCAGGGGAGGAAAGTGGCTGAATGGGAGGACTAATTCTCAATTCTTGTAGTTCTCCCAGAGCCTGGAGCCTAGGGGAATATGGGGAAACCAAGGCAGACACAATGTGGAGACAGCAAAGGGCAGTGTTTCTCAACTTTGGCTACATGTTGCCATCATCAGGTGAGCTCTGAAGCTCTTGGTGCCCAGCCTGTCCCCCAGCCAATTAGCTCAGAATCTCTAGGGTGGGGTTGGGGCTCTAGAGTGTGTGGGGAGCTGGGTGTATGTTCAGGCCAGTTGCTTCTCTCTGTGCCTCACTGTTCCCGGTACCGTTGGCGGGGCTGAGATCCTGGGGATTCCTGGAGCCTGGCTGCATGGCCTGGCCACTCTGATGCCCTTGTGTTCTCCACGGCAGGCCAGCAAGGCTGAGGAGAATGCCTCCGACAGCTTCATGCACTCCATGGACCCACAGCTGGAGCGGCAAATGGAGACCACCCAGAACCTGGTAGACTCCTACATGGCCATTGTCAACAAGACCTTGCTGGACCTCGTGGTTGGTCTCATGCCCGAGACCATCATGCACCTTATGATCAACAACATGCATGCACCGCCTCATGGGGGCAGGGGGTTCCTGTGTCACTGGGGATGCAGGTGGCCATGTTGGCCTGGGGGAGATGCCAACCAGGCCTATGGGACCAGGTCCAGGGAGGGAGGCACCGTCCAGACTAGAGCTCCCATAGAAATGTAACATGGGACTGGGCACAGTGGCCCATGCCTGTAATCCCAGCACTTTAGAAGGCCAAGGTGGGAGGATCGCTCAAGCCCAAGAGTTTGAGACCAGCCTAGGCAACATAGTGAGACCTGGTACCTACACAAAAATTTTAAAAATAGCTGGGCTCAGTGGTGGCACGTGCCTTAGTCCTAGTTACTCGACAGGCTGACATTGGAGGATCACTTTGAGCCCAGGAGGTTGAGGCCGCAGTGAGCGGTGATCTCACCCACTGTACTCCAGCCTGGCGACAGAGTGAGATCCTATCTCCAAAAACAATTTAGGAAAAACTGAGAAGACAGGTGTCCTGGTGGCATGATAGGTCCTAGGTCCCCTCCCAGATCGGTGACCTTGGACAGGTGACTTTTCCTCTGGACCTCAGTGTCCCCTTCTGAATGAGAAAAGGCGGTGGGGAGGCAGATCTTCGAGTCTAAGCAGTGTAGAAGCCACATCTAAAAAGCCATACTCGGGGCTCCAAGTCCAGCACACAGTCCCAGCAGGGCCCAACGGGGCGGCCAGAGTGGCACAGGCATCAGGTCCCAACCTTTTTGCCCACTCTCAGACCAAGGGGTTCATCTTCTCAGAGCTGCTGGACAACCTGTACTCACGTGGGGACCAGAACACACTGATGGAGGAGTCAGCAGAGCAGTCATGGCGGCATGACAAGATGCTGTGCATGCAACACGTGCTGAAGGAGCGCTCAGCATCATCAGTGACATCAGCACAAACACCGTCAGCACGGTCATGGGGACCCGTGGACGACTCCTGGCTGCAAGTGCAGAGCGTCCCAGCTGGATGCAGGTACCAGGGCTGGCCCCCACAGCCCCAAAGCCCACCAGCCTCCATGGCTGAGCCTGGGGGCTCTTGGGACAGACTCCATGCCCAACCTGGCAGGCATGGGTGCTTTCTGGAACTATCAGAGAGGGCAGAGAGCTTGTGGTTTATGGTGTAGGGGCTGGGAACTTGGAAGGGGTTGTGTGTGGGGCTGGACTCTGAGGCGGCCAGAGACCTATGAACGTCATCTTGGGCACACCTGTCGTGCAGTCTGAGTCATGCTGGCAGGGCAGGGCATCCAGCTCCCAGCCTGGGAGTGCAGAGCAGGTGTAATAGTCAGGGTCCCACCTCCTCTATCTGTCGGCAATCCAGTGGTGATCTAGGATAAAACCTTGAGACTCCCATGCACATGGTCATCCCACAACACACCTCACAGGCCAGGCAGGGACACACAGTCCCCTTCCCTCCCTCCCAGGTACCATCATAGCTGCTAGCATGTGACTGAAGGCAGGGTCCCTGGCCCCCACTGAAGCACTACCGCCAGCCAGCGGGCTCATGCACCTTGGCCTGTTGCTCCTAGGGGTTGCCTATGCTGTTCAGCCGAGGGGACCACAGTGCCTGCTGGCTCAGCTGAGCTCCGCCCAGTGAGCCCGCCTGCCTTCCCTGCCGTGGACTCTCCCTCTTCCGCTTTTCCCAGCAGGAAGCGCCCAGCCTCACCTATGCAACCTGCAGCCTCCCAACCAGCTGAGGTTCCCCTCTTAGACTTATAAGTCTATGGCCAGTGACATCTGGCTGCCTGCTCTCCCTGCCTCCCCCAGGGTCCCTTCAGAGGGTCGTGGGCTTTCTGACCATCCAGATGGGCCTCAGGCACACCCTCCAGCCATCCATCCGTTTTAGCTTCACCACCCTGGTTCAAGCAGTGTTCTCTATCAGGCCTGGTGGCTGTTGTGTGGGGCTCCCCAAGGCGAGAGGCGGCCCTGGGCCAGTGGGTTGGAAGACAGGGTGACCAGAGAAGAGGGAAGCCTGAGGGGGCTGAGCATTGGTCTGAACTGTGGGTACACTGCCTGGGTGCCATGGGAGAGGCCAGTATGTGTAGGGTGTGGAGGACCACCACAGCCCCCAGGACCTACCTGTGAAGTTCCGGCTCCTCCCTCCATCTTCCTCCCCTTTCCCTTCCAGCCCCTCTTTTCCAGGAACCTTGCCACACCCACACCTGTGCCCTCCTCTCCCCAGCCCTCCCACAGCTGCTGCGGCTTGCCCCTGCTCTGTGCTTGCCCCACCAGCTCTCTGCCCACTTTTCTCTCTCCCGTTTTCTCTCTGCTTTCTCTGCAACTGACAGCTAATCAATCGGGTCAGGCAAATCCGTCCCATCCTGAGAGCCTCAGGCCCCACTTCAACCTCTAAACAGATCCCTCCTCTTCTCAGAGACCTCCCTTTCCAAGCCTGCCTGGGCAGCTGTTCTGTGACTTGACAGTGGCTCCCCCAGCCCCAAAGCTAGCCCCCTTCATCTGTGACTTAGTCTGTTGTAGTGGAGAGCTGACACATCCAGCTGTGACTGTTGCTGAAAACTTGTGCCCCCTCTGTGGTATGCCCCTGCCCTGTTCTATAAATATCTATAAATTGGCCAGGCGCGGTTGCTCACGCCTGTGATCATAGCACTTTGGGAGGCCGAGGCAGGGAGATCACAAGGTCAGGAGTTTGAGACGAGCCTGGCCAATATGGTGAAACCTCGTCTCTACTAAAATTACAAAAATTAGCCAGGCTTGGTGGCAGGTGCCTGTAGTCCCAGCTACTCACAGGCTGAGGCAGGAGAATTGCTTGAACTTGGGAGGCAGAGGTTGCACTAAGCCGAGATCGTGCCACTGCACTCCAGCCTGGGCAACAGAACGACGAGAGTCCGGCTCAAAAAAAAAAAAAAGAAAGAAAGAGAAAAAGAAAAAATCTATAAATACTCATATGCATACATATATTTATAGATTACACACACACACACACACACACACACACACACACACCCATAACCTGGCCAACTGCCTCACCTCTAGTGCTGGGAATCAGTCACTGTGCTGTCCTTGTGGAGTCTTGTAGCCCAACAAGAGAAAGCTGTCCCCTGACATTGCCCCTCCACAGTGCACCACCTCCAGTGAGCCTCGCTGTCATGCCTGGCCTGCGGACAGCCAGCCCCCACGATCCCTCCTGCCCCCCACCAAGCATGGGGTTGCTGTGCAGGCAGCTGTGTGGCCTGACAGTCTCTACCAGTTCTGCTGTCCCTCAGCTGAGAATCAAACCCATTTCTGGATGACAGGGAATGTGTCCTCTGCTGGCTGTGTTCTCTGCGGAGCTCTGGGGAGGGGAAAGTTCAAGGCATTTCTAGGGTGCTGTTGGGAGTGGTGAAAAGGCCACACCCTTTGCAAGGGACACTTTTCCTGGAAAGCCCCTGGAGCTTAGCTGGCTCTTATCTTGTGAAGCTGGCTCTGGCCACTAGAGGGCAGGGCCGTGAACTCAGGCTGGAGGGAGCCTGTGGGGCAGCTGGCACTCTGGAGGGACAGACAGAACAGGCCACCAGGTGCAGACAGGAGAGGGAGGCAAGGGGACGGAACGGAAGACGCCTGGGGTGGATGGAAGTCAGTGCCCTTGGATACTAGTACCTGCCTTCCCAGTCACCACTAGATCAGGCTTCTGAGCCTGTTGGCTGTCAGGGCTGGGCTTGCCCCATAGGTGTCACGGCAGTCCCTGTGAAATCCCCCAGGTGTCACCAGGCAGCATACAGGTAACAGGCCTGGAAGGTCCCAACAGCCCAGCTGGACATGCTCAGACACTCTGGGGCTCCTCGTTCAGTGGCACAAACTCCAGGACCCAGTGAGGGAAACAGGAACACACCAGGCCAAGCAGTATGGCTAAATCCATTTATTCCAAAATAAAAAGCAAAATAAACAAGAGTCACATCACCAGGGAGCCACGACCCCATCCCCACCTCCTTCCCCTGTCCTATGCTATCAATAAATAAGTTTCCTAGCCACAAATAATTATTAGAACCTCCTCCCTGTATAGCAGCTCCAACCTCTGCTGGGTACAATACAGGGGGCGGCCCTAACCCCCAGAATATACAAAACGTTACACAGATACAATATGTACACTGGGAAGTGGGGCCACCCCAGAAGCCTATGCCCTCACCTAGTCTACAGTTAGCGCCACTGTCCTGCCTCAGCTGTGCCTCTGAATAAGAAGATGGGAGCCCCCCAGAGGCAAAAGTTGCTTCCATGAGAGTAAGGAGGCCATTAGGCCTCCTCCAAACAAACCAACTCCACCAGCCTCTGGCTCGTAAATAACAAACATCATCATCCAGAAATTTAAGGACTCAGCCCTCGTCAAGGTGATAAAGGATCTGTTTGTCTGCCCCCATTAAACGGGGGTCTTGTCTTGCTACCCTAATGGTAAAGGGGTGACTGGGAAGGGGTGTTAGGGACATGGTGGGGGTAGAGACTCCAGCCCCACTTCTCCAGGCTTTGCTGACAGGGGCCTGCTTTTATTTATTTTTATTTTTATCCTATGACTTGTTTTTTAATCCCCTAACTTCTTTTTCATAACTTCCTTTTATAACTTTTTGCAAAACTTTTTTCTACTTCTTTTCACAATTTTTTTGGCCACAACATTTCCACAACATTTTTTTTTTTGGTGTGTTTTTTTTTTTTTCTCTTTGATTTTTTTTTTTAATTAATTTTTTTGCACACAAAAACAATAAACATTTTCTAAAAATACATACAAACAAAAAGATGCGTATCAAACATATTAGGAAGGTTGCACATGGGAAGACGGGGAATAGAAATGGGGAGTGGGAATCAAAATAAATGAGAGAGGGACTTTATATGGATCAGTGATAATAACTCAATCCTCTATTTGACGAAGAAGGAGAAGGAAGAGGAAGAAAAAGAAAGTGGGATAAAGGATCAGAAAGGGAGGAAAATAGAAAAAATTCGAGTATGACTCCAGGATAGACCTGTTTTGTTGTCACTGAGTTGGTTGGTTGGTTTGTGTGTTGTATTTTTCATATGTTTCGCTATGTTGGCCAGACTGGTCTCGAACTCCTAGCCCAAAGTGATCAACCCGCCTCGGCCCCCCAGAGTGCCGGGACCACAGGCGTAAGCCACCATGTCCAGCCCCCAGATTGCTTCTGGCCTCCGTGGTATACCTCCCAGACGGGGCGGTCGGGCAGAGGCGCTCCCCACATCCCAGACGGGGCAGCCGGGCAGAGGCGCTTCTCACTTCCCAGACCGGGCGGCTGGGCAGAGACGCTCCTCACTTCTTCGCAGACGGGGCGGCCGGGCAGAGGCGCTCCTCACTTCTTCGCAGACGGGGCGGCCGGGCAGAGGCGCTCCTCACTTCCCAGACGATGGGTGGCCGGGCAGAGGCGCTCCTCACTTCTCAGACGATGGGTGGCCGGGCAGAGGCGCTCCTCACTTCCCTGACGGGGCGGCCGGGCAGAGGCGTTCCTCACTTCTTCCCGGACGGGGCGGCCGGGCAGAGGCGCTCCTCACTTCCCAGACGAGGCAGCGAGGCAGAGGCAATCCTCACTTCTTCCCGGACGGGGCGGCCGGGCAGAGGCACTCCTCACTTCTTCCCGGACGGGGCGGCCGGGCAGAGGCGCTCCTCACTTCTTCCTGGACGGGGCGGCCGGGCAGAGGCGCTCCTCACTTCTTCCCGGACGGGGCGGCCGGGCAGAGGCGCTCCTCACTTCCCAGACGATGGGTGGCCGGGCAGAGGTGTTCCTCACTTCCCAGACGATGGGTGGCTGGGCAGAGGCGCTCCTCACTTCCCAGACGATGGGTGGCCGGGCAGAGGCGCTCCTCACTTCCTTGACGGGGCGGCCGGGCAGAGGCGCTCCCCACTTCCCAGACGATGGGTGGCCGGGCAGAGGCGCTCCTCACTTCCCAGACGATGGGTGGCCAGGCAGAGGCGCTCCCCACTTCCCAGACGGGGCGGCCGGGCAGAGGTGCTCCTCACTTCCCAGACGTGGTGGCCGGGCAGAGGCGCTCCTCACTTCCCAGACAGGGAGGTCGGGCAGAGGCGATCCTCACTTCCCAGACGGGGCAGCCGGGCAGAGGCGCTCCTCACTTCCCAGACGATGGTTGGCCCGGCAGATGCGCTCCTCACTTCCCAGATGGGGTGGCTGGGCAGAGGCGCTCCTCACTTCTTCCCCGACGGGGCGGCCGGGCAGAGGCGCTCCTCACTCCCAGATGATGAGCGGCCGGGCAGAGGCGCTCCTCACTTCCCAGACGATGGGTGGCCGGGCAGAGGCGCTGCTCACTTCCCAGACGATGGGTGGCCGGGTAGAGGCACTCCTCACTTCCCAGACAGGGCGACCGGGCAGAGGCGCTCCTCACTTCCCAGACGGGGTGGCCAGGCAGAGGCGCTCCTCACTTCCCAGACGGGGCGGCCCGGCACAGGCGCTCCTCACTTCCCAAACGATGGGTGGCCTGGCAGAGGCGCTCCTCACTTCCCAGACGGTGCGGTCTGTCAGAGGCGCTCCTCACTTCCCAGACGATGGGTGGCCGGGCAGAGGCGCTCCTCACTTCTTCCTGGACGGGGCGGCCGGGCAGAGGCCCTCCTCACTTCCCAGACGATGGGTGGCCGGGCAGAGGCACTCCTCACTTCCCAGACGGGGCAGCCACGCAGAGGCGCTCCTCACTTCCCAGACGATGGGTGGCCGGGTAGACGCGCTCCTCACTTCCCAGACGGGGCGGCCGGGCAGAGGCACTCCCCACTTCCAGAAGATGGGTGGCCGGTCAGAGGCGCTCCTCACTTCCCAGACGATGGGTGGCCAGGCAGAGGCGCTCCTCACTTCTTCCCAGACGATGGGTGGCCGGGCAGAGGCGCTCCTCTCTTCCCAGACGGGTTGGCCAGGCAGAGGCGCTCCTCACTTCCCAGACGACTGGTGGCTGGGCAGAGGCGCTCCTCACTTCCCAGACGATGGGTGGCCGGGCAGACGTGCTCCTCAGTTCCAAGACGGGGTGGCCAGGCAGAGGCGCTCCTCACTTCCCAGAAGATGGGTGGCCGGGCAGAGGCGCTCCTCAGTTCCCAGACGATGGGTGGCTGGGCAGAGGCACTCCTCACTTCCCAGACTATGGGTGGCCGGGTAGAGGCACTCCTCACTTCCCAGACGGGGCGACCGGGCAGAGGCGCTCCTCACTTCCCAGACGGGGCGGCTGGGCAGAGGCGCTCCTCACTTCTTCCCGGACGGGGCGGCCGGGCAGAGGCGCTCCACACTTCTTCCCAGACGGTGCGGCCAGGCAGAGGCGCTCCTCACTTCCCAGACGATGGGTGGCCGGGCAGACGTGCTCCTCAGTTCCAAGACGGGGCGGCCAGGCAGAGGTGCTCCCCACTTCCAGACGATGGGTGGCCGGGCGGAGGCGCTCCTCACTTCCCAGACGGGGCGGCCGGGCAGAGGCGCTCCTCACTTCCCAGACGGAGCGGCCAGGCAGAGGCGCTCCTCACTTCCCAGACGATTGGTGGCCGGCCAGAGGCGCTCCTCACTTCCCAGACGATGGGTGGCCGGGCAGAGGCGCTCCTCACTTCCCAGACGGGGCGGCCCGGCAGAGGCGCTCCCCACTTCCCTGACGGGGCAGCCGGGCAGAGGTGCTTCTCACTTCCCAGACGATGGGCGGCCAGGCAGAGGCGCTCCTCACTTCCCAGACGATGGGTGGCCAGGCAGAGGCGCTCCTCACTTCCCAGACGATGGGTGGCCGGGCAGAGGCGCTCCTCACTTCTCAGACGATGGGTGGCCGGGCAGAGGCGCTCCTCACTTCCCTGACGGGGCGGCCGGGCAGAGGCGTTCCTCACTTCTTCCCGGACGGGGCGGCCGGGCAGAGGCGCTCCTCACTTCCCAGACGAGGCAGCGAGGCAGAGGCAATCCTCACTTCTTCCCGGACGGGGCGGCCGGGCAGAGGCACTCCTCACTTCTTCCCGGACGGGGCGGCCGGGCAGAGGCGCTCCTCACTTCTTCCTGGACGGGGCGGCCGGGCAGAGGCGCTCCTCACTTCTTCCCGGACGGGGCGGCCGGGCAGAGGCGCTCCTCACTTCCCAGACGATGGGTGGCCGGGCAGAGGTGTTCCTCACTTCCCAGACGATGGGTGGCTGGGCAGAGGCGCTCCTCACTTCCCAGACGATGGGTGGCCGGGCAGAGGCGCTCCTCACTTCCTTGACGGGGCGGCCGGGCAGAGGCGCTCCCCACTTCCCAGACGATGGGTGGCCGGGCAGAGGCGCTCCTCACTTCCCAGACGATGGGTGGCCAGGCAGAGGCGCTCCCCACTTCCCAGACGGGGCGGCCGGGCAGAGGTGCTCCTCACTTCCCAGACGTGGTGGCCGGGCAGAGGCGCTCCTCACTTCCCAGACAGGGAGGTCGGGCAGAGGCGATCCTCACTTCCCAGACGGGGCAGCCGGGCAGAGGCGCTCCTCACTTCCCAGACGATGGTTGGCCCGGCAGATGCGCTCCTCACTTCCCAGATGGGGTGGCTGGGCAGAGGCGCTCCTCACTTCTTCCCCGACGGGGCGGCCGGGCAGAGGCGCTCCTCACTCCCAGATGATGAGCGGCCGGGCAGAGGCGCTCCTCACTTCCCAGACGATGGGTGGCCAGGCAGAGGCGCTGCTCACTTCCCAGACGATGGGTGGCCGGGTAGAGGCACTCCTCACTTCCCAGACAGGGCGACCGGGCAGAGGCGCTCCTCACTTCCCAGACGGGGTGGCCAGGCAGAGGCGCTCCTCACTTCCCAGACGGGGCGGCCCGGCACAGGCGCTCCTCACTTCCCAAACGATGGGTGGCCTGGCAGAGGCGCTCCTCACTTCCCAGACGGTGCGGTCTGTCAGAGGCGCTCCTCACTTCCCAGACGATGGGTGGCCGGGCAGAGGCGCTCCTCACTTCTTCCTGGACGGGGCGGCCGGGCAGAGGCCCTCCTCACTTCCCAGACGATGGGTGGCCGGGCAGAGGCACTCCTCACTTCCCAGACGGGGCAGCCACGCAGAGGCGCTCCTCACTTCCCAGACGATGGGTGGCCGGGTAGACGCGCTCCTCACTTCCCAGACGGGGCGGCCGGGCAGAGGCACTCCCCACTTCCAGAAGATGGGTGGCCGGTCAGAGGCGCTCCTCACTTCCCAGACGATGGGTGGCCAGGCAGAGGCGCTCCTCACTTCTTCCCAGACGATGGGTGGCCGGGCAGAGGCG
Source organism: Symphalangus syndactylus (assembly GCF_028878055.3). Classification (NCBI taxonomy): domain Eukaryota; kingdom Metazoa; phylum Chordata; class Mammalia; order Primates; family Hylobatidae; genus Symphalangus; species Symphalangus syndactylus. The sequence goes on from NC_072426.2 coordinate 71,448,143, forward strand.
CTCCTCTCTTCCCAGACGGGTTGGCCAGGCAGAGGCGCTCCTCACTTCCCAGACGACTGGTGGCTGGGCAGAGGCGCTCCTCACTTCCCAGACGATGGGTGGCCGGGCAGACGTGCTCCTCAGTTCCAAGACGGGGTGGCCAGGCAGAGGCGCTCCTCACTTCCCAGAAGATGGGTGGCCGGGCAGAGGCGCTCCTCAGTTCCCAGACGATGGGTGGCTGGGCAGAGGCACTCCTCACTTCCCAGACTATGGGTGGCCGGGTAGAGGCACTCCTCACTTCCCAGACGGGGCGACCGGGCAGAGGCGCTCCTCACTTCCCAGACGGGGCGGCTGGGCAGAGGCGCTCCTCACTTCTTCCCGGACGGGGCGGCCGGGCAGAGGCGCTCCACACTTCTTCCCAGACGGTGCGGCCAGGCAGAGGCGCTCCTCACTTCCCAGACGATGGGTGGCCGGGCAGACGTGCTCCTCAGTTCCAAGACGGGGCGGCCAGGCAGAGGTGCTCCCCACTTCCAGACGATGGGTGGCCGGGCGGAGGCGCTCCTCACTTCCCAGACGGGGCGGCCGGGCAGAGGCGCTCCTCACTTCCCAGACGGAGCGGCCAGGCAGAGGCGCTCCTCACTTCCCAGACGATTGGTGGCCGGCCAGAGGCGCTCCTCACTTCCCAGACGATGGGTGGCCGGGCAGAGGCGCTCCTCACTTCCCAGACGGGGCGGCCCGGCAGAGGCGCTCCCCACTTCCCTGACGGGGCAGCCGGGCAGAGGTGCTTCTCACTTCCCAGACGATGGGCGGCCAGGCAGAGGCGCTCCTCACTTCCCAGACGATGGGTGGCCAGGCAGAGGCGCTCCTCACTTCCCAGACAATGGGTGGCCGGGCAGAGGCGCCCCTCACTTCCCAGACGATGGGTGGCCGGGCAGAGGCGCTCCCCACTTCCCAGACGGGGCGGCCGGGCAGAGGTGCTCCTCACTTACCAGACGGGGCGGCCGGGCAGAAGTGCTCCTCACTTCCCCGACGATGAGTGTCTGGGCAGAGGCGCTCCTCACTTCCCAGACGGGACGGCCGGGCAGAGGTGCTCCTCACTTCCCAGCCAGGGTGGCCGGGCAGAGGTGCTCCTCACTTCCCAGACGAGGTGGCCGAGCGGAGGCGCTCCTCACTTCTTCCCGGACGGGGCGGCCGGGCAGAGGCGCTCCTCACCTCCCAGACGGGGTGGCTGGCAGAGGCGCTACTCACTTCTTCCCAGACAGGGCGGCCAGGCAGAGGCGCTCCTCACCTCCCAGACGATTGGTGGCCGGGGAGAGGCGCTCCTACCCTCCCAGACGGGGCGGTGGCCGGGCAGGGGCTGCAATCCCAGCACCCTGGTAGGCCGAGGCAGGCGGCTGGGAGGCGGAGGCTGCCGCCAGCCAAGACCACGCCACCGCACTCCAGCCCGGGCCACACGCAGCACCGAGTGAGCGAGGCTCCGTCCGTAGTCCCAGGACTTCGGGAGGCCGAGGCGGGCAGAGCACTCGGGGTCAGAAGCCAGAGAGCAGCGTGGCCAACATGGCAAACCCGCGCCTGTAGCCAAAAGAGGAAAAGCAGGCTGGCGAGCGCTGGCAGTCCCAGGCTGTCCGCGGTGCGGGGCAGCAGCGAGCTGAGTAGATTACATGCAGCCTGGGCCATAGAGGGAAAAGGAAGGAAGGAAGGGAGCTCCACAACATTTTTTATCCCATAACTTTTTCATCGCATAACTTTCTAAATCCCATAACTGTTTTTAGTTTGTGTTCTTTTAATAAACACACTTGAATAGTTATATTACAATTTTGTAAAAATAAAAACAGATTATCTCATGCCAAGCTTGCCCAGCATTTGCAGTCTCAATTCCTGTAATACTATCGTTTTCAAGACACACAGTATTCATATTTTAAAGTGTTTTAACTAATTTCAAAACTGTAAGATAGCAGTTACTTTTTTAATAGTTATATTATTTTAAAATGACTCTTTAAGATAAAGTTTTAGAGAAACTGTATTATGGACAGGGCTCATTTACATTTTCAAATTTTCTAAAAATCAGCTTTGGTTTTAGAACTGATTTTTTTCATTTCTGGAAAGCCTATCAGGTTTAATCAAATACTTTAAAAATGATTATCATATATTGCAATCTTTAAATAGGTATTTTGACTCTCTAGTTCCCACAGAAATTCAATTTTTTTCAGTTGAACTCACATTTTAAAATTCTATGTTTCTGATGAACTCTAACCTTCTAATGTTGCCATCTAAGCAAATTGAAATCTGCCTTATACTGAATGAGGAAAAGAATACTTGGCTGAATGAAGTATTGCAAAAGACTGCATGCACCTTGAAGAAAGACTTGTTATTGTCATACGATTTTCATTCTCTTTAGCTTTTTCTTAAATATATGACAAAATACCTACACAGACTGGTATTTCCGTTAATATAGTAAATTTACTTTCCAGACTGACGTCCAGCTTAAATATGCCAGTATGTGATTTAATCCATAGGTACCTGATGAACACATTATTGTCAGATTGGTTACAGATGCCAAATGCTATCTGAGGGTCATTCTTAGTCATTTATATTTATCAGGGTAAAAGTGAAGTGATTTGAACTATAAAAATACCTTTGAAATAATTTATCAATGTATTAGATAAACCTAGTTTCAGAATTATAAAGAAAAAATGTTAGACCAAATAATGTGGCTAATTAACAGTGGTACAATTTCCAGCCCGAGGGTTTAAAATGGACTTAAATTAACTGTCTTTATACTGAACTCAAAGAATGCAAAAGCGGCAAGTTCAGAAAATAAAAGGCAAGAACAGGACTTTAAGTCCGCTAGTAATCACACCACTGTTAATTAGCCACATTAGCGGCCGGGCGCAGTGGCTCACGCTTGTAATCCCAGCACTTTTGGAGGCTGAGGTGGGCAGATCACGAGGTCAGGAGATCGAGACCACGGTGAAACCCCGTCTCTACTAAAAATACAAAAAATTAGCCGGGCGTGGTGGCGGGCGCCTGTAGTCCCAGCTACTTGGAAAGGCTGAGGCAGGAGAATGGCGTGAACCCGGGAGGAGGAGCTTGCAGTGAGCCGAGATCGCGCCACTGCACTCCAGCCTGGGCGACAGAGCAAGACTCCGTCTCAAAAAAAAAAAAAAAAAAAAAAAATTAGCCACATTATTTGGTCTAACATTTTTTCTTTATAATTTTGAAAGTGGGTTTATCTAATACATTGATACATTCATATAATTTGGAAGAGTTAGTTGAAGTCAAAATGACCCAATATTTGCACCCTTTCAGTGAATGCAGGCAAATCTGTAATTCCATCTCTAAAATCATATTATTGCTCTCCTATTAATGTCATATGTATAAAAGTATCATAAGGATGCCAAAGGCTAAAGACGGAGATGGTCTAGTAACTAGAAATCCCCACCCCAGGGAGCACACATACATATCTCCCTCCATCGAATAATGTGACGTATTTTGGAACACAGACATTAGAACTTCACAAAGTTTAACTGTTGATTCTTTCCCAAGCATCATAAAGTCACACATTTAGACAATGTATGACTGAAATAATTCATTCATAATGTATAGGCACATTAACATAAATATTGCACAAAATATGCCTGTAACTGAAACTGAGAGGTATGAAAACATATTTCACTCTTCATAAAGAACTTTATGAGGAAATGTAACTGTGATTGTATAGACGCTTTTCTTGATAATACTGAGACATTCGCAAATAGTAGATTGCACTGCAGTTTGTAAACATTTTAAGTTGCATAAACTTCTCCTTGATTTTCAAATATAGTATAATACTGTCTACCAAAACTCTTTTTTGTTTCAACCAAGTACTCTCACATATATTAGTTTATAATAATGTTTGTTATTATTTTTTAAAGTGTTTTCCATTCAAGGAAAAGAAGTAAATTCCTATGTCAGAGTAACCAATGTGGTTGAAGAATAGGTATTAGCCAGAGAGGTCTAGATGGTAAAATCAATCTTCTAGCCTCAAAGAAGCTCCATGAACAGAAAGGAATGCCAGGTGTCACACAGCTTTCCTTCACTCTAATTCATTCTTGACTAGAGCCTGTATGCCTTTCTGGGACATTTAAACTCTTAAAGGATTTCTTATGATCTTTACTAAATACCTTAAGAAGAATGCCAACCAGTGTCCTTTTGTGTACTGGGACATGTAGTCATGTGATTAAAACAGGTAACATGAACTCTGACTTTAAAATGTGTTATAGATATAAATGCTCTAAGCTAGGAAAGGTTTTCCACAACCACAGTCAATGATGGGAGCCTTTCGTGTCTCAGAAATAAACCCTTTTCAGGTAATCAAAAAAGGGTACAATGGCCACAACTCATGATGCAGTATCTTCATGAGCCCAGAGCACATACAAATCCTAAGGGAACTACCATAGTACAGTGCTCATTCTTGGCACAGGAACAAATGAAACATACTCTATTCTGCACACACCTGCCAGAGCAGGAGATTTTCCTCTTCTGTGAGATTTAAAAAGCTCCCTAAAATGTTATTACTCCCATCCCCAATACACAGAAAATAAGGGTAGGGCTGTTTCCAGTCTTGGCCTTTAAACAACTCTAAATGTCAGTACTCATAGTGGCATATTACAAAGTAATAAACAGTGCGCACTTGAGGGCAAACCATGTATTGAGCTAATGAGCTCACCGTGATTAGAATTTGATCAAACATAATAGCAAAACATAAGCAAATTTTATCTGAATTCTGTAATGAATATACATGCTGCAAGCATGGCAGCCTACTCCAAACCAGAAAGAATAGTTTTGTGCAAATAGTGAGTCTTTGTGTGTTTGAATTCCCACCACGTAAGGGCGAACTCAATATGCATTCTAATGACCTACAATTATGAAATTAAAAAAGAAAAATGCTAAGGGATGCCAGAGTGAACATCAGGGAAAGATCCATTCTCCTTTAACTTTTTACGAATAAATGTAAACTACAAATTAGAAACACAAATAATCATGAGTGACTCTAACATTCAAATGAAGTAAACGAATTGTGTAGGAGATTAACCCTGTAACCTTTTTTTCTTCTTTTTTAATTTCTTGACCAGCTCTTAGATGATGGTGATGTTTAGCTCCCTGTTCTTGGCAGCCTGGTAGAAGAATGGCATGCAGGGGCTGCTGCCCAAGCCTGGATATTCCTGGGGGTCCTGCATCTCAGGAAGCAGCTGCATGAGCTGCTGTGCAGTGGGGTTGTCATGGGGACAACGCCCCCGCCCCCGGCCTCTCCTGGTGCAGGCTCCAGGCTGTCGGCTCACCTCACAAAAATCTTTGGAGAGAGGGGGGTGGGGATCTGAGCATAGTTCGAGCCTCCCCTGCTCCTGCCTGCCCACCCCACCTGAGGGCTCTACTCACCACCCTGCTTGTCAGCAGCCCCAAGCTCCTGAGGGACTGGGGCCCTTGAAGCAGGATCATGAGCAGGGTTCTGGGCAGTGGCCAGGAATTTGCCATGCCCCTCGTTGTGATCACCTGCAAGCCGCAACACCAGCTTCTGCAGCTCCAGCAGTTTCACCTGAAGGGAGGGGCGCTCAGCTGCCACGCTGGTGCCAGTGCCCCCGCCCATGCTCACGCCCACCCCCCACCCCCGCAGAGATGCTGCACACCCTACCTTCATCTCCTCTTTGTCCTGGGCCAGCCTGATGATGTCCTCCTCCTGGTGCCGCGTCTTTGGCGCTGCCCTCTGGCTCTCATACGTTGTGATGTACTTTCCTGCGGGAGGACAGGGCTCAGATGCTGGGGCCCCTCCGATAGCCCTGCAGCTCCCCCTGCCTTCCCTGGCCTCTCACTCACCGATGGTGTCTGTCTCTCCTGAGAAGTGGATGGATCGAAGCTCTAGTTTCTCCTCCCGGTCCTTCAGGTCCACCTTCTCCTTCAGGAGGTCCATAAAGCCACTCTGGACCCAAAATAATGGGGTCACATCTTGAGAGCAACCTGCCCTGCCCTGCTCTGCCCCCAAACTTCTTGGCCCATGCCAGGACTCACTCACCTGCAACTTCTCCATGGGCCCCTGCAGGGCCCGATGGGTCTACCCACACACAGACTCACCCCCAGTCCCTAAGGCTGGTTCCACTACCTCTGGCTCCTTCTGGGCCAAGGCCACGCGGGTGAGTCAGGCGCTGGCATCACACCCTTTGCTCCTTCAGCTGCCCACATAGCCATGCCTGCTCCTCCTGGGCACTGGCTCCAGCGGAGTTGAAAAATGCCACCTGAAGACAAGAGGTGAGTATTCCTTTAGGGGCATATACAGAACAAATGGGGCAGGGAGGTAGAGCGCAGCCCCTTCCCTTGGGGCCTCAGAGAGTGCACCTGTTGGTGAAATGCACAGGTGAAATGATGTCTGACCACTGGGCTCCTGAAAGGGGTGAGGGTCCACAGAAATCAGAAGGCGGGGAAACCAAGAGCATAAGGGGGTCTGGGAGGGACCACAGAGGAAGGTGGCAAAGCGGGGGCAGGGGGAGTCAGGCTCACCATTACCTCCCTGCTCTCCAGGTCCTCCGGGATGCTCGGCATGGGCCAAGGTGCCTCCTCTTCCTCGTTGTCCAGATGTTCTCCTCCATCTCCTGTGGGGGGTGGCCAGAGGGGTCCTCAGACAACCCAACAAGGGAGGTACCACAGGCCCACCTCTGCCTTCACCCTCCCTGTGTAACCCTGAGCCAGCCCCTCCCCAGAGGGGAATGAGCTGCTGTTCTTTATTTTTACTTTCAAGAACCAAGATCTTGCTATATTGCCCAGGCACAGTCCCACTACCAGTCGGTGCAGGAGTTCTGACCTGCTCCCTTTCTGACCTGGGCCAGTTCACCCATCCTTAGGCAACCTGGTGGCCCCCCAGCCCCAGGAGGTCACCATATTGATACCAAACTTAGTGCAGACACCCGGTCAGCATAACGACCAGCTGTTCTAAATGTCTCTTCCAACTCCTCGATCCTATGCTGCTAACAGTCCCCCTTTCCTTCTGGGGCTCTCTCTTCCTCCTCTGAGAGATCTCCTGTACCTTGCCTAGGGAGTGCCATGAGGCTCAACTGGGCCTGTAGCTGCTGGTTCTGCTGGCTGGTACCTTCCAGGCACTCCTAAGGGGCCAGGAAAGAGAGTGAGAAGGCACGGAGGTTGCCAGGTCATCCCCCTCAAGGCCCCGTCCTCAGCAATTTCCTCCCCTGGGTCTCCTGAAACTTTTGGTGGGCCATCTCGGCCACCGCTTTGCCACTAGCTTCCTGCTGCTGCAGCTGGTCTATGAGCTGGGTCTGCAGCAGTAACTGCCTGTGCTGCGCCTCCTTCTCAGAGGTCAGCTGCTGATAGGCAGGCACGTACTGCTGCAGGTGACCCAGGGACTGGTCTCCCTGCTGCTGCAGACTCTGAGCCTCTTGGCTTTTCAGCTCCACCTGCAGAAGCTGGGCATGAGGGCACGTGGTGGCTGGCTTCCAGATTCTGGGCCCATTAATAGGGTATTGAGGGCACTGTGGGGCTCTGTTGCCCACCCAGGCCCCTGGTCCCTTGCTCCAGGCCTAAGTGACTGCCTCCCTTTCCTAGAACCCCATGCCTCCTTCCCCAGCCTCAAATCTTACACTCTTCTTCTCACCATTTAAACTGTAGGCCACAGGCTGGTGGAAAAGCAGAGGGAGCCAACCACCATCTGCTAAGTGTGCTATATGACTAATACTTTCCACGTATTATCTCATTTAATCCTCAGCACCTCTGCAAGGAAAATGCTAACTTCCTTTTGAAGTTAAAGGGACAGAGACTTAGAGATGCAAAGTGGTTGAATGGTGACCAGTGGAACTGAGGCTGGAATCTACTTTGAATCTAAGGAGGCTTTTTTGTTTTTGTTTTGTTTTGTTTCGTTTTGAGACAGAGTGTCACTCTGTGGCCCAGACTAGAGTGCAGTGGTGCAATGTCAGCTCACTGCAACCTCCACCTCCCAGGCTCAAGCGATTCTCATGCCTCAACCTCCTGTGTAGCTGAGATTACAGGCATGTGCCACCATGCCCAGCTAATGTGTGTGTGTGTGTGTGTGTGTGTGTGTGTGTGTGTGTGTGTGTGTGTGTGATATTAGTAGAGATGAGGTTTCGCCATGTTGTCCAGACTGGTCTCAAACTCCAGACCCCAAGTGATTCTCCTGCCTCAGCCTCCCAAAGTGCTGGGATTATAGGCGTGAGCCACCACGCCTGGCATAAGGAGCCTCTTATACCACGACTCTTCCACTGTGATTGGGGAGCTTCATGCCTCTAGCTGGGATGATGATGTCCACACCTGGGAGGAGCCCAGGGCTACCCATCTGTAAAAGTCAGAGAGCAGGAAGCAAGAAACAGTCACAGGACTGCCCTGGAGGGAGCTGGGGTCACCTGCCCCCAGGCTGGAGCTGCTTTTGGCCTCGCACCTCCCCTCCCCAGAGGCTGGTGCTCACTTCCCAGCCCTTCTTGGATGGGCAGAGGTTACGGTCTCCTTCAGCTTGCCCAGCTTCTCCTGCAGCTCCTTTACTTGCTGCTGCAACTGCAGTGCACTCTTATTCTCGTTGTTCTGAACAGAGAGAAGCAATCAGCTGCCACCCACTGCAGCTGGAGACCCCAGAACTTGGTGTCTGCCTCCCATGGCACCAGGAAGGGTGGAGGCAGGTTAGAAAAATCATCCCCTCTCTCCCACAGCCATCAGAGCAGGGCTCTGGCTCACAGGTGCCTTTAGAAGTACCATTTCTCTTGAGGGCTACACTGCCCCATTTTACTGGTGGGGAATCAAAGGCCTGGAGGGCAAGGGAGGAGGGCAGGCTCACCAGGTGGGGCAACACACCAGCTCCTCTAAGCCGCTCTGTGGCCCAGCCAGCTGCTAGTTGAACTCGTGGTTCTGAGAGAGCGCGCGGTTGATGGTGGCACGGTTCTGCAGGGTCTGCATGCGCGTCTCTGCCTGCTCCTCCCAGAGCTTGGCCTTCCACCCCAGCTCCAGCAGCCTGTCCTCCCGCTCCACAGCCTCTCCTCCCACTCCCACAGCCTCTCCTCCCACTCTCCCAGCCTCTCCTGCTCCCGTAGCTTCTCCTCCAGCTCCTGCAGCCTCTCCTGCTCCTGCAGCATCTACTGTTCCAGCAACCTCTCCTGCTCCCAGTTCAGGTGACTCAAGCCTTGATTGTTTTGCACCTGAGCTTGGAGCTGTCCTGCCAGACTCTCCAGCTCCTTCCTCAGGGGCTCGGCCTCAGCTTGTAGCTGCTGTTCCACCTCAGAGGGCCCTACTGGGGGCTCCGGGGGCAGGGGTTCAGCTGAGAAAGGAAGCAGACAACAAGGGCCTCTGGGTTAACAAAACAAAACAACAAATAAAAGCCCTTCTCTTGGTGCACAGCTCCTCTCAGGCTCCCCAAACTTGGCCTCACTGCTAAGGATTCCTCTCTGTCAGATGGTAGCCAATCTTCCAAGCCACTTTCAGATAGAGAGCACTGTGGATGGCTGACAATGAGCACTCCTCCCTCTTTGTTGATGCGGACACTGAGGTTCATGGAGATTGCAAGACTTGCCATCTCCTGGCACAGACCTCTTTCCCTCTGCCTCAAAGCCTTTCCATCTACCCACCTCCCTGGGGCATTCTAAGCCACCCCCACAGTCTTCTGATGCCAGCCCTGCTCCCAGGCCATGGCAGCCCCATCTTACCCATCTAGTTTTTGAGTTCAGCCAAGCTCCTCTCCAGCTCCTGTAGCCAATGCGTGTCATGCTTCTTCTCCTTCAGCTCTCTTCTGTGTGAACCTGCCCAAAGCAGGGGGTTTCAAAAGGGCCCTGGAGAGAGGGGCTGGTGGCTGGACAGGCTACCATCTCCCTCTCTGCCTCCACCTCCACAAAGCCTAGACCCATGATCACCTCTGGCTATACTATTCCCATTTTACAGATGCCTAGAAAGATCCAGTGACCCATGTAAGGTGGGGGGCTTAAGGGTCAGGTCTCACCTCCTCTGACATTTTCCACACCCTCTGCTGCCACCGGGCCCTCTCTCCTTTTAGATTTTGAGCATATTCATCTCCCTCTAGCTGGTCTTAAGTGATTCCATCATCTGCAAGAATGGGCACAGAAGTTAGGAAGGGCCGTCACTGGTCCTCACCTGCTCCTGGCCACCTGGGGTCATCTTCCTTCCACATCCCTCCCTCTACAAAGCCTCACCTGTGTCACATGTGCTTCCAGCTGTGTCCCAGCCTTTATGGACTGCTGTAACTGCCACTCAAGGACTGCTTCACAGTGGCTGGAGGACTGGATGGTAAAGAGTGAGAAGTTTCGATCTGGGGATCCCAGGCTGTTCCACACAGTGCCCCTTAAAAGGGCTAGGGCTAGGCTCAATATACAATTCGGTCAGTAAAGGTCAAGGCATTTCTAAGCCTGTGGTCTGGTTTTTAAAAGAACTCAGTAAAGTTGGAAGGGACAGGGAAAAAGATTGAATTTACAGCTGGCTATCAGAGGCCCAGAGAGATCAGATAATATTGCTATTGTTATTACTGTTATTACTACCACTGTTTGAACCTTTATCGAGTGCTTCACCAGGTACCATGCTAACGATCCCATTGAATCCTCATAACCACCATATGAGACAGTTACTATGATTACCTCTATTATTAGTATTAGAGTTAGTATTAGAGTATTAGAATTTCTATTATTAGTATTAGAGGTTAAGTGCTTGCCTAAGATCACTTAGACAGAGCTGGGATTTGAATACCCAGGTCTATCTTATTCTCTAAGCCCATTTTTCTTGCTGGGGGTGGGGGCACAGATAGGAAGGGGGAAATTAATCTTTTATTCACTTTTTGAAAGGATGATACATTTACATAGTCCAAAACTCAGAAGGTACAGATGGGAAGTATCTCCCAGCCACCCTGTTGCTCTCTGCTGAATTTTTTACAAATCCTTGCAGACATGTTTTATGTATATTATCATAGTATGCACATACACACACACACACACGCACACACACACGTTCCCCCTCTCTACACAAATGGTAACATACTAAAGGTACTCTTCTATACCTTCACAGTACAAGTACGCAATCCCCCACCTGGGACTTGGTCAAGGCCACAGCCAGGTAATGGCAGGGTGGCACTTGGCCTCCAAACTCTGCATCCAGTGCTCACTCCCCACAGTGCCCCCCAACTAACCCACGGCAACTGACTCAGCCCCAGGCTGCCTCTAACAACCACACACAAAAGCAGCAAGAAATGGCCATGCTGCCTTCTGGGCAGGACATTCCACCCTGCAGCAAAGAGGGCAGCAACAGAAGAGCCATGCTGCATGCTCCATGCTCTGGGGTCCCTCCAGGTGAGGCCTGGGCACCCCAGCTCCCCATTTACCCTTGGCACCAGAGGCCCCCAGACCCTTTCTTCAGGGCCCCAAAGGGAAACTGAAGCCCAGGATTGGCAGCATGGAATCAGGGGACCCCACTGGACTCTTAGCAATGACTCAGTGTTTTCATTGAGTTGACTGACTGTTGTGGAGCTTGAGTCCAGGGCTACTGCTAGTTCTTGGTACTGGCTCTGAGGCACATGCAGAGAGGAGGAATTGGAGGAGGATTGCGGGGAGAGGTAGAGAGAACAATCATTAGGGCTGGGGTGTGTGTGAGCTGTCTCAGCTGGCAGAGGGGCACCCAGCCCCCACTGTGGGAGGAGGTTGGGGGCTGGCCTACAGGGTCACTGCACCTTGGCCCAGGGCCTCTTACCTCCGGATCCTTCAGGGTAGCAGATGATGCAGGGGTAATAAAAATAAGAAATTCAAATAAGCAAAAACTTACATGGGAAAAAGTTATGGCTATAGAAAAAGTATAAAAACAGCAAGGGGCTGGGCACAGTGGCTCATGCATGTAATCCCAGCACTTTGGGAGGCTGAGGCAGGTGAATCACTTGAGGCCAGGAGTTTGAGACCAGCCTGGGCAACATGGCGAAACCTCATCTCCAGTAAAAATACAAAAAAATTAGCCAGGCATGATGGTGCATGTCTGTAATCTGAAGTACTGGGGAGGCTGAGGCATGAGCATCACTTAAACCTGGGAGGCAGAGGCTGCAGGGAGCCAAAATCGCACCACTCACTCCAGGTGAGAGAGCGAGACTCTATCTCAAAAACAAAAACGAAACCAAAAACAAAATAGCAAGAAGGAAATATGGGGATCTGGGTCTTTGTTTCCAGAACAGAAAGACCTGGGCTGGGCATGGCTGCAGGATTCCCCTAGGCCTGTGCTTCCCACCGTATCATTCAGTGTCTCTTCTGAGCCAGCAAGGTGAGACACAGCACCTGGACAGACCTGACCGACTGGGGGTAACAGGTGTGATGACTGAACAACTCTCTAACAGCAGCCAAGGGAGCTCTGTCAGTCCCGCTCCCCATGCCCATCTCCAGCATGATCTGCCTCCATTCGTGCCTTGCTCCTTCGGCTTGGCAGAAATCTCCCAGGCAAGTTAGATATGGAGGAAATGCCAAATCACAGCCAGAGGAGGTCGTCTCCAAGCCCATGTGTCCCTATGCTCTGCCTCCCACCAGGCTCTTTGTGCTTCTGAAAGGTGCTCTATGAGTTCATAATGATGGCCATGACCTCACCTCTCCCGCTGCCTCCCCCACTCCCCATATGGATGAATGTTACCCACCTTTAATCTTCCAGCCAACCTCAAATGTCACCTCTTCCACCCTTGAGTCCATTCAGAACCAACCTCCCACTGAGCTGAGCATTTGGAATGTTCCAAGCTTCTTTCTTGCCTCCTTCAGAGGAGTCTGCCTCCCTCAGTCTGCACCCTACCTTGTTCAGCTATTCTCTCCACTGTTTATTTAGCAAAGTGCCTTTGTTGTCAAAAGCCCAATAAATATGCTAAGTGTCCATTTAATTTTCAAGAGATTAGGGTCTTAGTCACTCATCTGTTTGGTTAACCTCACATCATTTACAGTTGGTTCTCTGAAAAAATAGCTTCAACCCTTCCAGCTATAATGTGAACTTATTTTATCTTAACCCTATGTTCCCTACTCTTAAACCAAAGTGAATTAATCCAAAATAAGCACAAACTTTTATATGGTCTATAGATCTTTGCCTTTAGGGCAAAACCTAAAGGTCGGTTTTGTTTTTGTTTTTTGTTGTTGTTTTTTTTTTTCATCTCTCTTAGTCTGAGAGTACGACACTGGGCATTCAAAAGCCCAAGTCCCAGGCCGGGCACAATGGCTCATGCCTGTAATCCCAGCACTTTGGGAGGTGGGGACAGGTGGCTCACTTGAAGTCAAGAGTTCAAGACCAGCCTGGCCAACATGGAGAAACCCAGTCTCTACTAAAAATAGAAAGATTAGTCGGGTGTGGTGGCAGATGCCTGTAATCCCAGCTACTCAGGAGGCTAAGGCAAGAGAATCACTTGAATCTGGGAGGCAGAGGTTGAAGTAAGCTGAGATCACACCATGGCACTCCAGTCTGGGTGACAGACTGAGACCCTGTCTCAACAATGACAACAAAAAGCCCCAGATCCCACATGCCTGCTCCGTACACTATTCCCAAATTACTTTTAAACTTTAAGGTATGTCTCACCTTCTCCAAGATGATAAAAGATGCAGGGAAGGAAAAAACTCAATTAATCAAGCAGGTGAAGAAGCAGACATAAACAGGCTAAAGGTTAATGGCAGCAACATAAAATAAGCCAAAGTATCCCCCAAACCAGAGAAGCCTCAGGGGCATGCACAGCTGGAGAGAGCAAGGCAGAGAGGGGTCTCAGCACTGCTTCACCTTCCATTTGTCCAATGGGAGAGCACTCCCCCTTTGGAATGGTTAATTTTGGACACCAGCACCTTCAGAGTGTCCTGAATCTACAGGAGGCAAAAAGAGAAAAACAAGGGCAGGGGGAGAAAGACAGAAGTGGTTTAGAAAGAAGCAAGAAAGTCAGGGAAGGAGGAAAATGTGGGTTCAGGGAAGCGAAATGCTGAAGAAGAGCAGAGATCAAAACCATGGCCTGTGCCATTCTTCCAAATGGCCACCTGCTGCCTTGCCAGGGGCAGGAACAAATACATAGAAGAGTCTCCTGAGCAATGCAGCTCTTAATCCACTCACTGGACCCCTCTCCTCAGCCCAGGACATGGGCGATGAATCTAGTAGAGCTCCAGACCACCACCTCCATTTAAAAAAACCAGACTTCTGAGTAAGAGTTCACTTGAGCAAAGGGGGCTCCAGCAAAAACACAAGTTTTAAAGACACTGATCTTATCTGGTATCATCTTACAGAGGAGAAAACTGAGGCCCAGGAGAAGAAGTGATTTTTCTGTGGTCACCCAGCAATCTTGTGGCAAGTTAGATCTTCTCTTAATTGTAGTGCCTGGGGCCCTTTCAGTGACTCCTAAAGGGACAGCCTGATGACAAGTGGCTGTTCTCATTGGCCTGGCTTCCCCTTGAGACTGGGAATGAGGAAAATCAAACAACAACAACCATTTCCTGGCTGTCCTGGGTGTTTACAGCAGGCCAGGTACTAGAGATTAACATAAAAACAACAGCAATTACAAATCTCATTTAAACTTCACAAATGGAAGGCAAGCAACACCACTTCTATTTTACAGATGTGAAAAGAGAGGCCCAAAGAGCTCAAGCAACTTGCCCTAAATCATATCCCTAGCAGATGGAGAGGCAGGATTCAAACCCAGAATTCTTAACCAGGACCTGGCAGTTCTTCCACAGTCTTAACAATTACCCTCTACTGCCCCTTGGGCCTCCTATCCCCAGGAGCCTGGCCAGCCAAGACTCATATCCCCAGGTGAGTGGCAACCACCAGAAGTGGTTGTCTCAGAGCTACTGTGATTTTTTTCGTTTTCCTCATCACTCCTGCTGGAACACCAGGGCTGTTCCTCTGCTGATATTCTTTTAACTGTGGGAAAGAAGAGCAGTAATACTCATGAGAACTACAAGCTCCTACAGTCACATCCTCCTTTACAGTTTTACAAAATAATCTTATACACCATCTGATTTAATGTCACCGACAACTGTACAAGGTGTTGTCACAATCACTTAGTGACTAAGAGGGACTGATATCATGGCTTAAAAAAAAAAAAGGCAATACTGGAACTTAAACTCAGTCTTCTGACTCCAAGCTCTGGGGTTTTGCCATGAACCAGCAGCTTCCAGGGACCAAAACCAGAGGCAGAGGCAGAAAAGTAAACATTAAGTAGGCAGGAACTGTACACTGTGTGGTTTAGAGTCGTATATCCTCACATGTCTGTTGGTGTTAAGAAGTGCATCAGTACCTCTCAAACTTTTATATCAATGTCTCCTCATGGCGGGAGGAAGGCTTTCTGTTAAATCTGGGAATGTATCAGAAAGAGAACAACTCAAGCCTCATTTCAGAGAGGTCTGGTATACTCTTAGAAACCTATGTGACTGTGATCCCTAAGTACATTAAAGTGTTTTTCTCTCTCAAGAGAATCAAGGGAAACTGATGCTTCAGAAAGATGTCCCACATTTATCCTGTGGCACTCAAAGTATCCCAGGTTGAGATGATATGAGGAAGATTCAAGCTGTCACGTTCAGTTTCTCAAGATCTGTTCCACAGAAGATGAGCCGATCTCACTCCAGAGACCACTGACTGAAGGGCAGTCTGGTCCTAGAACCATGGAGAATTAGAATATGAGGTGGAAAACTCAGGAAAAAAATGTTAAAGTCTCTCTGGAGAGTAGAAGCCTGGGAGAAAACCAAACAAAACCCATTCTCCCATTGCCACCCAGAGATACTGTTAATGTTTTGAGCTCATGGGGGAAGTGTAGCCTTTTCACACTGTCAATGTCTATGCTAAGGGAGTAAGGCAGCCTGATAACTCTTGCTCCCAGGTCCATAGTCACCATTCCCCTTCCAGCTGGAAATTTGTGCTGCAACCAGAGAAACCAGAAATGGGGTGAGAACGCTTAGGGGATGGGGTCATAAGATCAAAGGCTGGTCTTAGAGCAGTAATGACAGTTCCCAGGGGGATTGTGACATCACTACATTCCACTCCTCCTGGGGAGGGGGAGATCACATCACCATGATGCATGAGTCACTGCTCCATGATGGGGGAGGGGGATGCAGGGCTGGAACCCAGGTCCTTGGAGACACCAGCCCAAAGAGCCCAGAGAGGTCGGGCTTGGGGCAGCAGAAGGGGAGGCAGAGTCCACAGCAGGGAGCCCTAGGAGTCACCAGCTGAAAGTCACCCAGAGTGACTGGTGAGGGCAGGGGCTTGGGCTGGGGGACCCAGGTCCTTGGAGATGTAAGCCCAAAGAACCCAGGGAGGTAGGGCTTGGGGCAGCAGCAGGTGAGGGCTGAGTATGGACCAGGGAGTCCCAGGAGTCACCCACCCAAAGTCACCCTGGGGTGACTGGTGAGGGCAGGGGCTGGGCTGCTTACTGAAGGGGCAGGGTTGACTGACAAGACTTTGGTTGAGGGACCCCAGAGATGCTGGGTTTGGGGGCCCCAGCCCGGTGTGCCTCAGGAGTGGTATGGACTCTGGTAATGGTCTTGCCATTGGAGGGCATTTGTGGCTGGGTTGCGGGGCCATGACCTGATTTATTTTACCTTTTTCTTGGCCATGGCCAATTTACTGTCGAGTTTCTTCTGACATCGCGGGGTGGGGAGGGAGGCAGTGTTGGGGCCACATCAGTGAAATCCCAGCAATGACTGCAAAATACCTCCAGTCACATACCAGGCAGCTGTGTGACTGAGCCAGAGGAGGTGTAATCAGGGTCCCACTGGAACTCAGAATATGGGCGTGGCCTTAATGATCCAAGCCCATTGGTCGATGAGAAAGATGAATGTGAAAGGAGATGTGGCCAGGCAGCAGCATGTCCAGAGGGACCTGTGGTGTCACAAGGAAAGCTGTCCATGCAACCTCTGTCCCCGCCCACTTTGGGAGAGGAGAGGGGCCGCCCACTCCAGGAGAGGGGAGGGGTCAGCTTTTACTTTAAAAGCTTTAAAACTTTAAAAAAGAAAGTTTAAAAAAATGTGTGTATACTATATATATATATATGTGTGTCTGCGTGTGTGTATCTATGTGTTCCTCCAGAGCTGTCTTCATTGTCCAGCTTCTATGCAAGGTCTATGAGTTTGGCCTATATTTTTCATCTTCAAATGGAGTACAAGAATTACCAGTATTACCTCAAATGAGATACAAATCCTATAAAAATGGAAAATCCATAGCATGCTTGATGATTAATAAAGCAGACTATATTATTCAACATTCCAATAAGATAAAATAATCACAGTGATTTCCCTTTTTTAGAAAAATGTTTCTCTTATTCTCCTACATTATTGCTAAGATATTTTTTAAACAAGAAACATGTCTAATATCTTTAAAAACACTAAGCTTTTGGGCCTGTTGTGGTGGCTCATGCCTGTAATCCCAGCACTTTGAGAGGCTGAGGGGGGGGTGATCACCTGAGGTCAGGAGTTCAAGACCAACCTGGCCAACATAGTGAAACCCCATCTCTATTAAATATACAAAAACTATCCAGGCATGATAGTAGGTGCCTGTAATCCTAGCCACTCACAAGGCTGAGGCAGGAGAATTACTTGAACCTGGGAGGCAGAGGTTGCAGTGAGCCAAGATCACGCCACTGTACTCCAGCCTGGGTGACAGAGCAAGACTCCATCTCAAAAAATAAAATAAAATAAAAAAACAAAGCTTTCAATTTAATAAGCACTCAAAGCTCTTTACCAGTTTAAAACAAATACAAGGCCCATTTTTCTAGAATCACCTGGCCTCTCTAAGCCTTGCAAATGATACTGAATTTCTCACTTGATACTTGGCTATGATTTGGAATCATGAAAATCAAGAATTGTGTTATGTCACTGTGCATTGCTTGTTACCTGAATTCCATAGTAGTCTGGGATCAAGGGTTGAATCTTTCATGAGTTGCTCCATAATCTGTGTGCTTCTTATCCCAGACCAAACTAGGCTTTTTTCTAGAGTTCTACAATTTACAGTTAGTAGACAAGGGTGGTTCTCAGAGATGCAGTCTCTGGACTAGCAGCACCAGCAGCACTTGAGAACTTTTTATAAGCACAAATTCTCAGGCCTCACCCTGGACCTGATGAATCAAAAACTCCAGAGTAGGGCTCAGCAATCTGTGCTGCAGTAATCCCTCCAGGTGTTCAAGAACCTCTGGCATACAGCAGGTAGAAAAATGTGTTTCCTTCTGTAGGTCCAAAGACAGGGATACTATATGTTCTGTCTTGATATGAAACAATGACATGCAATTAAAAGACATAAATCTCCTTCCTACTCCCATCCTCCATCCAATGTGTTTTATTTTTATGAGTTAAATAAGAAAACAAGTGGCAATCAGAGATTTCATCTAAAAAGTACATTTACAAGTATCAGTTCTTATCCAGTCTGATCTCATACAATACCATTTACATCCTCTTACATCTCAAGTTTTAAAAAAAAGTCTTCACAATGTAAGTCTCAGGCATACTAGGAGTTCTATAATAAAACACCAAGGCTGGGCACAGTGGCTCACACCTGTAATCCCAGCACTTTGAGAGGCCGAGGCAGGTGGATCGCCTGAGGTCAGGAGTTCGAGGCCAGCCTGACCAACATGGAGAAACCCCGACTCCACTAAAAATACAAAATTAGCTGGGCAGATGGCACATGCCTGTAATCCCAGCTACTTGGGAGGCTGAGGCAGGAGAATCACTTGAACCTGGGAAACAGAGGTTTGGTGAGCCGAGATCACGCCATTGCACTCCAACCTGGGCAACAAGAGCAAAACTCCGTCTCAAAAAATAAAATAAAATAAAAATAAAATACCAAGTAGATCAGAATGTCCAAACTTACTAGAGAAGAAAAGTGGAATCATTGGCTATATTTTCAAATTGCATTCAACAGGAAATGTAAATTTTGAATTATTTTCACCTCATACTTCCAAGTTAATAGAATTAAGCCAGAATAGTCCATTCTTTCAAAGCCTCTAGCCAGGCAAAGTTTTACTGTATCACTTCTTCCTTTCAATGGATATAAAGCAGAGTCCTGGTAGGCACATTTTTGTATGCCTGCAAAGATGCAGAGCTAAACAGTTCCATCTGTTCAATATTAAAACAAAAGTCCTGTAAACCTCGGATAGTGAGTGTAATACTTTAGTACTAGCACCAAAGCCTCAAATATGAAAAGATACCAAGAACACCACTAGCAAACAGAAGTGAGCTCTCAGCTGGGAGCAGTAGTTCATGCCTGTAATCCCAGCACTTTGCCAAGCTAAGGTGGGAGGATTACTTGAAGTCAGGAGTTCAAGACCAGCCTGGGCAGCATAGCGAATTCACTTCTCTACAAAAAATTTAAAAAATTAGCTGGGCATGGTGGCACACACCTATAGTCATAGCTACTTGGGAGGCTGAAGTAGGAAAATTGCTTGAGCTCAGGAGTTCGAGGCTGCGGTAGCTATGATCATGCCACTGCACTCCAGGCTGGGTGACAGAGTGAGACCTAGATAATTACAGTCTGCCCTGCTCTTGTTTACATTAAAATCACTAAGTTAAAATGCTTTCAATCAGCAGGATAAAAATTAAGTGAAATGTGACTTTGGAGTTTGGCCAGAAAATAGGCAATGGAGAAACAGACACTTCCCACAAGAATAAAAATGGCCAATAAGCATATAAAAAAAGTTCAAAAGCACTAGAAAACAAAGAAGTGTAATGAAAACAATGAGATTTTCTGCTTAGAGACCAGCATAGAGGACAAATGGAAGGGGGAAACTGGAGCTCTGTCCCTGTTGGTGGGAGTAGAAACTGAACCAATTTTCCTGCAGGATAATTTGAAAATTTCTATTAAAAACCCTAAAACTGTTTTATGTTATTTTCCTCCAGAAATTCTACTTCTATGAATTCAGTCCAAAAATACTTGCTCGAGTCCATTAAAATGTATACATAGGAAAATTTACCTCTGGGGTGGCAATGATTAACTTAATATACATCCAACTACTAAAAATGATGATGCCAACAATGTATTGACTGCCACAGAAATATACTCAAAACACAGTAAGTGACAAAAGACCATATATTATGATTCTACTTTTTAAAATGTTTATATGCATAAAAAAGTATAGAAAACAACAAACCAGAATGTTTTGAGTGGCAAAATTAAAGATTTTTCTTTATATTTTGTCTTCCAAATTATTACAAAAAGAATGTGATTTTCATTATAATCAGGGAGAAGTATTATTTTCATTTATTTATATTTAAATTTCTTTTCTTTTCCTTATTTTTCTCATGTATGTATCATGTGTAGTCTAGAGAGCTTGAATCCCTGCCTTTTGAGGTAAATCAGCCGATTTCTGTCTCTATAAATTTGCCTTTTTTGAACATTTCAAATCAATGGAATTATACAATATGTGGTCTCGTGTCTGGCTTTTTACTTAGCTAATGTTTTTGAGGTTGTTCTATGACAGATAACATGTTTTGGTAGTTTGTTCCTTTCATTACTGAGTAGAAATCCAGTGATGGATATATCACATTTTGTCAGCAGAGAGCCGTTTAAACTTGGATTCCAACTTTCCGTGATCTAAATGAAAGCCTCCAAACACAGGACTTATAGGGGAAGCTGCTGTGCATGTCAAAATAGCTACTTATCAGAACCAGCTTTGTCATCAGGACCCTGAACTGCTGCAGAAATTTTTATTATTTTGCAACTTCTTTTTTACAAGGAACTTTCGTGCTACTACACATCAGGACTTTTGAAGCATTTGATACATCCATTTAATAAGTATGAGCATGTGTCTGAGTGGACAAGAAAGTGAAACCATCCATGATATATTGCATATTTTTTCCTCCCCCAGACTGGACCAGGGAATCTCTCAACTTTCTAGAGTATCCTGTCTCCATTTACAAAGCTGAACAGTATTAAAGATCCTGCTGCCTTTGTTAGGCAGATTTGGAGGGGAGGCCCAATAGCAAGGGTGGAGAGGAAAAAGAGTGGAGATTGTGGAACAGGAAGACCCCTGGGGTCTGTGCTTGGCTCCCAGCTGTTGAGGATGTTGTGGATGGTGAAGTGCTGATGGTGTCCTGAGGCAGCCTAGAATCTCCAGTGGGCCCAGAAGGTCTTGATTTGGACCCTTACCCCTGTTTCACAAATATTTAAAAGCTGTTTTTGCTTTTGTTATTTTCCTAAATGATCATTACTTGGTAGTTATTAATCTTTCTTTGGGAGAGGTACAGGGCTTTAAAACTGAAGAACATAATTTTCATTAAAATATCAAGAATGGAAAAAGGTTACTTTGTAAACAATTTGCTATACAAACCGAATGGCAGCTATTGAGAACCTCAATAAAATGTTAAATGCATGTACTGCTTTTAGAAGAAATAAAGAAAAAAATGCATTTGCTGGCAGTGGTACCCTTTTGCCTAAGGTTGGGTCACTGTGTCATCATACTGCAGTGGGGGGTATGTGTGGTGTATATGTGTGAAACTTTTCATCTCAGGATGGATCATAATCTTAGTTGCAGTTTTCCTTCCAAATAGGGTTACAAAGTAGTAAAACATGGGCTTGGAAGTGACAGACCTGAGTGAATCAGGACAACTTAAAAAAAAATCCAATAAAACTAACTTTTAGTAATCCTGAGGTTGGTTTTTGAAACAATAGATACAATTATTTACTCTAAGCATCTGGTTATAATTTTGAATCAGTAATACATACTGTCTCCACCCTTTTTTTTTTATGGAAACAAAGTTTTCATCCAGAAAACCCCAAAACAGTGACTTTTTTTTTTTTTTGTAAGACAGGGTGTCACTCTGTCACCCAGGCTGGAGTGGAGTGGTAGATCTCACCTCACTGCAGCCTTGGCCTCCCACCTCAGCCTCCCAAGTAGCTGGGACCACAGGCACCACTGTGCCCGGCTAATTTATTGCATTTTTTGTAGAGATTTTGCCTTGTTGCCCAGGCTGGTCTCAAACTTCTAGGCTCAAGCCGGTCGCTCACTTCAGCCTCCCAAAGTGCTGTAACTACAGGCATGAGCCACTGTGCCCGGCCTGAAAGGACTTTTTAAAACATAAGTTCAAGCATCTCATCTGAACTCTTTTAATTGGAGGTATCTCTTCTCTCATTCTTCTCATCTTTGGTGTTCCCCAGAGTTCGCTGCTGACTGGGATGTACAACATATATTTCAAAGTCAAGGCTAGCTGCAGTGGCTCACGCCTGTAATCCCAGCACTTTGAGAGTCCATGGCAGGCAGATCGCTTGAGTCCAGGAGTCCTAGACCAGCCTGGGCAACATGGCGAAACCCTCTTTGTATTAAAAATACAAAAAATTGGGAGTTTCCGGGAGCGCCGCCTGGAATTGCTGGGCCCCTTTTGGCATGGCAGCCTTTTCCGGCTCGGCTGGGCCAATCCTGTCGCTGAACCAGCAGAAAGATGCCGAGTTGCAGAAGGAAGTGGCGCAGTTTCACAAGCACATAACCAAGCGGAAAAAAAACAAGAACAACTCTCTCCTGGAGTAGTCTATGTGCGCCACCTACCTAATCTACTTAACGAAACCCAGATCCTTTCCTATTTCTCCCAGTGTGGCACTGTTACAAGGTTCAGACTGTCCAGAAAGAAAAGGACTGGAAATAGCAAGGGCTATGCATTTGTGGAGTTTGAATCTGAGGATGTTGCCAAGATAGTTGCTGAAACAATGAACAACTACCTATTTGGTGAAAGACTCTTGGAGTGTCATTTTATGCCACCCGAAAAAGTACAGAAATAACTCTTTTAAAGACTGGAATATTCCATTTAAGCAGCCGTCATATCCATCAGTGAAACGGTATAATCAGAATCGGCACTTACACAAAAGCTACGGATGGAGGAGAGATTTAAAAAAAAGAAAGATTACTTGGGAAGAAATTAGCTTAAAAGGAATTGACTATGATTTTCCTTCTTTGATTTTACAGAAAATGGAAAGTATTTCAAAAACGAATCATCGGATGTCTACAAAAGGCCAGGTTTTACGTAAGAAGAAGAAAAAGGTTTTAGGCACTCCTGACAGTCTTGAAAAGACTGTGGATAGCCAGGGCCCCACACCGGTTTGTACATCAACATTTTTGGAAAGATGAAAATCTGAAGTGGCTGAAATGAGTGATGATGATGAAGATAATGAAATAGTTTTCAAACAGCCCATATCCTGTGTAAAAGAAGAAATACAAGAGACTCAAACACCTACACATTCACAGAAAAAAAGACGAAGAAAAAGCAATCTGTGCTTTTCAATGTATTATATATAATATTTCTTTTGAAAAATATATTTTTATGACAAAAAATACAAAAAAATTAGTTGGGCATGGTGGCTCATGCCTGTAGTCCCAGCTACTTGGGAGGCTGAAGTGTGAGGATCACCTAAGCCCAGGAAGTTGAGGCTGCAGTGAGCCGTGATCACCGCACTGCGCTCCAGCCAAGTCAAGTTATTACATTTATCTTAACCTGTTCTAGGCTGGCTTATAAGAGATTTGTATTAAGCATACAATAGGCGATTTCACAGAAATCTCAGTACAGAACTCAAAATATGACCCCACCATGGAAAGACTGGGCTGGGAGGTGATTTTTCTCTCCTGCATGCCTTCACTCTGGACTCCTGCTCCATGCTTGTGCTTTGCTCTGCAGATGGACGTTCAGCACGTGCTCCAGGCTTCTCCAGTCTCTGAGGCTTTGGCCTGCCCTGGCAGTACCCCTGGTCCCAGTGTTACTGGACCTTTCCTTACAGATGCTTCTCTGCAAAAAAAAATCTATCGAACACTCTCTGTGTCATTTCCAATTAGCAGGATAGAGAATCTGATCTGTCTAGCAGCGGGGGTGGGAGTTCCCTGGTTGTCCCTGGATTTGTAGTGCTGCCCTTTCCAAAGACTCCAGGAGGGTCCGGATATCCAAAAAGAGGGTGCAGGTGGGAAATCAGTAATACAGTCTACCTCAACAAGAAAATATAAAGTAGAGGCGGTGGCTCATGCCTATAATCCCAGCAGTTTAGGAAACCCAGGTGGGTGGATCACTTGAGCTCAGGAGTTCAAGACCAGACTGGGCAACATGGCAAAACCCCATCTCTACTAAAAATACAAAAAGTTAGCTGGGTGTGGTGACAGATGCCTGTAGTCCCAGCTACTTAGGAGGCTGAGGTGAGAGGATTGCTTGAGCCCAGGAAGTCAAGGCTGCAGTGAGCCAAGATCACAATGCCACTGCACTCCAGTCTGGGTGACAGAGCGAGACCCTGTCTCAAAAAAAAAAAAAAAAAGGTATAAAGTGGAAGCATCTGTATGCATGATTGAAGTCACGCTTTCCATATATTTTTTTCCACTTTGCCTTTTTTCTCTCTAAAACACTGTATCTTAAGCTTTTCCCTGTGTTGTTAAGTACTCATAAGCATTATTTTAACGGTTGTATTAGAATCCATTATCTGGACTCTTTATCATTTATCCATCTGCAGTTGCCGGAGATACTGCCCTTTCTGCCACACCCAATCACCTTGACTGACCTTGCTCTGTGTCTAGTTATCTACTAATACACATATTGGTCATTTAGGAATTAAAGTTAAGAATAAATAGTTATCATAGTTCCTAACACTTCAAAAAGAATATATTTTCCTAAAAGTAGAATGACTTGGTGATTAAGATAATTTTAAAGTAAAATAGATAAGTTGATATTGAAATTAACATTTTGCTTTCTTCTTGTGTCTATTCTTCACTTCTCTGTCATTTTGATGGGAAAATGTTTCATTTGGAAGGATTTTTATTTCAAAATAGAAATAGCATATGACATGAGAATGGGAACTCTGAAAGGTTCAACTTTCTAGTCATTAGTTTCCTAAGATTTTCACAAAAGCTATGGATAGTCAATCATGATTGGCCTGTACTAAAAGTGAGTTGACATTACGTACAACTTACACAGTATACTTTCTATCAGATATAGAAAAATAGGTGGTGTGTTTGAAAAAGTACTGGGCTAGGAGTCAGGAAGCTTGACTGTTGACTGTTGGTCCCAACCCTACTTCATCAGCTGAGCACCCCTAGACAGTAATTCAACAGCTATTTCTTAAATACCTAATGAGTTTCAGACTTTGTAGTTGGGCTGGGAATATAGACAATCACGCATTCATGATTCTCCAAGCTTCCCTTTCTCACCCCAGCTCACTGTGAGCTTTCTTATGCATTGTGTAAATTTGTCTCCTAACAGGTCCCAACTCTGTCTCCAACTGGCTTCCCAAGGCAGTTGTGTGGATCAAATGAGAGAGAATATGTGTGAAAGCAAATTGTACATGATTTTAAAATGCAATAAAAATATGACCCATGGAAAATTATTTAAAGATTCTTAGAATTTTAAATAAACAGTACATTAACCTGAGTTCTCTATGGTTTTTATTTTAAATAGATATTGAAGTTTTACAATGGACCACTGATATGGTTGAAAATCTCGGCTTGATTATTCTCCAAGAAAATGATACAGTGATTTGTGTGATTAATTTTCTAAAATTGCCAGCCAAAAAAAAAATATATATTTTTTGAGTTGAATGACTGGATCAAAGGAACGTTGACTGTATAATGGAGAAATGTTTTCTGTGTTCACTAACAGCTTGCCTTTGTTTGATTCCAGCTGCAGCATATCATGCATGATGAGATCTGCATGCGGGTGACTGACCTTTACCTGGCAGAAAATAATAATGGGGCCACCGGAGGCGAGCCGAACACACAGAACTCAAGGAGCCTCCTGGCGTCAACATATCAGTGGAAAGCCGAACAGCTAATGTCAGATGAGAATTGCTTTAAGGTGAGAGTTGCTCATGTAGTCAAAGACCTTGCTGGTGACAGTGTAAGTTGTTAGGATTCTCTGAACCAGAAGTTAAAGTTATATATGATGTTTACAATTTTATATTCTTTATTTTCTCTGAACATTTTTCATAGTATACTTTGTAAGTATTATTGTTAGAAAAATGTTGGTACATGAAATCCATGGTCATGGTCATTATAGAAAAGAAAATGTAGGCCTGGCACACATGGCTCACATTTGTAATCCCAGTACTCTGGGAGGCCGAGGTGGGAGGATCGCTTGAGACCAGCTTGGGCGACGTGGCAAAACCCCATCTTTGCAAAAATACAAGAATGCAGAAATTAAGCAGGTGTGGTGCTGTGCGCCTGTAGTCTCAGCTACTCAGGAGACTGAGGTGGGAGGATCGCTTAAGCCTGGGAGGTTGAGGCTGCAGTAAGCCCTGATTGCATCACTGCACTCCAGCCTGGGTGACGAAGCAAGACCCTATCTCAAAAAAGAAAAAGAAAAAAAAATGTAGATAACCAAAAAAAGTCACCTTAGAATTCTTCCCCGAAATTACCATTGATGACATTTCTAGACTTTTCTATGCTTGGATATATATTTTGAAAGAGTTTATACTGGACAAATTGTCTTTAATTTTTTTTTTTTTCTGAGACAGGGTCACACTCTGTTGCACAGGCTGGAGTGCAGTGGTGCAATCTTGGCTCACTGCAACCTCTGCCTCCTGGGTTCAAGTGATCATCATGCCTCAGCTACCCTAGTAGCTGGAATTACAGGCATGTGCGACCACACCGGCTAATTTTTGTATTTTTAGTAGAGATGTGTGTCAGATCCCAGGGTCCAGGTCCAGCCCATGCTGAAGTCTGAGGGGAGTGGATGGGTGATCAGAAAGAACACTCGGGGGTCCGTAGGCAGATGAAAGATAGCTTTATTCAGCAGCAGCTCTCACTAACAGCTTTCTTACACTAGCTTTCTTTCTTAGACTGTTCACCGTGTATCAGCTGTCTGAGCTAGCTGCCCCCTGACATAGCTGTGCAGCTGGCTCTCCCTTGCCTTCAGGGTCAGCAGCTTAACTCTTTCTCTCTCTGGGCACTAGCAAGCCCAGCTGTGTCCTGGGTCCCTCCCGTTCGTCTGCAAGATGGACAGCTTTGGCTCCCTCTCTCTTTCTCTGGGCGCCAGTGCACCCACATGTCAAACCATGTGGAGTGGAGCCAAGCCAAGCCCCCAAGAGCCATGTGTCTTATGCACAGCATCAACAGGGCGGTTATACCTTTTACAGACAATAGTGGCATAAAGCCAAGTATGAACTTACACAGACAGGTTATATTACAAGTGGAGGTGTGCGCTTGCCCGCCAAACTCGCGAGTCACGCAGGCCTGGATATACGTGTCGGTCTATTCCTTGACCAAAGCACATCCATGTACCTTTTGCCATGTTGGCCAGGCTGGTCTCAAACTCCTGGACTCAAATAATCTGCCTGCTTCAACCTCCCAAAGTGCTGGGATTACAGGTGTGAGCCACTGCATCTGACCTGAAATGGCGTATTTTTGCTCAGTTAGCAACACTTTTGGGTCTTTAATGTCTTTTCTATGGCTATTTGATATTCACTTTATAGAGAATTAATGCCTGTATTGTTGGACATTTAGGTCGTTTCCAATTTTTCACCATTATAATAGACAATTATAAAAGCAAATAGTTGGAAACAAGCTAGATGTCCAACCCACTGTGGGGATTGGTTAATGACATCCTGTTATGAATACTGGAGACATATTTTACAATTCTTAAAAATATAAGTTGTAAAACTGCAGCATCTGTGCCCCCCACCAATCTATTTTGGAAATAGCTGTATTTGTGTGTATATATTAAGTTATTGTCAGGTTGTAAGCTTTACTAGCAGAGGGGAATTTTGAAGGCTTTAAAAGAACGCTGAGCTAGATCTAGCTTCTGGCTCTGTGTGTTTATTGACTAGTGGTGTGCCAGAAGTCTCTGAATTTCAGTTTTGTCTCTGTGTAAAATGAAGAAGGTTGAAATAAAAAATTCTCGGCCGGGCATGGTGGCTCACGCCTGTAATCCCAGCACTTTGGGAGGCTGAGGCAGGCAGATCACGAGGTCACGAGATCAAGACCATTCTGGCTAATACGGTGAAATCCTGTCTCTACTAAAAATACAAAAAAAATAGCTGGGTGTGGTGGCAGGCGCCTGTAGTCCCAGCTACTCGGGAGGCTGAGACAAGAGAATGGCATGAACCCAGGAGGCGGAGCTTGCAGTGAGCCGAGATCAGAGATCACGCCACTACACTCCAGCCTGGTCGACAGAGCAAGACCCCGTCTCAAAAAATCTCAAGTTTCCTTCCAGGCTCTGATCTTCTCTATGTGATTCTGATAGTTACCTTGTCTGCAGAAAGCCCTTAGAGTAAGGGCACTGAGAATCTCAGGATTCTGAAAGGGGAGATCCACGTGCTATCACCATTGATAGTTGTTTTGTGCAAAACATGGTTTGCTTGCCTCTATTGGTGTGTTGCTTTTAAGTATGTATTTTTTTTAATCAGACAAATAATATTAGTGGAACTCAGAATTTCAGGAACTTCATATGCAGTTGCTGCCATTATAACAACACTTTTCTTGTTTTGTTTTTGAGAAAGGGTCTCACTCACCTGCTTTTGAGAAAGCAGGGGGACTGGCTTTGGCTGGAGACAGGGTCAAAAGGGCTCTCCTGGAATGGCACATTCCCATCCCAGGGAGGGAGCTCTGTTGGGAACATGAGATGGACCAATAAGATCCATCCATTAGGAAAGTGGCCCTTGGTCTGTCCAGTTTTAATGGAGGAGGGTGCTTGGTGCAATGACCACTTCTGATGGGGAAACTAGTTGGAGACATGGGCATTCATTGTTTTTCCCACGTGTGCCCCACTGGGGCCCAAACTTGAGGGGTGAAAAGTTCCAAGAGACAGATCAAGAGTGGTGTACATGCCATGGCTGCCCAGGCTGGGCTCCTCCCACCACCCCTCGGTCCTATCCTCTGGAACCCTGGGCAGGCTGGCAGAAGCCCTTTTTGTGGTCTGGGCTGCTGGTCAGGATGCCTATGGCTTCCTAACATCTATGTGGGGCAGCCTAGTGTAAAGATCCTGAAAGTAGGAGAAGAGCAGTTGATCAAGTGAATCCAAGATGTAACTAAAACTGTCTCTGATGGCAAAGCCTTTGACGCTGAAGAGTCTGGCCCATAGAAAGATGGCCCTGAGCATGGCACCTCTGACGAAATCCCTCACTCTGACCTACTGAGCATATAAGCCCAGCCTTGCTCACAGTCGGGGCTGGAGGAAGACCTCATGGAGGCTACTGGATAACTGCACTTCCTGTCATAGCTGATTTCACCCACACCGTCCTCTGCCCCAGGCAGCCCTGCCATTGCAGTCAGGGCTCTTTAGGGTGAGTAACAGAAAATTCACTTGAGCTGGCTTAGGCAAGAAGGGAAGTTCATTCGTCATTAAGTTAGCCACAGGCAGGGCAGGGAACAGTTGGGCCTCAGGAATACCTGGGCTCAGAGTCACCAGCACTGTCAGGATTTGCAGGCTCCTTCCCTTGTCTCTAGCTGCATCTCAGCCTGCAGATCAGTTTGGTGCCCTCAGAGCAACTTTCCCCACAAGGTTGGAATCAGACTGTTGGCAGCACGAGGCTTCTGTCTTCCTGGCTTTGCCCCTAAGAAAGGATGGGGCTCCCCTCCATTAGTTCCTATTCAGAAAATTCCAGAAGAAAGCTTCTGCTTGGTCTGGTCTGGGTTGGCTGTGTAGCTGGGACACTAAACCTGCCAAGCCCTCTAGCGGCATGTAGTTGAAGTAAGGTGGGGAGATGTATTAGTCAGTTCAAGGTGCCACGGCAAAATACCACAGGCTGGGTGGCTTAAACCACAAACATTTATTTCTCACAGTTTTGGAGGCTGGAAAATCCAAGATCAAAGTGCCACCAAGGTAGATTTCATTCTGAGGCCTCTTCTCTTGGCCTGTAGGTGGCTGCTATATTGTGTGCTCACATGACCTCTTCTTTGTATTTGTGCAGAGAGAGAGTGAGTGCACTCTCTGGTGTCTCCTCTTATAAGGACACTAATTCTATGGAATCAGGGCCCCACCCTTAGGACCTCATTTAACCTTAATGACTCCCTGAGAGGCCTCATCTCCAAATACAGCCACACAGAGGTTTAGGGCTTCAACATATGAATTTGGAAGAGACAGAGACATTGAGTCCATGATGGGAAGAAAAACTACTCATGAAAAAAAGGGATGCAGTGGCCAGAAAAGGGGGCAGACGAAAGTATAGATGCTCTCCCCATTTCCCCCAATACATAACACATACACACACACAGCCCTGCCTTTGCCCCTTCCCCACAAGGCCACTCCCCACCCCATGTTTTTTTTTTTTTACCTCCCTCGTATCCTGCTCTCTGGAGCTGCCCTTTCTCCTAAGTTGTCCTGTTGCTCACTGAATGCTACACACAGGTAGGTGCATGTAAATGTAGCCCGCGACTACATGGTCCTCCTGGACGATGTGTGTTCTGAACCCCACCATGGGACCGGGCAGGAAGTAGGTATCACCCATGTCTACTGTCCTCAGGCAGAGCCTAGCCCTGGGACATGAGCTCAGTGCGTGCTATGGCTTTGTTGGGTTCACCTCAGGCCGCCTTACCCCCAATCCACTTATAAGGTTCCCGGGACCTTGATATCTCTGTCCTTGGAAGAAAAGAATGTGATTACCCAGCTCATACAAACCTGCTGGTGGCTTCCCGTAATAGAAGGACATAATTTTCTAGTTCAAAAGAGTCTATCAAGTGACAAGCACAGTAAATGAAGAAAGACCTACAACAAGGCACATCATTGGGAAATTCCAGAAAACCAAGGATAGAGAGAAAATCCTAAAATCTTCCAGAGAGAAAAGACAGGTCATATATAAAGAGCCAAGACTCCGCACGGCACTGCCTTCTTCCCAGCAACACCGGGGGCTGGAAAATAATAGAGCAATATTTCCCAATGTGAGGAGAAGTTACGTTTAAATTAGAGCATTATATCCAGCCAAACTACTCATCAGGAGTTGGGGTAGAACAATGATATTTTAAAATATGTGGGGGTCAGAAAGCTTGGCTTCCATTCACTCTTTCTCAGGAAGCCACTGGAAGATGTACTGCAACACAATGTTAGGGTAAACCAAGGAAAAAGAAGATATGGGGCCAGGGAATGGGAGATGCACACAGAAGAGGCGGCAGAAAATTCAGAGAAATGCCAGGATGCCAGCCATGCCATGGGCTGAGAGAGCTGAGTCCAGTTTGGAGCATAAGGATGGAGGGCAAGGGAGAAAGGGATGCCTCCTGGAAAATAACAGGGCTGATAGAGTAGCTGGTGTATCTTAGTTTTTGGATAATTATTAGTAGGCATTTCATAGATCAGTTGGAGCATCTGGAAAAAAAAAGGTAGTTAATAGGTACAAAAACATATAAGCAAATGAAGGGAAACAATCTGAAGCAATTATTAACTCCAGGGGAAAAAAAGGAAAGAAATGAAACAATTTCAGTGCAGGACTTGGCCTAGGAAACAAAATTTAGATATCTACAAGAATGTAAATGCATTTGATTTCATAAGATTGTGATCCAGTCAAATTGGTAGAATGGAGCCTCCTTTACTTGTAAGGGAGGTAAGCCCTATCCTCTGTTTTGCCAGGAAGTCGACAGATACTGAGGAAAACAAATCAAGAAATAGCAACATAAGCATTATTTAGAAATATGATTATACCAGAGGAAGTAGCAAAATGAGTTTCAAGTGATGGCCTCTGGGAATTAGGACTCAAAGGCAAGAAAGGAAAGGGCAGAGGAAATGCTTTCTGATATAAGCCTTTTGTTACCGTTTTGTTCTTTTTTTCTTCTTTTTTTGTCTTACTGAGGATTTCTAGCTCCAGATACCATTTTGTTCTTAACTCTGTGTATCTAGTACTTTGATCAGAATTAAATATAATGTTATAAATTCTGGAGATCTGTTCTACAGAATGATGACTACAGTTAATAATAATGTATACTTGAAAATTGCTAAGAGAGATTTTTTGCTTTTATTATTATTTTTAATTGACACAAGAATTGTACATGTTTTTGGGGTACAGTATAATATTTTTATACAATATAATATTTTTATACAATGTGTAATGATCCAGTCAGGGTAATTAGCATCTCCACCACCTCAAACATTTATCTTTTCTTTGTTCTGGGAGTATTCAAAATGCACTCTTCTAGGTTTTTGAAAATATATAATAAATTATCATAAATTATCATCACCCTATAATGCTAAAGAACACTAGAACTACTCCTCCTATTTAGCTGTTTTGTTTTTTTTTCCAGGCAGGGTCTCACTCTGCCCCTCCAGGCTAAAGTGCAGTGGTGCAATCACAACTCACTGCAGCCTTGACCTCCCAGGCCCAAGTGATCCTCCCACCTCAGCCTCCAGAGTAGCTGGGACCACAGGCATGCACCAACATGCCTGGCTAATTTTTAAAATTTTTTAAAGAGATGGGGTCTCGCTATGTTGCCCAGGCTGGTCTCAAACTCCTGAGTTCAAGTGATCCTCCCACCTCAGTCTCCTAAAGTGCTGGGATTATAGGTGTGAGCCACTGAACTCAGCCATGTACTCTTGTATCTGTTAACCTGTTAGCCAACCTTTGGCTACTCCCTCCCCCTTACCCTTCCTCGCCTCTAGTAAACACTACTCTAAGCAAATAGATCTTAAATATTCTTACCACAATAATAACAATAATAATAAAAATAAAAGTATGTGAGGTGATGAAAATGTTAATTAACTTGAGTTAATCATTTCATAATGTATGCATATATCAAAACATCACATTGAACACTGTAAATATACACAATTTTTATTTATCAATTATACTTTAATAAAGATGGAGGAAGAATTGAATATAACATTAAAACAAAAAACAATTGCATGCCGGGTGCAGTGGCTCACGCCTGTAATCCCAGCACTTTGGGAGGCCGAGGTGGGCGGATCACCTGAGGTCGGGAGTTCAAGACCAGCCTGGCCAACATGGTGAAACCCCATCTCTACAAAAAATACACAAATTATCTGGGTGTGGTGGTGCATGTCTGTAATCCTAGCTACTCAGGAGGCTGAGGCAGGAGAATTTGCAGCAAGCCGAGTTTGCGCCACTGCACTCCAACTGGGCAACAGAGTGAGACTCTGTTTAAACACAGACACACACATACACCATCAACAACGACAACAAAAAATTGCAAAACCTAAAGAAAATCTTTAATCTAGTCCAGACCAGCCTTTTACAGATGAGGTCACTGAAGTGCAGAGGTGAACTGACTTGTCTAATCTTACACAGCAAGTCACCGGCAGAACTTGACCTGAAATCCAAAGCCAAGCATTTTCTATTACCTCCAGGTTTTTCAGTCCAGCCCTTCCGGGGCTCTGCTTTGGGGATTGGTATTGGTGACAAAGGGAATAGCGAGGAACATGCATAGAGCTCTCCATTTAGATTGACATTTTCACACTGTGCCAGGTCATCGGCAAGAAACAGTGCAAGCTCCAAGATTGCTCGCCCCGACCCTTTTCCTCCTCCCCAACCTATCTCATAACCAACTTCAGCTAAAAGGTCTGAGAAGGGAATCTTAGATGACTCTCACTAAGGTGTAAATGACTTCCACCATGATTTTTATTTTATCGAGTCATAACTCCAAAAGCAGTTTGATAGATAGGATGTCAGGCAGTAGGATGAAGACAGATGGGGAAACTGCCTAGGGTCATGAAGAAGGTGAAGGCACTGAGGCCCTGAGTAATTTCATAAAGAACACCTTAGAAAATGTCCAGCACCGTGGTTTCTTACCTTCACTTAGCACCCACAAGGCCCCACATTCTGACAGATTTTGTTTATCAGACAAATTGCGCTCACCCCGGCTTCTTTCATTTTCCTCAGAGAGTTCCCAGGTTGCATAGAATTGAGATAATCTCCCTGCCTCACCGTCACCCCCACGAAGACACTCCATGTTTTTGTTTGCAATACAGTCTTACATGGATCAATATAAGATTTTCATGGTGTTCTTTGCATTTTGCAAGTATTGCTCAAACTGGAGACCCAAAAAGAACACTAGCTTTAGAGTCAAAGACCCCTAGGTTCCAATTGCAGTTGAGATACTGTGAGCACATCACTAGCCCACTCTGATCCTATATCCCGGTTGTATAATCACCTATTTCCCATCAATTGCGAGGCTGGAGATAAAAGTGCCTACTCTGCCCAGTACACAGTAGGAGCTTAGTAAACTTAAGTTCTCTTGCTTCCCCACTGCCCTAATGTATTAGGGGAAAGACAGAGATGTGGGGAATGGCACCTGGGAGGTTCCAGCTGTATGCTTCACAATCCTACCAATGAAAATTCTGAATTAGGCTTCAGTTTCCTCTCTACAAAATGAGACAGGACAGGAGTGGGTAGGAAGAGGAAGAGCTTGGCTTTGTTGGTTTAAGCTGGGCCCGTTGATTCTGTAACGCAGGCTTCACTGCGGGGTCCAGCCCATTCCCCACCCAGGGCTTCGCGTGCTCTCAATGTCTTTTGGCCAAGTCCAAGGCTGTCCAGGATCAGGGCGGGGAGGCGGGATGGTGGGTAGTGGGGTAGAGAGTAGCAGTTCCCCCATATAACCTGCAGGTGGCACCAGAGCAACGTGGGAGCCGAGGGGTCCGCTCTAGCCTTCCCGGAGACTCACCCAGGCAGTGCGAGGTAGGGCGAGGCAGAGGTGGTGCACACCGCTCAGCAGGGCAGGGGCATGAGCGCGGCTGTGGATCAGTCCACACCGTTTGAAATCGACACGTGGCTCTTCTGGCTAATTTCCTCTCTTTGGTACGGTGAGCATATGATTTATCATCCAAATCCGGACATTCGGAGAGTGAAAAGGGCACTATTATAATTGCACCGGGACAGCTGACATAACCTTACCTTGTACTCTGCAAACCAGAACATATGGTCACCCCACCCTCTGGTCACTTCTTCTTCCTTGTTTCCATTCTTTCTTTTAATATTTTTTTCTTTTAAAACACACAGCATTCTTATCCCCACGCACCATTGTCTTTGAAAATGCCTTTGCATTCGGGATATTTTTGACCATGCAACATCTACTTTTGCATCTTGAGTCTGAACAGTCTCTCTGAAGCCACCCCAAAGGCTGGTTTTAGCTTCCAGACAGAAGACTCTGTTCCCTGGCTTACCATCCCCATGACTCAAGAATTAAAGATGTCGGACGTGGAACTGTGGCCCTTCTCTCAACTTTGGTGCCTGTTTGCTAAATTTATTCCTGTAGTTTTGTTCTGAGTGCTCATGTCCTTTATCTCTTTAATTTACGTATATTAGTTAATTGAATTGCAAGTAGACAAGCCCCATGAAGCAAGATTCTTATATTTCCAAGATCATCCCATTACTCCATTCAACCCCAAATTAGCGTGCCGTTTATCCTCTTGTTTCTGAACCCTCTTCACTTAATAGTCTCATAAACATCCATCCATTGCAAAAAGGACTCAAACTGTTCTCACTTCCATTTTTAGTTGATTCATTGCTATCCAAGTAATGATTTGTCTGGGGGAGTCATTAGTAGAGAATTGTGCCCTTAAATTTATTTTTATAGTTGGATTCTGCTAGTTAATATCTCTCTCTCTGTCATTCTCACATTACAACAAATGACTATGTCTTAACCTAAAATCCAGGTTAAAAATTTGATCTTATCTGAATAAGATATTAATAGATAATACGAGTTTTTTTTTTAATTTACTGAAACTTTTCTCAGCTAAGAATTATTGTCACAAATATGTATGTAAGCAAGTGGAAAATTGGGCTGTAAATATATAAACTCTTAAAATACCATGTTTAGAGACAAGATTTTCCTCTTTTTTTCTTTTTTAATAAAGTAAATTTGCTATGGTTGGAATGCTTGTGTGTCCTCCAAAATTCATGTTGGAACTCAAACCCCAATGTGATAGTATTAAGAAGTGGAGTCTTTTTTTTTTTTTTTTTTTTGAGACAGAGTCTTGCTCTGTTGCCAGGCTGCTGGAGTGCAGTGGCATGATTTCGACTCACTGCAACCTCTGCCTCCCAGGTTCAAGCGATTCCCCTGCCTCGGCCTCCCGAGTAGCTGGGACTACAGGTGTGCCACACCCAGCTGATTTTTTGTATTTTAGTAGAGATGGGGTTTCACCATGTTGGCCAGGATGGTCTCAATCTCCTGACCTCATGATCTGCCTGCGTTGGCCTCCCAAAGTGCTGGGATTACAGGCATGAGCCACCGCACCTGGCCCAGGTAGAGTCTTTAGGAGATAATTAAGTCGTGAGGGAAGAGCCCCCTCATGAATGGGATTAGTGACCTAATGAAAGGGCTTGAGGGAGCTGCCTAGCTCGGTTTCCTTCTTTTGCTTTTCTGTCCTTTCCACCATGTTGGGACACAGAATTCCTCATCTCTGGAGGACTCAGCATTTAAAGTGCAATCTTGGAAGCAGAGAGCAGCCCTCACTAGACTACAAACTTGCTGGCACCTTAATCTTAGACTTCCCACTCACGAGAACTGTGAGGAATACATTTTTGTTCTTTACACATTACTCAGTCTCAGATATTTTGTTACAGCAGCACAAATGGACTAAGACAGTGTCTTACATACAGTGAGGTGCATGTACCTTAAATTACAACTCCATACTATTTACATATATGCACATTCATGTGACCACCACTCAGCTCAAGATACAGAGTGCTTCCATCACCACAGAGGGCTCCCTCTTGCCCCTTCTCAGTTGCTGTCCTCCTCAAAGTTAACTAAGATCCTGACCTCTGTCACCCTGGATTAATTTTGCCTGTTCTTGAACTTCATATAAATGGATTCATACAGTATGTGCACGTTTGTGGCTGGCTTCTTTCTTTCAACATAATCCTATGAGATTTAGCCATGTTTGGGGTACTGGTAGTTGTTTATTTTTCTGGCTGTGTAGTTTTCCATATTTCATTTATTACCCTTCCTTTTTTTGTTTCTTTGTGTGTGTGTGTGTGTGTGTGTGTGTGTGTGTGTTTTTGAGACGGTCTCGCTCTGTCACCCAGGCTGGAATGCAGTGGCCCGATCTCAGCTCACTGCAACCTCCACCACCTGGGGTCAAGCGATTCTCCTGCCTCAGCCTCCTGAGTAGCTGGGATTACAGGTGTGTGCCAGCATGCCCAGCTAATTTTTGTATTTTTAGTAGAGACAGGGTTTCACCATGCTGGCCGAACTCCTGACCTCATGATCCACCCGCCTCAGCCTCCCAAAGTGCTGGCATTACAGGCATGAGCCCTTGCACCCAGCTATTTATTACCCTTTTATTTTTATGTCTAACTCAGTGTCTTGTGGGGTCTGTTGGTTCTTTTTAGCTAGATTGATATTAGAAATCTTCTTATCAATGGAGCTCAGGAAATTTTTAGAAGACAGAAGCCTAATAAACCCAAGCCCCCCAATCTTAAGCCAAGTTTCCTTCTCACACCTGCTTCAGTTGCTCTTCTTTGTGTGGTATTTTTTTCCTCACAAAACTGATGGAAAATCGAGGAACCCAAAAGCTCTTCATCATGTTATCAGCTTAGGGATGCTTGCCATCTGAATAACAGGGTAGATATTTATAATCTGAAATGTTAAAATAACAATAACAAACACATAGCACTAATTGCTGTTCAAAGTGCTTTACATATATTCTTTTCCTCAAAACCACTCTATGAAATAGGCAGTATTATTGTCATCCCCACACTTTAGATGGGGAAATTGAGGCAGAGAGAGACCACGTAACTTTCCCAAGGGGGTAGGGCCAGGACTTGAAACTGTGTTTTCTTGTTTTAGAGCTTGCACACTTCACCACCACACCATATTGTGTAGCATGATACTTCTTGTGGTTAAACTATTTTCTTCTATTAGCTTGGGAGCATTTTCTGAATAATTCAAATCTTATAAATTTGCTTCAAAGAATATAAGTAAATTGAAATGGACGATCTAATATAGAATGTAAGGCATTCATGAATACATTACAGGACACTCTAGTTTTAAATAATAATTATTTGCTTATCTTGTGACTTTTGTCAGGCAGGGCTGTAATGTGCTAGCCTCATTTTCCTTCTCTTCAACAGGAGAAGATGGACTCAGAGACGGGCACAATTTATTGTAAAATTTCATCACACTTTTCCTCACCATCCAGAAGCTGGAGATAGGTTTGTGAAATCTTCGTTGAGAAAGAGTTGAATGACAGTTGTAGCATAGTGAGTTTAAGAAACATGCTTTTACTTGCCAGTTCTGTTGCACAGGGTCCTGCAAGTTTCGGCACCAGCCTGGCCAACATGGCAAAACCCTGTCTGTACTGAAAATACAAAAATTAACCAGGTGTGGTGGTGCGCACCTGTAATCCCAGCTACTTGGGAGTCTGAGGCACGAGAATCACTTAAATCCAGGAGGCGGAGGTTGCAGTGAACCAAGATCATGCCACTGCACTCCAGCTTGGGCGACAGAGCGAGACTCCATCTCAAAAAAAAAAAAGAAATAGCATTAACAATTTTCTTATTTCCTCTGTGATTTCTTTTTCTAAGTCATTGTTGCTATGGAAACCATGAAGGATCAGTGAGACTGAAAGTCATGTACCAGTGCCCATAGGCAAATGTTTTAAAGTGTGAACATTGGATTTTGGAATCTGACACTAATGTTCTTGCAGTTCGGCTTTGTATATTCCCAAGTAAGTTTTCTTTCTGTTTTTGGGAGACTATAGTTTCTAAAGTTGGTCCGGGGAACTGATTCGTGAGTCAGAAGTATTTGGTGAGCTTATTAAAATATAGATTTCTGGGCTGCACCCTTAGAATTACTTCATCAGAATATCTAGAAGTGGGATTCAGGAATCTGTATTTTTTTTAAAACAAGGTTTAGCATTTATAAATGGTTTCAGCTAAAGCATGAGAACAATTACTGAAGACCTTCACTAGATGTGTGCCAATAATTCATGGAATTCTAGATTTACTTTTTAATTTACTTTTCTTTCTTTCTTTTTTTGAAACAGTTTCACTCTGTCACCCAGGCTGGAGTGCAATGGTGTGAACACAGCTCACTGCAGCTTTGAACTCCTGGGTTCAAGCAGTCCTCCCCAGTCAGCCTCCCAAATAGCAATCCTCCATGCCTGGCTAATTTTTGTATTTTATGTAGAGACAGATTGTCTCCATGTTTCCCAGGCTGGTATCAAACTCTAGAGCTCAAGAGATCTTCCAGTCTTGGCTTCCCAAAGTGCTGGGATTGTAGGATGATCCACCACGCCCACTCTTTGTATTTAATTTTCTGAAAAGGATGTGGTTTTCTTTTTTCATTTTATTTCATTTTATTTTATTATTTTATTTTTATAGAGACAAGGTCTACCTATGTTGCCCAGGCTGATGTCGAACTCCTGGGCTCAAGGGACCCTTCTGCCTCAGCCTCCCAATGTGCTAAAATTACAGGCATGAGCCACAATGCACAGCCCTCAAGAGTATGTTTTATCACATGAAAAACATCTCATCAAATCCAGTTATTGCTAGAGTTAAGCACTTTTCTCCATGCAGACCAAGTGAATGTTTTTATCTATGTTTGCTTCCATATTAATTTTTGATTTAGGTTTCAGAGAGTTTTATTAATTTAATTACATGTGATTTTCAACTGTGATCCCCTCTTTAATAATGAGTTCTATGAACTTAGACCCCAATAATTCCAGGAGTTCAGATGCACAGTCACCCGTACAAGTATAGCATTACTCATTTCTATTATTTTGTTTGTTTGTTTGAGATGGCGTCTGACTCTGTTGCCCAGGTTGGATGGAGTGCAGTGCAGTCTGGAACTCCCAGGCTTAAGTGATCCCCTCATCTCGGCCTCAAGAGTAGTTGAGGTGGGCACTACAGGTGGGCGCCACCGTGCCCAGCTAATTTTATTTATTTATTTATTTATTTGTTTATAGATACAGCATCTCCCTATGTTGACCAGGCTGGTCTTGAACTCCTGGGCTCAAGCAATCCTCCCCCCTTGGCCTCTCAAAGTGCTGGGACTACAGGAGTGAGCCACCGCGCCTGGCCCACTATTCCTGCCACACTTAATACTAACTCATGTCTTCTTTTCTTCAAAATAAGAAAGGAAGAAAGGAAGAGTCCTTGGAAGAGACATGAGCGAAGAGAGATTGCTGTCCCGTGTTTCTTTCCTCTGCAGGCTGTTGTACCCCATCAGAGCCATCTGTCACTGGCCCCCTTAGGAAATGCTACTGCTGCCAGACTGTCTTGTGGGCAGAAGTGCCTGTACCTGCCAGTGGTTGCAAGGCAGAGGAAACAGCCTCTAGTTGGATGGGAACCAGCATCTGGGAAATACTCTGACTCCACTCCTGGGGATAGAACCCATGTTTTCTTCCTAGGTCAAGCCACTTCTCATTGGTCTATGGCAATCCAGCTGGGTTAGGAAAAGAAAAGCCCACCTGGGCAGCCGCATAGCTAAAGGCTCAGGACATTAAACACTAGGCTTGCTCTTCTTTGTACCAGCGTATTAAAAAACGAACACTCCATGTAGTTCCCTGAGACACAAAAACAGGCCTTTAAACTGACCTTTCTAAAGAAACTGTTAGCTGGGCATGGTGGCTCACACCTGTAATCCCAGCACTTTGGGAAGCTGAGGCAGGTGGATCACCAGAGGTCAGGAGTCCAAGACCAACCTGTCCAACATGGTGAAACCCCGTCTCTACTAAAAAAAAAAAAAAAATTAGCGGGGCATGGTGGCAGGCGCCTGTAATCCCAGCTACTCAGGAGGCTGAGGCAGGGAATCGCTTGAACCCAGGAGGCGCAGGTTGCAGTGAGCCAAGATCACACCACCGCACTCCAACCTGGGTGACAGAGCTAAACTCCGTCTCAAAAAAAAAAAAAAAAAAGGAAGGAAGGAAGGAAGGGAAGGAAAGAAAGAGAGAGAGAGAGAAAGAAAAGAAAGAAAGAAAGAAAGAAAGAAAGAAAGAAAGAAAGAAAGAAAGAAAGAAAGAAGAAAGAAAGAAAGAAAAAAAAAAAAACTTGCTAGGGGAGGTGACTCAGGCCTGTAATCCCAGCACTTTGGGAGGCCAAGGCTGGCAGATCACCTGAGGTCAGGAGTTTGAGATCTGACCAAAATGGTAAAACCCTATCTCTACTAAAAATACAAGAATTAGCCAGGCTGTGGTGGCGCACACCTGTAATTCCAGCTACTCAGGAGGCTGAAGCAGGAGAATTGCTTGAACCCTGG
Organism: Symphalangus syndactylus; assembly: GCF_028878055.3. Classification (NCBI taxonomy): domain Eukaryota; kingdom Metazoa; phylum Chordata; class Mammalia; order Primates; family Hylobatidae; genus Symphalangus; species Symphalangus syndactylus. The sequence goes on from NC_072426.2 coordinate 71,489,157, forward strand.
ATCTGGAGGTTGCAGTGACTCGAGATTGTGCCACTACACTCCAGCCTGAATGACAGAGGGAGACTCTGAATCAAAACAAAAGAAAAAAAAAAAGAATCTGTTAAGATCTCCTAAAGCCTCTGCAAACTATGTCAAACATTCAATAGTTCCTTAGTTGGGTATTTTCTTAAAATTTTCCTGTTTCTTATCAATGTTAGATATTTTTCCAAGAACTCAAGGGAGATTTGCAGTGGGATAATCCAGTTCATATGGTAAAAATGAAACCACTACCACATAGCTTGTGATGCAATAAAGTAAGTGAAGTAAAAGAGGCACAAAAGGAAACCGGAAGTTTCCATATCTTGAAAAGCCACAGTGATAAGGCTTCAACCTGCTGAGTCGGTTACCCACTGGAGAAACCTCCATGCGGGGTTTCTGTTACTAACAGAGCCCTACTGAGTCGAAAGAAAAACACATCCACCACCAAGCGCTACTCTATTTCTCTGGCATCAAGGAGGTTAATTTTTTTCACTCTATTTATGCCTTTTTTTTTTTCCCTATAATCAAGGAAAGTAAAGCTCAAAGGGATTAAATAGCTTTTCTAAATCAACAGCTAGTATCAGGCCAAAAAAGAAAAAAATTGGCATCTGGATGTTATATAACACTAAAGCCCATGTTTTTTTCTTTTACCTCAGACTTTCCACCAGGGACTAAAACAGGTTCAAATACTATGTAATTGATTATATTTGGACTAAAACAGGTTCAAATACTGTGTAATTGATTGTATTTGATTATGATGTATTTATAGGAACTATGTAAAGCAACATTTCTTTGTAATATTCTTTTCTTTTCTATTTTTTTGAGACCGAGTCTTGCTCTGTTGCCCAGGCTAGAATGCAGTGGCAAGATCTATCCATATCAATTAATAACAAAATGGAAACATGGACTTAAGTGACAAATGTTTATTCATCCACAGTGACTTCTGACTTATACCAGGTTGTTACAATCTAGAGCATTATGTTTATGTGAGCGTCACAGTCTCAGAAATATTCTCCCTGACCTAAGTATGTTCTAGTCCCAAAGTATCTCTCCCCATCCCATTCACTTCCTTCACCTTGTTCATTTCCCCTTGAAACGTGTCATAAATTGTGCACTTATGTGTATTTATTTATTTGTCCAGTGTCTCTCTCTCTCTCTCTCTCCCTGACTAAACTCTAGACTCCACGGAGGCCATTGAGTTTTGTGCACTGCTGCTCCCTAGCACCTAAAACTGTGACTGGCATATAATACACACTCAAATATTTGTTGAACGAATGGATAAAGGAGCAGAATTATCTTTAAAACAATGTAGTGGTTATTCTTTTCTTCTCACTTGCAAAGCTGATTTTAGAAGCAGGTGCCAGAGATAAAGGTTACAAAATCTTAATATCTGTGCTTTACAAAATCACAATGATGTTCACTAAAATGTTGACAGCAATTATTGTTGATCTGAGTGTTGGGATTGGTGGGTAAATTTCATGATCCCTATTTTCTAGCAAGCCTTTGGTAAACAGGAATTGTTTTGAAATCAGATTTAAGCTTTTAAAAAGTATATACTCTTCGTATGCTCTCTAATTTGCTGTTCTTCTGAGAGCAGTTAGAGATATAGTCTGTGCATCAGGATGGGGAGCATCTGAAGTTTCCCCAAATGTAACTAACTAGAGCCAAGAAGATACATCTCAATATTCCAGTATCTCCTTCTGCCAGGAGGTGTCTGCACCCACACTATGCTCTGTGAATCTTGGATCTGAGGGATAAAACTGGGGGATCCGACTGAGCAGCAGTTTACTTAGCTAGAACCACTCATGGTGGTGGGTTTCAGGCAAACAAGGATGTGGTAGGCAGCCTGGTGTCAACTGAGGGCTGCATGCAGAAGTGAGGAGGGCTGGCCAGTGGCTTGGTGGTTGACAGCAGCCCATGAGTAGTGTGGTCTGTATCTCCAATACCTATAGCAATCCCTGGAGCCCACTGATGTGCATAAGTGTCCCTTGAATGAGTGGGCATCTTAGCACCTGCGAACTCCAAGAATATAATAACCCAATGGCTATATAATTTTGAAGGCAATATATTTGAGTTAGAATTTTGGCCATGTGTATTATCTGAGTGATCTTGGACAAGTTACTAATCTCCAAATTTCAGATCCCTCAAATACAATGCAAGCCTTGTAACAGCAACTTTCAGGGTCACTGCATCAGGGATATTAACTGAGTAAATGAAAGTATGTTTTTCAAAAACATTTTAGTACAGTATAAATACATGCAATACATGATTTCACTTTTCTCCTATGGTTAGAGCTGTAGGTTAAGAGGTTTTGATATTATGAAAAGTAAAATGAAAACAAGATAGCTTTTCTTTTTTCCGTTATATAATAAAGAAACCAAAGCTCTACGAGTTTAAGTGACTTGCCCAAGGTCACATGGACAGAAAATGGGGAAGCAGAGATTTGAATTTAAAAAGTGTTCTTTTCACTTGGTTAGTATTTCCCAGGAACATTCCCTTCTTGCTTTCTGAAGTTCAGATTTCAGGGGCCCAAGCCTACCCCTAGTGAATGAGAATTTCCTAGGTGATACTTATAAGGCAAATGGGAATCACTGGTCCTAAAACCAAGCCATCATCAGCATGGAGTTAAGATTCTGAGTGAATGCGTCCCTTCACTGCCCCCCGTGACAGGCTGGCCATGCCCATGAGGGACTATCCTAAGGCGACAGCCTGCCCCTCAAGACAGGTGATGGATAATCTCCTCTTCCCTTGATTATGTTGTTGGAATAAGGATGGAGCTATGGTAACAACTAATGAATTGAGGCCACAGTCACCATTTATTGCCTGTGTTTTTGCTACACAGATAGAAGTAAGATAGACAGATGTGCTATTAAACATTAGAAAAGGGCCAGATGGCTGGGCACGGTGGCTCACACCTGTAATCCCAGCACTTCTCTAGGCCAAGGCGGATGGATCGCCTGAGGTGAGGAATTGGAGACCAGCCTGGCCAACATGGTGAAACTCCGTCTCTACTAAAAATAGAAAAATTAACCAGGCGCGGTGGCTTATGCTTGTAATCCCAACACTTTGGGAGGCCAAGGTGGGTGGATCATGAGGTCAGGAGTTTGAGACCAGCCTTGCCATCTCTGGGAGGTTGAGGCAGGAGCATTGCTTGAACTCAGGAGGCGGAGGTTGCAGTGAGCCGAGATCGCGCCACTGTACTCCAGCCTGGGTGATAGAGCAAGACTCCCTCTCAGAAAAATAAATAAATAAAAAATAAAAATAAATAAATAAATATACAAAAATTAGCTGATGTGGTGGCAGACGCCTGTAATCCCAGCTACTTGGGAGGCTAAGGCAGAATTGCTTGAACTCAGAAGGCGGAGGTTGCCGTGAACTGAGATCGCACTTTTTTTTTCTGTCTCAAAAAAAAGGGCCACACTGGAAGGCAGGAGGATCGCTTGAGGCCAGGAGTTTGAGACAAGACTGGGCAATGGAGTGAGATCCTCTTCTCTAAAAAAACTGTGAAAAAAAAATAGCGGGGCATGGTGGTACGTGCCAGTAGTCATAGCTGCTTGGGAGGCTGAAGACAGTGGATTGCTTAAGCCCAGGAATTTCAGGCTGCAGTGAGCTATGATCACCACAGCACTCCAGTCTGGGTGACAGAGTGAGGCCTTGACTTAAATAAATAAATAAATATTAGAAAACCTAAAGTAGGTCAAAAGTACCAGAAAATACAAACTCTGCCCATTGGCAGTGGTGTGCTAGTAAATATTTAACAATCAGCTTTCTGAAAGCCCTGCCCTGATGTGTAGTATTTGCTGATTTCTGTGATGTAAATTCTCCCACCACGACGTATTTCAAGTTACCAATGCGAGGCCACAGAATGCAATGTTGGAAAGAGAAGTACATCATTATGCAGTGTTTCCACCACACAGATATGATAGACCTAACCTGGAGAGCCTTGGGAAGGGACAAATGTAACACAATTATCAGGAAGTGGTGAGTTTTTTGTATTTATTATCTTTGTCTTTAATATATACTTTACTTTCTTGGAATTTTTAAGTTTTATTTTATTTATTTCTGAGACGAGTTCTCACTGTGTTGCCCACACTGGAGTGCAGTGGTTGAATCTCAGCTTACCGCAACCTCTGCCTCCTGGGCTCAAGCGATCCTCTTACCTTAGCCTTCCAAGTAGCTGGGACGATACGCATGAGCCACCATGCCTGGCTAATTTTTGTATTTTTTGTGAAGACGAGTTTTCACCATGTTGCCCAGGCTGGTCTCAAACTCCTGAGCTCAAGTGATCCACCCACCTTGGCCTCCCAAAGTGCACCCAGCCAGAAAGTTTATTTTTAATAATGGCTATGTTTAACAACTCGTTCTCACAGATCCCTGAAAAATTTAATGCTGGCTTTGGTTAAGGCCTTAACAAGGGATTGCAGCAGGCCACTGCCTTTAGGAGGCTCTGGGCAGGGAACTGTCGTTGTAGGGAAAGTGTTGGCCTGGAAGACTGGGATTTGTGCTAGAGCTGGCTGGGCAAATGGGAAAGATGCCTTCCTCTCCCTCAAACATTCTTGGGAACACTGTAGAAACAGGCCTGAAGCCCCAGCAATACCTCCTCCCACCTCCTGTTGTCCCATCCAGAACTTCCTCAGCATCTCTGGGTGAGAGGAGGCAGCACATCTCTTTGTGTTCCTGCAAACCTGGAGAAATTAAGGCAGGACTACTTTAAGGGTGAGCAAAACTAGTGTTCTATTTCGAAGGTGTCCTGAGCTCAGCCCTCCCTCACATCCCTACTCCCAGGAAATAGCTGAAATTCCTTGACAGCCCCTCCCTGAGTTAGAGATCAAAGATGAAAACATTAGACCTGCGAAATGCCTGAAACTCATTCACGTCTTCAGCCCGCATAGGAAAGAAGCTGGGCTGGGAGAGCAGGCTGAGGCATTTCACAACCGGCCCATGGCAACCCTGTTTTCCCCCAGTGAGCACCAACAAACACCAGCTGCACACAGAGTTGCCTTTGCTGCAGGAGGCAGAGCCCCTGCCTGTAGATGCAGGAAATTGTTTATTTGAGTTTGGAGTCAGCCAGACATGGATTAGATTCGGGTTTCCCTGGACACTTAACCTCTTTAAACTCATGCAAATCCCACGCGTAAATGGAGAGAACAGGACCCACCTCAGGATTGTTGTGACAGTCAAAGGAGATAATCCATCTACAGGGCTTAGCAGAGTCCCTGGCACATAGTATGTGCTCAAAATGCAGTTGTTATTAATGGTTTTCCAAAAAAATTTATTTATTTATTTATCAGTTGGAGTCTCGCTCTTGTTGCCCAGGCTGAAGTGCAATGATGCAATCTCGGCTCACTATGACCTCTGCCTCCTGGATTCAAGCGATTCTCTTGCCTCAGCCTCTTGAGTAGCTGGGATTGCAGGCGCCTGCCACCACACCTGGCTGATTTTTGTGTTTTTAGTAGAGACGAGGTTTCACCATGTTAGCCAGGCTGGTCTCAAACTCCTGACCTCAGGGGATCCGCCCACCTGGGCCTCCCAAAGTGCTGGGATTACAGGCATGAGCCACCATGTCTAGACTTAATATTATTTCTAATACAGTCAGAGTGTATGATGATGCTTCGTTATTACAAAACTGATCAATCAAAGCATCTAAGTATTAAGGAAAAAATCCTTCTGGGCTGGGTGCGGGGTGGCTCATGCCTGAAATCTCACGATTTTGGGAGGCCAACCAGGAGGATTGCCAGAGGCTGGGCGTTCCAGACCAGCCTAGCCAATATAGTGAGACCCCTGTCATAAAAATAAATACATAAAAATTTAAAATATTGTTTTAAAAAGGAAAAAAGTTCTGATGGGCATTACTCCATAGATTTAATTTAAAAAGGCAAGCAATCTCCCCTCACCACACTAAAGAAACTGAATTTGCTGGCAATTGCTTTTAGCACTGCAGCATAACTGCTATGGTTTGGATATGTCCCCTCCAAGATTCAGGTGTTGCCAATGTGATAGTGTTGCTGAAAAGAGGTCCCAGTCCAGACCCCAAAAGAGGGTTGTTGGATCTCATGCAAGAAAGAATTCGGGGCAAGTTCAGAGAGTAAAGCGAAAGCAAGTTTATTAAGAAAGTAAAGGGGCCGGGCCTGGTGGCTCATGTCTGTAGTCCCAGCACTTTGGGAGGTCGAGGTGGACGGACCATCTGAGGTCAGGAGTTCAAGACCAGCCTGGCCATCATGGTGAAACCTGTCTCTACTAAAAATACAAAAATTAGGCTGGCATGGTGATGCATGCCTGTAATCCCAGCTACTCTGGAGGCTGAGGCAGGAGAATCACTTGAACCTGGGAGGCAGAGGTTGCAGTGAATCAAGATCGCGTCACTGCACCCCAGCCTGGAGGATGACACTCTGTCTCAAAAAAACAAAAAAGTAAAGGAATAAAGAATGGCTATTCCATAGGCAGGGCAGGGGCTCTACTGAGGATACTTATAGTTATTTCTTGATTATATGGTAAACAAGGGGTGGATTATTCATAAGTTTTCTGGGAAAGGGGTGGGCAATTCCATAACTGAGGGTTCCTCCGCTTAGACCATATAGGGTAACTTCCTGCCATTGCCATGACATCTGTAAATTGTCACGGTGCTGGTGGGAGGGTCTCTTAACATGTGAATGCATTGTAATTTGCATATAATGAGCGGTGAGGAAGACTAGAGGTCACTTTTGTCACCATCTTGGTTTTGGTGGATTTTGGCAGGCTTCTTTATTGCAACCTATTTTATCAGCAAGGTCTTTGTGACCTGTATGTTGTGCTGACCTCCTATCTCATCCTGGAACTTAGAATGCCTAACCTGTGAATGCAGCCCAGCAGGTCTCAGCATTATTTTACCCAGCTGTATTCAAGATGGAGTCGCTCTGGTTCAAAAGCTTCTGACAACAGGATTAAGAGGTGGGACTTTTAAGACGTGATTAAGCCATGAGGGCTCTTCCTTTGGGAATGGGATTAAAGCCCTTATAAAAGAAGCTTCAGGGAGCAGTGGCTCCATTGCCCTTTGACATTCATCACGCAACAAGGCACCATCCTGGAAGGGGAGAGCAGCCATCACCAGACAACCAAATATGCCTAACCTGCCAGTGCCCTGATCTTGTACTTCCCTGCCTCTAGAACTGTTCTTTATACATTCTCCTCTTTATAAATTACCTAGTCTCAGGTATTTTGTTATAGCAGCACAAAAAGGGACTAAGAAAGGAAAAGCCAAGGAACAAAATGTGTTTAGCTCAGCTTAAAACAAAGTCTCACATGAAGATAAGCATGCCACATCCTTTTAAATCCGTTACCCAAACCATTGCATGGGGAAAACACCATTTCAAAAAGACTAATAAATTATTTTTGAAGGGTATAATATTCTAGTTTTATTTTGTTCTTTTTTTTATGTATATATATATAGAGAGAGTCTTATTCTGTTGCCCAGACTGAAATGCAGTGGTGTAATCTTGGCTCACTGCAACCTCTGCCTCCTGGGTTCAAGCAATTCTCCTGCCTCAGCCTCCCAAGCAGCTGGGATTACAGGTGCACACCCCCACACCTGGCTAATTTTTATAATTTTAGTAAAGACAGGGTTTCACCATGTTGGCCAGGCTGGTCTCAAACTCCTGACCTCAAGTGATCTGCCCACCTCAGTCTCCCAAAGTGCTGGTGCTGGGATTACAGGTATGAGCCACCGCACCTGGTCATGCATGTTCTTTTTTTTTTTTTTTAAGACAGAGTCCTGCTCTGTCACCCAAGCTGGAGTGCAATGGCCTGATCACAGCTCACTGCAGTCTCAACCTCTTTGTCTTAATCGATCCTCTCACCTCAACCTCTTGATTAGATGGGAGTATAGGCACCCCCACCACATAGGCTAATTAAAAAACAAATTTTTTTTGGAGATGGGGTCTCACTATGGCACCCAGGCTGGTCTCCTGGGCTCAGGTGATTCTCCCAGCTCAGCCTCCCAAACTGTGGGATTACAGGGTGAGCCACCATGCCCAGCCCTTTTTTTCCTTTTTTATGCATTTACACTTACATGTACAGGATGGGGATCAGATTGTATATATATATTTTTAACCAATTCCTCCCCCTGCCCAAACAATATGTTGACAGCAGTTCCCTCCCTTCACAGGCAGAGCCTTTGCTGTGCAGTATTTTCAGGCCCTGCATTGTACTGGGGGGAGAGAGGACTCTGAGGTTAATATGTAAAGGAGTGAGAGGAGGCACTTAAGATTGCATATGGGAAATCTCCACCAACTCAACTGGGGCTGCACCATAACATTCAGCCCTAGGAAGTTTAAGGAGATAGGGAGTTGGAGGGAGCATGATTGCTGAGCTTTTCTCCCCCTTTAAATTTAGCAAGTGAGGCTGGGTGTTGTGGCTCATGCCTGTAATCCTAGCACTTTGGGAGGCTGAGGCAGGCGGATCATTTGAGGTCAGGAGTTTGAGACCAACCTAGCCAACTTGGTGAAACCCCGTCTCTACTAAAAATACAAAAAATTAGCCAGGCATGGTGGCGCATGCCTGTAATCTCAGCTACTCCAGAGGCTGAGGCAGGATAATCGTTTGAACCTTGCGGGGGCAGAGGTTGCAGTGAGCTGAGATCACAACACTGCACTCCAGCCTGAATGACAGAGCAAGACTCCATCTCAAAAAAAAAAAAGTTTGGCAAGTGAAAGCTACTGCATGCACATGAGGACACAGCCTTGCACAGTTCCGGGTGCTAGCAGTCCTATGCCGTGCAGTCATTTCGGAAGGCCATGATCAAGAAACACTGCACAAGGAGTTTCCATTTGGGAGGTGGAACAGAGGAGCACAGACCATAGTTCTGCTTTTACAGTGCAGTTCAAGAACCTCAAATTTAGGGAAGCCACTAAGTAAGTAATAAAATTCTTAACACCTAGCATACAGAATAATGCTATTTAGGCCCTTTGAGAGACCAACATTTTAGTTTTCTGCACATAAGAACAGATGGTCTTGGTTCATATACAGGCCCAATTTACACCCAGCCTTCAAGATAAACAACAGCCACAGATGAGTGAATTTATGAGCTCCCCTTCCCTTCCCAGGGTTACCGGGGACTTCTCTACCCTTCCCCCACGGGAGGACCTCCTCTCTGCCTGGGGCCCCATTTCCCTTGCTCAGTTGCTGTTTTCACTTTACACAGTAAAGGCAAAACTGGTGAGCTACCTCCCAAAGGGGAGGAGAAGGCAAAAGGAAGGAGGAGGATGGAGAAGACTGTCCCTCTCAACCTTGTCTGCATTCCTCTCCCACAGTCCTAAGGTGGATGGGAAGGGAAGAGGGTTGTAAGAGCTGAGGGCATAGCCTTGCCCATTGCTGTACCATGAATACATTATAGATACTCATCTCTATTCCTTAAGGCAGGCAGGTGGGCTTGTGGCTCCAGGGCCTGATGTCTTTCCAATCTCACCTGGGTTGTCTTAGAGGGCTGCTGGGGGACAGCAGAATCTAATAAAGCATCCTGTGGTCCCCACAGGTCTGATGGATGGCTCTGTCCACCTCAAGATGCTAAGTGAGGCTGAACAGGTTCTCATGACAGCATGGTCATAAATAGAGGGCCTAGCCTGTGCTAGAGGAAGGAGTTTATGTTTTAGGTATTGGAGCAGATGGTCATAGTCCAAGGAGCAGTCAGTGGCCGGGGTGGGGCATGGGGTGGAGCTGTTGGTTCCCACAGTGGAAAAGGCAACCCTAAATCTCTACCTCCATTGGATACTTCATTCTTTGGGCCGATGTGCCTTTTCAGTGGTATCCAAGCTAACTGCTCTAAGGATGCATGCATTTTCTGCATGTTACTTTGTCATTTTGAAAATCCCACCCCTCCTTTTTTTTTTTTTTGAGACAGGGTCTCACTCTGTCACTTAGGCTGCAGCACAGTGACATGATCATAGCTCACTGCAGCCTCAACATCCTGGGCTCAAGCAATCCCCCCTCCTCTGTTGCAGGAAACTGAGGACCAGAGAGACCGATATAGAGAACAGGAGGATTGTTTATTTTAGGTATGCACCAACTCAGTGAATTCGCATCCAAAAAGCTGAGCATTGAACAAAGACTGAGTGGGGTTTTTATAAGCAAACCTACAAAAGCCAAACAGAAGCAATTAATCATATAGTGACAGGTCACGTAATCTATAGTATAACTGTTGACTTAGCATAACTTGTGGCCTTGCATAGCTAGTGACTTTGTAGCTGCGTCAAAAGAAAAATAAGAACTGTCTAAATACAGAGATTTGTAAAACATAATCATGCTTAGGAAACCAGGGAAAGGAGTAACAGTAAAAGAATTTGTCTTTTTCTTTTTTTTTTTTCTTCAACCTTTCTCTGGAGGGGGGTGTTGTCTGGAGCCCATTCCTTTGTCCTTGGCTTTCTGGACAGCATTCTCTTATAACTGTCCTTGAAGTGAGCTTGCTAGGCAGAGGAAAACTTAAAACTTGTTCTTTTCTTTTTAACCTTTGCCTTGCCTGTTACTCTTCTTACAGTGAATGAATGCATATTTATTTTTAAATTTCTGCCTCACCTCAGCCTTCCGAGTAGCTTGGACTACAGGTGTGTGCCACCATACCCGGTTAATTTTTTTAATTTTTTTTTTTTTTTTGTAGAGAGAGAATTTTGCCATGTTGCCCAAACTGGTCTTGAACTCCTGGGCTCAAGAAATCCTCCCCTGGCCTCCAAAAGTGCTGGGATTACAGGCGTGAGCCACCATGTCCCGCTTGAAACTCTTGATATGAAAAAAATTGCCGGGTGTGGTGGCTCACACCTGTAATCTCAACACTTTGGGAGGCTGACCTGGGTGGATCACTTGAGGTCAGGAATTTGAGACCAGCCTGGCCAACATGGCAAAAACCCATCTCTACTAAAAATACAAAAATTAGCCTGGCATGGTGGCATGTACCTGTAATCTCAGCTCCTCGGAAGGCTGAGGCAGGAGAATCGCTTGAACCCGGGAGGCAGATCTTGCAGTGAGCTGAGATCGTGCCACTGCACTCCAGCCTGGGCAACAGAGTGAGACTGTGTCTGAAAAAAAAAAAAAAAAAAAGAAAGAAAGAAAGAAAGGGAAAAAAAAAACAGAAAAACTTTAATTTTATTTTTTATTTTTGAAATGGAGTTTCGCTCTTGTCGCTGAGGCTGAAGTGCAATGGCGTGATCTCAGCTCACTGCAACCTCTGCCTCCCAGGTTCAAGTGAGTCTCCTGCCTCAGCCTCCCAAGTAGCTGGGAGTACAGGCATGAGCCACCACACCCGGCTAATTTTTGTATTTTTAGTAGTGACAGGGTTTCACCATGTTGGTCAGGCTGGTCTCGAACTCCCGACCTTAGGTGTTCCCACCTGCCTTGCCTCCCAAAGTGTTGGGATTATAGGCATGAGCCACCACGCCCGGCCAGAAAAACTTCAATTATATCTGAAATCCACTCACATTATAAGAAACTTACACATGTCAATGAAAAAAAAAAGATACTGGATTTTTAAAATCCAATTTCAAATTGGTTACAATTTAAGACAATAGTAATAGTTGTAAATTTATTACCTACGTGTCTGTACAGCTTCTCACCTGAAAGTTATTATCAAAAGTATAAAGAAGTTGTTGTTGAAACGTCTTAATCTGTATAGCTGTTTCAACACGAAACCATAAAGAAAAAGTTATGATCATGAAATCCGGCTCAAGTTCCTCTTAACTTTAAAACTATCTCATTTAAAGCTTTATTCAAATTATCTACCTTCAATACTTTGTATTTTATTTTATTTTTTTTTTTACAAAAAACAACATATTTTCACCAAGTGACCTATAGCTATGCTCCCAATTTATTGCAGTTATTTTATTCACAAAATTCCATATTTTATGAATATAAAAAACTGAGAAACAATGCCCCATATCATATTAATTAGTCTAGATCACAATTGTGGTTACATTGGTTAATAGGCCAACAACAGGGTTACCTACCCATTGTTAATAATTTTGTTTCTGTGAGTAAAATAATTTAGATTTCCAAACTACAAATTACAAACCCATTAATGTCCTAACCTGTGAGTTGGAGCAAGCCTCTTCACGTAAACTGCAATTGGTTACAACCTCATTTGCAAATGCATTTTGCTTGCTTCAAACAGCTTCTAGAGAGCTGTAATGTGCTGCGTAATGTGCTTTAGGATCACTTCTAGAATAACCCCCTATGGTTGTGTGCACTGTGGCTCAAGGGACTTCTCATTGGTAGGTTTAAAACTCACTTAACTTGCCCCTAGAAGAGCAGGATTGTTTTTGTAAGCCTGCATAAAAAACAAAAAGCCAGACCAGAAAAATGCAAGAAGTCCAGGCAAGGTGGCTCACCCCTGTAATCCCAGCACTTTGGGAGGCTGAGGCGGGCAGATCGCTTGAGCTCAGAAGTTTGAGACCAGCCTGGGCAACATGGCAAAACCCCGTCTCTAACCCTACCCAAAATACAAAAATTAGCCGGGTGTGGTGGCATGCGCCTGTAGTTCCAGCTATCTGGGAGGCTGAGGTAGGAGCATCACTTGAGCCAGGGAGCTGGAGGTTGCGGTGAGCTGAGATTGCCCCACTGCACTCCAGCCAGGGCGACAGATCCAGAACCTGTCTCAAATACATACATACATACATACATACATACATACATACATACATACATACAGGGAGTCCACAAACTTTTTTTTTCTTTTCAGTTGCTCTCTCCCTTTTGGCCTCCTTGTTAAACACTTTACAAATGTTTTCAAGTAAAACCTTCTAATTTACCCCAACAGATGAATCTGCTCTGGCTTAAGCTAGAAGCAAGAGAGAACCCTGCTAGACCAGCCATTTCACCAGCTTCCTAAAATGCAGCTATATTTGGGAGACTCCTATGTAGGAAGTAAGGCGAATAATGCAGTTCCCAGAAGATTAGGTGTGGTTTTAATGAGCTCACTCAAGGCGGGTGGGGAGGGGAGTGGTTCCATGGTTCTATTTTTAAAACTCGTGTAAAGATCATCCTTTGTTGTCTAAACACGGCAGTAGAGAAAGAGACGTCTCTGTTTCTCACGTTACAATCAGAGGTAACAACTTGTGCTAACCTGGTTTCCAGCGAAAAGGCCAAAAGTGTACTGATAACTTCGGCTTCAGCTGAGACTGGGATAACCCGCTTGAGCCAATGCCAAATTCCACCCATCCGGCGCGCAAGCCAGCGGGGCTTCTCCTCCCCAACCCCTGCCCAGGCTGCTTCTGCCGAGTCAGTGCAGCCGGGTTGGTGGAAGCTGCCTTCCCTCCCTCCAAGATCAGAAAGGCGGAGGCTTCAGGAAGGGGTTCTCCTCTAGGTGCAAGGGATTGCCTGGATATTTGGAGGGAATGGCAAACGCCCTGCTTCATGAGGTGAATGAATATAAATTAAATCGCTCTCGTATTTAAAATAACTTGAGGGATGACAGTGCCCAGTCAATCGGCCCTTGACGTTGGATTTGCTACCTGGGCTTGTCTGCGAGTTAAGGTCCTGCAAAAAGCTCCTGGCTTGTCACCTCAGCTAACCTATCTCCTCCAGCAATTCTCTCAATACATCCTCGGGTTGGAATTGTAATTCATTTTCCATAGCAGAAATGTGGAGGGCTCTAGAGAAGGTCCAAGGCAAATGTTTTTAAAAAAATTTTATTTTTGGTCGGCCGCGGTGGCTCACGCCTGTAATCCCAGCACTTTGGGAGGCCGAGGCGGGCGAATCACCTGAGGTCGGGAGTTTGAGACCAGCCTGACCAACATGGAGAAACCCCATCTCTACTAAAAATACAAAATTAGCCGGGCGTGGTGGCGCATGCCTGTAATCCCAGCTACTCTGGAGGCTGAGGCAGGAGAATCGCTTGAACCAGGGAGGCGGAGGTTGTGGTGAGCCCAGATCGCTCCATTGCACCCCAGCCTGGGCAACAAGAACGAAACTCAGTCTCAAAAAAATTTTTGTTTTATTTTATTTTTTAAATTTGAGACAAGGCCTCTCTCTGTTGCCCAGGCTGGAGTGCCGTGGCGCAATCGTAGCTCACGGCGGACTCGAACTCCTGGGCTCAAGGGATCCTCCTACCTCAGCTTCCGAGTAGCTAGGATGACAGGCGTGAGCCACCATGCTTGGCTAATTTTTAGATTTTTTGTAGAGACGGGGTAGCTATGTTGTCAAGGCTGGTCTCCAACTCCTGACCTCAAGTGATCCTCCCACGTCGTCCTCCAAAGCGCTGGGATTACAGGCGTGCGGCACCGCGCGGAGGCAATGTAGAGACTGCAGAGGGAGCACGGACCTGGGCACTGGGAAGAACAGGGCGTGGACGAGAGAGAGAGGGAGAGAGAGAGAGAGAGAGAATGTCGACCTTACATGGTTCCTCGCTCTCCGCGCTCTAGCCGAATGCCTGGCTCCTAGTGGGTGCTTGATACGTGGGAAATGTAGGGGGAGGGGGTGGCGGAGTATTGGGAATGTCCCGCAGAGTGGATTTCGGGAGAGTGGCGCTTTTCTCTAGAACTCTCTTCCGGTTACACCTGGAGTAAAAGCTTGACACTCAAGAAGGAAAACCCCAGATGAGCAGCTAGGACTGAGGGTTAGCGGTAGGTGGGAAGGGGGCGATCAGTACAAGTACGCTTCCTAATGAGGCCGTGCCGCAAAATAACCAATTTTAATAAAGCAAAGAAGAAAACCAGGTTCTGCTGGCGGAGTGCACAGGCTCCCAGCCGAGCGCCCAACAACACCCAGGTTCCGGGCCCACCCTGCGGCAGCCTCTTGGAAATCTCTAACCTGGAATGTGTGCGTGCGAACCACGGGTCACTGTCCTCTTTGTGTGTGAACTTGAAGCGAAATCTGGGGGAGGCGGGGCCGTGCTACCAGCAATCGGACCCACAGTCGCGGTTCCAAGAAGCCCCGAAGCTTCCCCGGCTTCCCGCAGCACTGCTGGGAGGGCACACGGCGCCTCTGTCCCCAGAGCGTGGGGCGCGCGGAAAAAGGTCTGGTGACCGCCCTCCCCGCCGCCCCCCCCGGGAGCGTGCCCTCCCGCCGGACCCTGGGACTCCAGAGAAGCGCGTAGGGTGCGAGTACACTAAGATATACGACCTTCCCTGGGGACGGGGAAAGGGCACAACCGCCTCTTGCAACTCCGCCACTAAGACGCCTTGGGTCACCAGGCCCGGGGGAAAACTCGTCCCTGTCCCAGGCTCTCGACTTGGGCGGCAGCTCACGTCCCGCGCCCCTCCCCGAGCGCCGCTCTGCTCCTCTCTAGTCCCGCCTCCAGCTCCGCCCGGGCGCCCAGAGGGCAAATGAGGGGCGGCGGGGTGCGGGGGGAGACGCGGAATTTCCCAGCGCGGGGGCTCTGGCTTCCCCTGCAACCGGGCAGTCTCTTTCTGTTTACGGAGAGAAAGGGGAAATGGAAAAGTCGGGGAGGCGGTGGCTGGCGTCCGCTGCGCCGCCCCTGGGCAGGCTCAGACGCCGTGAGTCAGGGGCAGAGCAGGGCGGTCTGGGTGTGCGGGCGACGCGGGACTCACTCGTCCGCTCCCCTCTGGACGGCTCGCCACGCTCTGGGGTCCGACGCCCTGGCTCCTGCTTCTGCCGCTGCCGCCGCCGGATCCCAGTGGCCCGGCGTGCCCGGCTCCCACAGGCCTGCAGCCAGCATCGCACGGAACCTTCGGGGGGCCGCGGCTGGAGCGCTCGGCCGGCGTGGGAGCGCCAAGGCCGCAGGTAACCCACGGTTGGGGGTCTCCGGCGTGTCTTCTGGGTCGCGTCCCGCCTGGGTGCCCCGGGGATTCCCATGCAGAAATGGAGGGTGCCCCCAGCAGAGGGGAAAACTCTGGCGTGGGAAGAGGTGGGGGCGTGCCCACAGCTGCGCTCGCGGGTCGCCGGCTACACCAGGCAAAGCTGGAAAGCACCTTGCGCAAGGGTCTCACGGGGTGCATACTCGCGACTCCTCCCCCTTCCTCCTGCTTCCCGTATCCGCAGCGCCAGGGCAGTGCTGGTCTGGGCAGTGCGCGGGGAAGCGGGGACCCGCCGTCACTGCGCCTCCCGCCGCCGACGCCGCCTGGACGGCCGCACTCTCCCTGCCCGAGACCCGGTGAGTGCAGCTCGGAGGCTGGAGGACCCGATCCTCCCAAATGCTTGGTGCTTTGATAATTTATAAGCCTTTTAGGCTCCCTTGACTTAGAGAACCAGGAGGAAAGGAGTGGGAGTGTGGGTTGGCGGAGCCCAGAGACTTGTGAATGGCTGGAACTAAATTCAAGTTTGTAACCTGGACTCTATCCGGTGACTAAAGGGGTCACAGCAGAACACGAAGGCTGGGCTTTTGGTCTAAGAAAGAATACTAGGAGAAAAAAAAAGTTATTTTCACGGAAGTTGTTTTCGAGCGATAGTGCACGATCAGAACTCTGAAATTTTTCTAGCTGTGGGAAGGACGCCCAGGGATTGGCTCCACAGTTAACAGGGGAAGGCCACCGCCTGCCTTTAAGAGTGAAACGTTGCGATGCTTGTCTATTTCACTTTTGGGAAGACAAGATAAAAGGCTGCTCGTGATAAAAAAAAAACAGGGACAGAAAGGCTCTTGCAGTTGCTTTACATACCTGTGGCCTGAGTCGTTTGTGCCAAGGAGCGTGCAATCCACTTCCAGCTGACGCCCCCAGCTCTCTCCGACGGATTGAGGTTTGTGTGCAGGACGTCTGGCAGACGGCCCATGAGGACTTTGTCGCGTAAAGCAAATGGGAACGTAGAGGCATGTAGAGGTTTTGAAGTAGAGTGGCTGTCCTTCCTTCCATACGCCTGAAAGGCACAATTCCGGGGCTTTTTGAGAGCAAAAACATAATCAGAAATGTGCCCTGAGGGAGAATGTACTATTTTGGCAGGATATATATATATATATACACACATATGTATATATGTGTATATAATTTTTTTATTTTTATTTTTTTGAGACGGAGTTTCACTCTTGTCGCCCAGGCTGGAGTGCAATGGCGCGATCTCGGCTCACTGCAACCTCCACCTCCCGGGTTCAAGCGATTCTCTTGCCTCAGCCTCCCGAGTAGCTGGGATTACAGGCGCCCGCCGCCACGCCCGGCTAATTTTTGTAGAGACAGGGTTTCCCCATGTTGGCCAGGCTGGTCTTGAACTCCTGACCTCAGGTGATGCACCCTCCTTGGCCTCCCAAAGTGCTGAGATTACAGGCATGAGCCACTGCGCCCGGCCTAAAAAAATATTTTAAATGGGAAATAACACAAGGAATAGTCATTCTTTGTTAGGCAGAAGCATATGCTGTTACGTTGGCCATTTTCATTCACACTTGCCAGGAAACACTCACATTTTGTTTATGTACATGGAGGCAGCCAAGAGTATTATGTTAATGTTTAGGAACAGAATTTCCTCGTGATTTTATTGCTGATTTCTGAAATAATTCAGTGTAACTAATTTTGACTGTATTTGCACATCTCTCCAATTCCAAAAGCTGGCATAATTTTCTGTTTGGTTAGGAAGCAGGAATTTTATGAGGACTTTTATTGTAAATTGTGTCAAGGGAAAAATCATCTTATACTAAACGCCTTTATTGCCAAACTAGAATACCTTCACAATCTGAACTTTCTCTAGATGGGTACAGATCATGAATAACTCAGAAACCATTAGCATATTGTGTGCTTAATTAAGGCTGGAAAGTGCTGAGGCTTTTTGCAGGAGCAGTTAGCAGGCGAACTGGTCAGCAGGGTTTCTGGGGAACATAGATTTGCGTGACAGGGGCCCTGCGTTGCTAAGGAATTAATGCAGGCACTGAGAAAAGTCTCAGCGTCAGACACTCCTCCACCTCCCGGGTCCTGCTTCCCTCCCTCTCCCCTTTCCAGGCAACTCACAGTTTAGGGGTGTGGTTGTGTGTGTTTAAGCTCTTGGGTTTTACATATAAATGCCTGAGACTTTCTGCAGGATTTAAAAACCAAAATCTTGTGTTACAGCTCTTTTAGGATTTGTCTTTTAGAATCTCCAGTCCTCACAGGAAAACCTCCCAATTAAAAAAATAAAAGAATAAAGAATACTACTAGTACTAATTTAAAACAAAAAAAACCCTCTAAAATTTGTCTTCCTGGATCAGCAGAGTGAATTTGAACTGTGTGGACTTTTTCCTCTTTCTTTCTTGAATCGTGTTAGTACTGAGAACTTTTCTTTTTTCTGTCAAGTCATCTATTTGATAAATAAATCCAGGAGACTTGGATCCTTTCAACCCCTGAGGCCCCAAATTAGGCTGTTTTTGTTTTGACTTCTGTGTTTCCAGTAAATTCGACACGCAGAAACTGCAACTAAACGGCTCAGTAAAACCGAAGTCAAATGTTCCTCCATTAATCTAAGAAGTTCCTTTCCTAACTCAGTAGACTCCAAGAACCTGAATCACAATCTCCCTCGAAGATGTACAAGATCTCGGGAGGGGAAGCTGCCCCCTCACTCTATATTTCACTGTGGTGATAACAGCCATGAAAGCATTTAATAGGTTTCTGCCTTTTTTTTTCTCTCTCTTTATGTCTTGTTTTAGATACAATCTTCTTACCACGAAGAAGCCAGGGGAATAGGTAGCCACATCTCGTTTGCAGATAAGAAAGGAAGCTAACGCAGTATCTGCAAAGCCAGGAGTCTGACTCAGTACTTTTCTCACTCATGCATATAAAGCAGCTAAAAATGACACAGCTTATTTACCATGCCCCTGACACTGCACTGAGCACTTTGTGAGCTTGAACTGTTTTAATCCTCACGACCACCTCATGAGGTAGGTGCTGTTATTACTTCCATTTTATAGATGGGGAAAATTGAGGTCGAGAGAGGTTAAGATACTTGCTCAATGTCATGCAAGCAGTAAATGGGAGTGTGGGGGGGAGGCAATGAGATTTGACTCCAAGCAGTCTGAGACCAGAGGAATGTTGGATTGCAGGATGCTAGACCGCTTTCCTCACACACAATTCATACGTCAGAAAATGACCATCAAGTAAGTGAATGATGACACTAAATTGCATGGTTCTTTTGTCAAATAAAATTCACTGAGAGGCAGATGGCTAGGTCATGCGTGCAGGTGGCTCTGCAGTGGAGCATTTCCTGGAGCTTTGAAATGAAGCTACAGGTTGATCAGAGGTGCGTGGCCTTAGCCCTGAGTGTCCTGTGTGTTAAAGGCATGTGCTTCTCAGAACTTGAAATACCTTTCAGAAAGAGGTTGTGCTTTTGGGAGTGCAATCGATGATTTAAGTAGACCAATGTGCCTTGAAATTCTCTTAGATCTCTTAGAGCCTTTTGTCTTTTCTCCTTCAGAACAGAGTTGTTCTAAAATCCTGAGTAACAACGTCAGTTTTTTACCCTTGCTTTACTTTCTTTTTCTCATCTACAAATCTGCAAGTGTGGCAGCTGATTTGTATGTAAGAGCTGAAATGTAATTTTGGTTAATATAGTCACTTGGCCTTGCTTATGATAGATTTGACTTTCCTGGTTTCTTTCTACTACTCACAGCTTCTAGAAGGCCATTTATTTAGATACTAATCTTCTGGGACCCTCAAGATGTTTGCTTTGCACTATTAAAGAATTCTGGTCCTAAGGGAGGACAGCTGAATCATAGGTTAAATGTATCATCATCTTTCTCATACTCGTCTCTGGGAGAACAAGGTTTCCTGTCACCCTTCCAATTAGCTGTTTAACTCATTTGCATAAGAATCGTTCCTGAAACTTGACCGATTGCCATCAAATTTGTGTAGATTGAAATCCATTTTTCCAGCTTCTGGCTTTCAGGGCCTGAGTTTTATTTGCCAAGTTAGCTCCTGCATTTAGTGAAGAGGTTATTTTTCTTTAAAGTCACCGGAGGCATAAAAAAGCCATAGCGATTCTTGCAGGGAGGGTGCCACTTTGGGGGAATAGCTTGGTTGTGTAAGGTTGGAAGCCCTAAAGAGCAGGTAGCCTGAGGTCTTCAAAGATTCCTGAGCTGCTCTTGATTCGTGTGTATGTTTAGTGAAAGTTTGTCTTCAGTGCCTGTAGCTGATACCACTGACTCCATGAGTAAGAGTAAGCTCTCTGGATCTCAGGTTTCCCCTTTGCAAAGTGAGCTGGACTAAAGGTTATCTTAGGTCCCTTTCAACTCTGCACTGTCAACTTGAATTCACACACACAGTTGACACAGAACCCTCATTTTCTGAATAAAAGCATATAAAATCCTGTTGCCAATCCTTGTATGTCAGTTTCCCATTGGTCTTGAATGCAAATACAAATATCGTAAACTAAGTATTTGTGTTTTCTTTCCTAGACTCTCCAGAAAGAGCAACAGTAATGGAGTACATGAGCACTGGAAGTGACAATAAAGAAGAGATTGATTTATTAATTAAACATTTAAATGTGTCTGATGTAATAGACATTATGGAAAATCTTTATGCAAGTGAAGAGCCAGCAGTTTACGAACCCAGTCTAATGACCATGTGTCAAGACAGCAATCAAAACGATGAGCGTTCTAAGTCTCTGCTGCTTAGTGGCCAAGAGGTACCATGGTTGTCATCAGTCAGATATGGAACCGTGGAGGATTTGCTTGCTTTTGCAAACCATATATCCAACACTGCAAAGCATTTTTATGGACAGCGACCACAAGAATCTGGAATTTTATTAAACATGGTATGTTTCTTTCCGATCAGTTGGGTGCTATGTGCTCAGCTTTCCTACTGCAGCTTCATTTAATGCAGTGTGGCGTTTGAATTTGGTTTAGACGGGCTGGCAGGTATGATTTAAAAAAATGTAATCATCAGTAAGAAGTACCTCCATGTTAAAGATGCAAAAAAAAAATTCTTCATTAAAAGTTCCATTTAAAGAATCTTGATCATATTTTAGTAGTAGTTCTACAAGTAGGTAATTAAGAAGAATGTATTTTGGCCGGGTGCAGTGGCTCACGCCTGTAATCCCTGCACTTTGAGAGGCCGAGGTGGGTGGATCACTTGAGGTCAGGAATTAGAGACCAGGCTGGCCAACATGGTGAAACCCCGTCTCTACTAAAAATACAAAATTAGCCTGGCATGGTGGCGGGCGCCTGTAATTCCAGCTACCTGGGAGGCTGAGGCAGGAGAATCCCTTGAACCTGGGAGATGGAGGTTGTGGTGAGCCGAGATCACACCACTGCACTCCAGCCTGTGTGACTGAGACTCTGTCTCAACAACAACAATAACAACAAAGAATGTATTTTAATTTAACAATTCACTAAAAAGTCTATTCATCAGTTATGCAGAAAAGAAAGGCTTAATGAGACTTCTTCGTCTGAGAGGGCAATAAACACTTTGTCACTAATTAATCTTGAAGGCTGAATTATTTGTTCCTTTCTTGTCACATCTTGAAATGTTATTAATTCATTTCTTGCAAAAATGTAGTATGTAGGCAGTAAATAGCTATCCACAGATTCACTGTCTTTAATTGGCAAAGTATGAATGGCAAGTGATATATTTGCTTAATCATCGCAAGTATGCAAGTCATGCAAAATATTGTGGCAACATTTTGTTGCCATAATAGTAGATCAGGTGATGTGTTTAGGTGTGCCTGGGATTCTGTCAGGCTTTTAGTATGTCAGAGGTGAACGTAGGTGCTGGCTAAAGGTAACCTAATATTTTTAAAAAGAATAATTTGCAAAGGAGTAGGTGGTAACTTGCAAAACATGCTTATTGATGAAAGTGACGCCCTTTCTTTTGGTGTATCTAAGTGGCAACATGGCTAATGTTGGGGGAAAGTCGGTGCTGAATGAGTGCGGAGTCCAGACAAAGTACTTAATTATTTTGTGTTTTTGCAGACCACATTCATTTAATTAAAAACAACAGAGTAATTTAGGTCAGGTATGTAGTGAATTGTTTTGTCAGAAGCCGGTCATATTCAACCATAGCTCACCGTGGAGCAAGATAATATTTTGCATTGTTGTGTGACTGCTTTGGTCTGGCTCTATCAAGCTCTATTTAATAGTCAACTAAGTACTTTACCTTCAGAATATTTCTTCCTTTTATAAATGAGAAGTAATCATTTGAACTAGAAGCCATATCTGGTTTTCCTAAATAAAGGATAATTGGAGAACTCGGGTTCAAAATTATATATATGTCTGTACCGAGAAATATAATTGTTTGTGTATTTCTCTCATTTTTAACGTATTTATTTGTTAAAATGGGAATTAAATTTTTTTTAAATCCTGCTCCTTCTATAAAAATGAGTATTTTAAATGAAAATATGCAGAAAAAAACCAAATTATTCTTGCTTGTAAATATGCAAAGATTTAGGTATGTTTACCTATTCCCCTGGCCTATCTGGGAATGTACAGAAAGGAATTCAGGAAAATTAGAAGAAATACAAAGAAATAGCATTCTGAAGTCTTTTAGGAGTGGGGCCAGAAAAGTTAATCCTAAAAAGGAGAGAGACTAAGACATTAAGATGAGGGTAAAATTGTATCAGCAAAGGGTTTGAGTAAAATGTTATTACCTGCTGTGGGTCGTGTACTCTTTAAATGAACAAGTACATAATTAAGGAAAATTCTTTATTTTTTTGAGACAGAGTCTCGCTCTGTCACCCAGGCTGGAGTGCTGTGGTGCAATCTTGGCTCACTGCAATCTCCGCCTCATGGGTTCAAGCAATTCCTCTGCCTCTGCCTCCCAAGTAGCTGGGATTACAGGCGCCTGCCACCACACCCAGCTAATTTTTGTATTTTTTAGTAGAGACGGGTTTTCACCATGTTGGCCAGGCTGGTTTTGAACTCCTGACCTCAGGTGATCCACCCGCCTTGGCCTCTCAAAGTGTGGGGATTATAGGCGTGAGCCACCGCGCCTGGCCAGGAAAAATTTTAGGAATAAACAAATACATAAGTAAAGGCAGGGATCTTGAAAAGCTTTAAAAAGATTTTTATTTTAAAATGATCAAGAATATAACATATAAAACAAGAAGACTAAAAAACAGAATAGAATAAGAGAAGGACCTTAAAATCCACTGGATCTTAGACATGGCCTCACTAGGCAAATCAACCCAGTGGTCGATGGCTCTGGGGGGCTGCAGTTGACTTTCCTACCACTCACATTAAAGCTAGATTACATAGGCCAGACGCGGTGGCTCACACTTGTAATCCCAGCACTTTGGGAGGCCGAGGTGGGCCGATCACGAGGTCAGGAGATCGAGACCACGGTGAAACCCCGTCTCTACTAAAAAAAAAAAAAAAAAAAAAAAATTAGGCGGGCGTGGTGGCGGGTGCCTGTAGTCCCAGCTACTTGGAGAGGCTGAGGCAGGAGAATGGCATGAACCCGGGAGGCGGAGCTTGCAGTGAGCCGAGATTGCGCCACTGCACTCCAGCCTGGGCGACAGAGCGAGACTCCGTCTCAAAAAAAAAAAAAAAAGATAGATTACATTGCTGTGCCTGCTAGGTAACCCATCAGAGCTCCATGCTTTGTAAATGATAGCCAAGGAATTGGGACTGTCATCTCTGATCATAGTCACTTCAAGACAGTAGTGAAGGAGGCAAGGCTTGCTTTCAGCTCCCTTTCATCCTCACATGGAACATTGGAACCACCCAATGTTCAAGATCTTTTTGTTCCCATCATGTTCCACCCCCTACCCTATCAAAACTTTACTCACTGGGCTTCATTTGCTTCTCTCTAACTCTTGGCTTTAGGAAAATAGCAGCTGATTATCTACTACACAGATTGGTTCCTAGGTAAAATCCATCTTTACGATGTATCTACATAGGGATGGGGAAACTTTCATTCAAGTATTTACCTATTCATTTGCTAGACACAGCTTGGACATCTACAGTGCTTCAGGTGCTAGAGATAGTGTGGAACAGTCTGTGCCTCTGGGAGCTTGCTGCCTGGTGCATGCAGGATGCAGTTGAATAGGCAATTGTAGTAGAGTGTGCTGCTTCCCAGCACACCTGCACGCTGTTTGCTGTGGCAGTGCACGGGCAGGATACTTTATACATAGCCATGAGTGTGGTAGAAGGAAGAAGAATGTCAGCACAGCCTTCCAAGAAGGATTGATGCCTAAGCCGAGGTCTGAAGCGTTGAGTTGGAGTCAGCTAGATGAAGTGGACAGGGTTCCAGATGGAGAGAACAGCATGTGCAGAGGCCCAGAGACGTAGAAACCTGATGTGTTCAGGCAGCCAACAACCACAACACCATAGAGTTATTTAGACAGGGTGCAGAACCAGGAATTACAAAAGCATCCTGAAGAACAGGCACGTTCAGTGGTTGTGTGTGTGATTTGACTAAAAATAATATTTGTTAAAGATCCCACCAACATCCAGCAAGACCTGGGGAAGAAGCTTTGGGAGACTAACCTGGGAATTGCTTTGGATAAGAGTGCTGCATGTTATTTATCATCTACGCTGATTCATAACCTGGTCTGGGAACAAATGATCTAAAATGGATTCCAAACACTCAACTCTTTGGTGGTTTTATGGGGGCTGAAGGACCCCAAAACCTTCACCCCTTTGTTACAACTTTATAAGTGTGAGAGCTGCAGATGTTCCTTAGGGCTTAGTCATGGAGTCATGGCTTCTCAGAGTTGAAAAAGTCTTTAAGACACTTGAGTCCAGCCCTCTGTCTAGTACTCAAATCACCCTGTTCATCATCTCCAATAACTGGTAGAACATTTTTGTCTGTTCTTGAAAATCTACTGTGACAAGGAGCTTATTACACACTGGGACACAGTTTCCTATTTGTCCAGTCCTGACTGTAAGAAAGTTCTCTTCCTTATATAGAACCAAAATTCATCTCTGACCGTTTAGTGCAAGCCCTACTTTTTGGCCATTAAAAAAAGTGCATATGATGAGCAGTGGTGAAGATGATGGGCCCTGAATTAAAGTACCTGGGTTATGTAGTTCTGCTCTGAAATGGATTAGCTGTGTGACCCTGGGCTGGTCATTTCACCTGTCTTTGCCTCAGTTTACTCATCCATAAAATGGATAACATCATGACAGTCCATAGAGTTGATATTTGGAGCAATTAATGAATACACGTGACCTCGTTACACATAGTGAGTGTTAAATGAATGCAAGGCATTATGGGAGTTACTGTTGTATACAATTGTTACACCCCTTCGTTATGACAGTCCTTCCAAAATTTTTTTAATTGCATGTTCCCCAGATCTTCTCTCTTCTTTCACATGCATTTCCAACTGTGAGCATGACTTCTCATGAATTGTTCTGTTAACGTTCTCATCATCTGGTCAGGACCCTGTGAACTCAAGCTTGTATTAGTGTCTATCTTAGAGCCATATTTTGAATGTGAGGATCCATTTGTTGTGATCAGCAGAGTAGGACAGAGCTAGCTTGGCCTTTGTGCTAGATAATATGCCTGCATGAATATAGATCAATACCATGTCTGTTTCATAGTAGCATATCACACACGTCGCTTGTGGAATTTATTCTTACTGTAATACTTAAAAATTTTTCTCAATATGCTGCTTCTTGGCCCAGTGTTGTTTAGTATAAATGACGGTGATCTGGATGAGGAAATAGAAAGTGTGCTTATAATGCCTGCCCTTAGAGATGATTTTGGTAAGTTGAAGAATTGGCAGAGATAAGCAGCATAGAGTTCCTTAAGATGGTTTGATAGGGCTGAGTGTGGTGGCTCATGCCTGTAATCCCAGCACTTTGGGAGGCTGAGGCCAGAGGATCACTTGAGCCCAAGAGTTTGAGACCAGCCTGGGCAACATAGTGAGACCCCCATCTCCACAAAAAATAAAAAAGTCAGCCAGGTGAGGTGGCACACAAGTATATTCCCAGCTACTTGGGAGGCCGAGGTGGGAGGATTGCTTGAGTCTGGGAGGTTGAAGCTGCAGTGAGCTGTGATGGGGCCACTGCACTCCAGCCTAGATGACAGAGCAAGACCCTGTCTTAAAAAAAAAAATTTATATGGGCCCCTAGAAAGAAGAAAAACACCCATCTAAAATTTAAATACAGGGTTCGAGACCAGCCTGACCAACATGGAGAAACCCCATCTCTACTAAAAATACAAAATTAGCTGGGCGTGGTGGCACATGCCTGTAATCCCAGCACCTTGGGAGGCTGAGACAGGAGAATTGCTTGAACTCAGGAGGCGGAGGTTGCGATGAGCTGAGATCGTGCCATTGCACTCCAGCCTGGGCAACAAGAACAAAACTCCATCACAAAAAAATAAAATTAAATTAAATTAAATACAGGGGATCCGGGGCTAGGGGAAGAACCAGGCATTTGCAGAGCTACAAACTGGTCAAGACTTGCACATTACACTAGAAATTCAGGGCCTGTCATGAAAGGAGCCTAGGAGAACTCACAGGCATTGAAAGCAGGGTCCCCAGATCTGGGAAGTTATAAAATAGGGGTAAATGGGGGTGAAAGAACTTGCATCATGTGATCTACAGAGGAGAAGGCTAAGGTATGCTCAGAAAATATGTAAACACATAAATAACTGAGTTATTTTTATAACCCGGCATTTAATAACTGGGTTTTCATCTTAGCTCAGCTTTAATTATGGCCTTCTGGAATATACAAGGCTCTTACCCGGACTAGGAGATAGGCTTTGGAGTCAGACAGATCTGAGTTCAAATCCTAATGCCGGCACTAACTAGCATGTTCCTTAACCTCTTGAAGTCAGCTTCCTCATCTGTGAAATGGAGATAAAAATAGTAGTTAACCTCAGACTATTATTGTAGACTTCGATGAGATAATGTATTGAAGTACTGAGCACATTGCTGTAATTAGCGTTCAACAAATGGCTGAAATTATCTTTCGTCCTCTTGGACAGAATAAGAGGACACTGGTTCGAGGTGGGTTATAGGCCAGGCACAGGTGGCTCACACCTGTAATCCCAGCATTTTGGGAGGCCAAGGTGGGTGGATCACTTGAGGTCAGGAGTTTCAGACCAGCCTGGCCAACATGGTGAAACCCCATTTCTACTAAAAATACAAAAATGAGCCGGGTGTGGTGGCACGTGCCTGTAATCCCAGCTACTTGGGAGGCTGAGGCACAAGAATGGCTTGAGCCTGGGAGGCAGAGGTTGCAGTGAGCCGAGATCTGCCATTCCACTCCAGCCACTGCACTCAAGCCTGGGTGACAGGGCGAGACTCCATCCCAAAATAAAAACAAAAACAAACAAAAAAACCTAAATTGGGTTATAACAAATTTAGGTTGATAAAACTTTCATGAAGATGAGTTAAACACAGAGATGGTTCACTGGAGGGTGCGGTGAAATCAGGCCTGTAAATATTTAATGACAAGAAAGGGAAAATCAGCAAGTGCTCTTGAGTGTCAAGAGTGGGTTTCTGTCTAAATGTGAAAAGGGACTAAATCTATCATGTTCTCAGCATGCTGCAAAAGAGGCCTCCAGCAACCAGAGGCGACATACAGGTCATCTTTCAAACAAGGCAAGACCGCCGTCTGCATTTATTCATGTTATCTCTAGGGCCCTGCACAGGGTCTCACACAGCAGAAGCGCTCAGTAAATAGTTTCTAAATTTAATGACTTCATATTTCTAAGCATTAGAGTTAGTCTCTGCTTTATTCCCTGACTAATAGTGAACACATCTGTTTGTGGGATGTGTAGCTAAAATTAGCAGTGGTGGAGCTGACTGAATGGCCCTTACAGTTACTAGAACTATTTCTGTAGCTGTGTCCCGAGTAAGAAGTCCCACGCATCTGCAGATGAATCAGGAGTTCATTCTCTTCCCATGTGGTAGATGTGGGGATTTGTCACATTCCCTTCAGCTGCTGCTGCTGCCTCTTTTAAATTTTAAACAAAATAGAAATGGGGTCTCACTGTTTCACCCAGACTGGTCTTGAACTCCTGGCCTCAAGCAGTCTTCCCACCTTAGCCTCCGGAAGTGCTGGGATTACAGGTGTGAGCCACCGCACCTAGTTCAGCTTCTTCTGTTACTTGAAATAAGTTAAGGTCCTTTGATAGTTTCACAATTCCTGAGCCAGGCACCGTGGCTTACGCCTGTAATCCCAGAACTACAGGAGGCTGGGGCAGGTGGATCACTTGAGGTCAGGAGTTTGAGACCAGCCTGGCCAACATGGTGAAACCCCATCTCTACTAAAAATACAAAATTTAGCCAGGCGTGGTGATGCGCACCTATAATCCCAGCTACTCAGGAGGCTGAGATGAGAGAATCCCTTGAACCCAGGAGGCAGAAGTTGCATTGAGCCAAGATCGTGCCATTGCACTCCAGCCTAGGCAACAGAGCAAGACTCCATCTCAAAAAAAAAAAAAAAAAAAGAAGTTTCATAACTCCTGAATTCAGAATCAGAAGCTGTAATGTTACTGGTTACATTGAGGAGAAACTGGTACTGAGGCAATGTATCCCTTGAAAGAACACTTTGGACATGTTATAGGCATGTGTTCCAGATTGCATTTCCCATGAACTACCATATTATTTTGTTTTAATTTTAATTATAATTATTTTCTCTTCTAATTTTTTCCTCTTTAAAAATTGAAATATATTTTTTATATAGTCAAATACACAGATGTTAAATGTCCAATTTTACGAGTTTTGACAAATGCATGTTCCCTTGAAACCCACATTGCTGTCAGAATAGACCTCTTAATTTTTGTTTTATTATTTAAAAATTTATATTGTGTTTTTATTTTTTTCTGTAGAAATGAAGTCTCACTATGTTGCCTAGGCTGGTCTTGAACTCCTGGCCTCAAGATATCCTCCTGCCTCAGCCTCCCAGTATGCTAGTATTACAGGCGTTATCCACTGCTCCCAGCTGTCTCTCAATTTTTGAATCAACTAGTTTCAAAACTTCTAGTTCTAAGAGTCAGCTTGCCCGTGAACCCTGGGAGGTCAGGGATCAGCCATCTCTTGTTCGTGGCTGCCTCCGCAGCACCAAACACAGTGCCTAGCACCTATTTTGCACGCAATAGATACAATGCATGTGATAGATATTAAGTGAGTAAGTAGATGAGAAGTAATTCTGCCCTCATTTAATTTACATAGCATTGTCAACTCATAGCTCTGGCATACGCTGTGGTTTTCCAAAATCTTCCATGATCATCAGTTAATTTTGATGCTCTTTCTCTACATGCATCATGTGTGAGTAATAGCTATGTGGACTGACAGGTTCGCACATTGTAATAGAAACAAGTCAACCTGCAGGCACGGTTTATATTTACGCAATCTTTATTTTCAGCCTTTTGGGTGCTGTAGTCATGCTTTTTTAGATAAATAATTTTTAAAGTTCTATTTGGCAATTAATTACTCATGAGTAGGTGGAAATATGAGCAGGTCTGACCAGGCACCTGTGTCTGTTAGATGCTCTCTCTGACTTCCTCAAGCTCTAAATATAGTCTGTGTACAGTTGGTAGGATTAAGCACAGTGACATTAATTTTATAACTGTGTATCAGAATGCTGCTAAAATAACCAGCTTCCTAATAGGTGGGTCTTAGAAAAAGCCAACTTGACTGAAGTTCTCACCCTGTCACATTTTTATTTTGTTGTAGGTCATCACTCCCCAAAATGGACGTTACCAAATAGATTCCGATGTTCTCCTGATCCCTTGGAAGCTGACTTATAGGAATATTGGTTCTGATTTTATTCCTCGGGGAGCCTTTGGAAAGGTATACTTGGCCCAAGATATAAAGACAAAGAAAAGAATGGCGTGTAAACTGGTATGTGTTTTCTACCTAGATAACCCACACTGTGTGTTTGGCATTCTGGCTTTTGTTTGTTTGTCCATTTGCATTAACCAAAGGTTTTTATCCTTTGATTGGGTCTTATCTGAGGGTGCACTGCCTCAAAGCATTTGTTTTTCTGAATTTATTGGCTACTTGGGGCCATTCAGCCTTAAAATCTCTGTTTAGGTGCATAGTTGATTTTAATCTAGATGATTAAAAGGATAAGTGCTGGTTTTTAAAGCAGATTTGGATAAATAACATCATCACTCTTAGAGAGAAGTAGAGAAGAGCCATCCTGCAAAGTAGGAGCAATTCTTTTTTTTTTTTTGAGACGGAGTCTCGCTCTGTCACCCAGGCTGGAGTGCAGTGGCGCGATCTCGGCTCACTGCAAGCTCCGCCTCCCGGGTTCACGCCATTCTCCTGCCTCAGCCTCTCTGAGTAGCTGGGACTACAGGCGCCCGCCACCACGCCCAGCTAATTTTTTTGTATTTTTAGTAGAGACGGGGTTTCATCGTGTTAGCCAGGATGGTCTTGATCTCCTGACCTCGTGATCCGCCCGCCTCGGCCTCCCAAAGTGCTGAGATTACAAGCGTAAGCCACCGCGCGCGGCCAAGTAGAAGCAATTCTATGTGCTTCTCCTTTCATTCCGCCCACTGCGGAGGGGGCCAGGCAGAGGCAGAAACTGGGAAGGAGGTAGCCTTTTCAGGAAGGCAGATTTAAAGGGCTGAATGTAAATACATCAATGATTGAAAAGACCCTATCCCTTTTTTTTTTATTTTAATTTTTATTATTATTATTTTTTGAGACAGAGTCTTGCTCTGTTGTCCAGGCTGGAGTGCAGTGTCGGGGTCTCGGCTCACTGCAACCTCCACCTCCTGGGTTCAAACAATTCTCCTGCATCAGCCTCCCGAGTAACTGGGATTACAGCACCTGCCACCATACCCAGCTAACTTTTTGTATTTTTAGTAGAGACGGGGTTTCACCATGTTGGCCAGGCTGGTCTCGAACTCCTGACTATGAGTGATCCACCTGCCTAGCCTTCCAAAGTGCTGGGATTACAGGCATGAGCCACCGCGCCTGGCTCCTATCCCTTCTTATTAAACAATAACTGCTAGGGTGCCACTACTTTGGAAAACTGTATCTACATAAGTTGAGCATTCACACCCCCTATGGCTCAACAATTCCTCTCCTGTAGGTGCACTCACTCCACAGAGACCTGTCCACGTGGCCACCAAAAACTAAAAGCTATGTGCTAGCATGTTCATATCTGCACTATTTGTAAGGGTCCCAAACTAGAAACTTCCAAAATGCTGAAATGGGATATATTTACATAGTGAAATTCTGGATAGTAAAAAGAATAAATGATTTACAACTATAATAATGTGGATTAATCTCATAACCATTATGTTGAGCCCAAATAGCCAGACATGAAATGAGATCTACTGTATGAGATCCCATTTATATAAAGGAACAAAACAGGCAAAACAAAATCTATACTACTGGATGTCAGGATGGTGGGTACCCTTGGAGGGTAGCGACTGGAAGGGGCCGAGAGGGGGGCTTCTTGAATGCTAGTAGACAGCTGTGTGTTTTTCTGGTTTGTTTTTCTTTTTGAGATGGAGTCTAGCTCTGTCGCCCAGGCTGGAGTGTAGTGGTGCAATCCCGGCTCACCTCAACCTCTGTCTCCCAGGTTCAAGCAATTCTTCTGCCTCAGCCTCCCAAGTACCTGGGATTACAGGCACTCGCCCCCACGCCTGGCCTGACGTGGTTTTTCATTTGATTTAGATGTTACATTTGTACGTTCAATTGGTAATTCATTGAGTTGGACCCACCATTTTTACACTTTTTTGTATGTCTGTTTTGCTTTAATTAAATTTTCAAAAAGTACAACAAAATAAAATACACTCACTTTTGATTTAACAAAAAATAAAATAAATAATTGCCAAATATTATGTCTTGGTTTCTCTTATTGTAATAAGAGAGTAGCTGGGATTGCAGGCATGCACAACCAATGCCTGGCTAATTTTTGTATTTTTTGTAGAAACGGGGTTTTGACATGTTGGCCAGGCTGGTCTCGAACTCCTGGCCTCAAGTGATCTGCCTGCGTGGGCCTCCCAAAGTGTTGGGATTATAGGCATGAGCCACCGTGCCTAGCCCCAGTGCTTATTTTAAATACACTGCTATAATAGAGTATGAACTGTGGCAACAAACACTTCATATTATCTCACAACCAACTGAAATATTGAAAATACAACCTAAAATCTAGGTACCATAGATACTGTTGTCTAATAGGTGGGAAATTATCTCTTTTTTGATTCATTCATAATTTTAAAACTTTGGATGGATTTCTGACTTCTAAATGAAAAGAATAACTCATTATTTTGTTTTTTATTTTCTTGTTCTGAATTTTATACTTAAAGCTAACATAGTTAAAGGCAGATCTGAGGTGAACACGATTGTAACTGGGCAGTCCATTTTCACACAGGGCAGAGTATTCTTGAGGGCATTTATTTGCCTTTTGTTTTTTGCATTGACCTATATTATATATTCTTAAGGTGACTTTGGGGTTATTTAGAATCTTGCTTGTATTTTTGTGTTCTAGATCCCAGTAGATCAATTTAAGCCATCTGATGTGGAAATCCAGGCTTGCTTCCGGCACGAGAACATCGCAGAGCTGTATGGCGCAGTCCTGTGGGGTGAAACCGTCCATCTGTTTATGGAAGCAGGCGAGGGAGGGTCTGTTCTGGAGAAACTGGAGAGCTGTGGACCAATGAGAGAATTTGAAATTATTTGGGTGACAAAGCATGTTCTCAAGGGACTTGATTTTCTACACTCAAAGAAAGTGATCCATCATGATATTAAACGTAAGTATCTTTGGACGTATACCTTTTTGGCTCAATGAGGCTAGTTATTCAGGAGACAAACAAGCTCCTTCCTGTAATCTGAAGACCCTCCATGGAGGGTGGAAAGCTCCCTCAGAGCACCGTCCATCTTCCTTCTCCAGACACATATCTTAGAATCATGCGGGGTTACTAGAGCTTTCAAAATCGTAAGGAAAGATTACTTTCAACAGTTGTTGAAAGGTTATAGCTACATACCTGTTAGGTACTGGTCTGCTAAAAAGGCTTTTAAAATTGCAATTTAGGCTGGGCGCGGTGGCTCACGCCTGTAATCTCAGCACTTTGGGATGCTGTGGCAAGTGGATCACCTGAGGTCAGGAATTGGAGACCAGCCTGGCCAATGTGGTGAAACCCCGTCTACTAAAAATACAAAAAAAAAAAAAAAAAAAAAAAAAAGCTGGGCGTGGTGATAGGTGGCTGGTAATCCCAGCTACTTGGGAGGCTGAGGCAGGAGAATCATTTGAATCTGGGAGGCAGAGGTTGCAGTGAGCCGAGATGGTGCACTCCAGCCTGGGTGATAAGAGCAAAACACCGTCTCAAAAAAAAAAAAAAAAAAAGCAATTTACTTAAAAACATACAAACACAGAGACAACTATTTTTGAGAAACAAATACCTTTTTCATTTTGTATACCAATGTAACAATAATCCATTAAACGCACCTTCGCTAACTGTTTTCTAGAAGTCTGATATGATGAGGAAATAGGTAAACCTTTAATAGCCAGTACTAAACTAGAGTGGCACAACTTTTACTGAGAAAAAAAATGGGTATTTTACTTTTCTGTTTTGGAAAAGTGGCTTGACAACAGTATGCTTATGTCTTAGAGTTTGAACTCTAAGTTCTTGAACATTATTAATGGCTACAATCATTCATACTGACATTGGCTGAATTCTTGATGGATCCGAAGTGATTCTCACCTAAACTCTGAGATTCATTCTCCTCTTTTGAATATAATACACCCATCTCACTAGAGGAAGCATTTCAGTCTTTTCTGACTGGAGATTCATTATTGTTTTAGATAATGTTTTCATTTGACTTATCAGTATATAAAAAATTTTATCTTAAAAAAATTTCCTCTCATTTTAGCTAGCAACATTGTTTTCATGTCCACAAAAGCTGTTTTGGTGGATTTTGGCCTAAGTGTTCAAATGACCGAAGATGTCTATTTTCCTAAGGACCTCCGAGGAACAGAGGTAATTATATTCACATGAAAAGGGTTACTATTTTATTAAGAATAAAAAGGAAAAAATGTTCTAGAATTATCGTGGGAACGAAGGACAAAGAAGGGGAAGAAACCCATTGCATTTAATCATTATTATCCTTGGAACACATTTAATGAGCACTTGCTCTGTGTCAAATACTAAGTTTAGCACTTGATTTTTTATTTTATTTTTTGCTATGTTATTTATAATACATAATAGTATTTGTAATATAATATACATGTTGATATATATAATATAGAACATTTGTAAACAATGTAATGTCAAAATACATCATATCGGCCAGGTGTGGTGGCTCATGCCTATAATCCCAGTGCTTTGGAGGCTGAGGTGGGAGGATCAATTGAGCCCAGGACTTTGAGACAAGCTTAGGCATCATAGCAAGACCCCATCTCTATAAAAAAAAAATTAGTTCAGGCCGGGCACGGTGGCTCAAACCTGTCATCCCAGCACTTTGGGAGGCTGAGATGGGCGGATCTCCTGAGGTCGGGAGTTCGAGACAAGCCTGACCAACATGGAGAAACCCCGTCTCTACTAAAAATACAAAATTAGCTAGGCATGGTGGTGGACACCTGTAATCCCAGCTACTCGGGAGGCTGAGGGAGGAGAATCATTTGAACTCGGGAGGCAGAGGTTGAGGTGAGCCGAGATCGTGCCATTGCACCCCAGCCTGGGCAACAAGAGTGAAACTCCATCTCAAAAAAAAAAAATTAGCTCGGTGTGGTGGTACACGCCTGTAGTCCCAGCTAGTTGGGAGGCTGAGGTAGGAGGATTGCTTGAGCCCAAGAGTTCAAGGCTGCAATGAGCCATGCAAGAGTTCAAGGCTGCAATGAGCCATGCAGGAGTTCAAGGCTGCAATGAGCCAATGTCAGCATGGATGACAGAGCAAGATGTTGTTTCAAAAAAAAAAAAAAAGCCCCCCAAAATAGATCATGTCCACAGTTCAGCTTTATTTTGTGTGGTTTTGTTTTTGTGACAGAGTCTTGCTCTGTCGCCCAGGCTGTACGGCCATGGTGCATGATCTCAGCTCACTGTAATCTCCACCTCCTGGGTTCAAGCGCTTCTTAGTCTCCTGAGTAGTTGAGATTACAGGTATGTGCCACCACATCCAGCTAATTTTTTTTTTTTTCAGTAGAGATGCAGGTTTCACTGTGTTGGCCAGGCTGGTCGTGAACTGTTGGCCTCAAGTGATCCTCCCGCCTTCAGCCTCCCAAAGTGCTGGGACTACAGGTGTGAGCCCCCGTGTCTGGCCCACAGTTCAGCTTTAATAATAATTATAGAATTATAGTTAACTTTATAATAAGTTTAGCACTTAAAAAGCAGTATGTTATTTAATCCTTACAACAACCCAGTTGTTGTAAATACTATTATTGTAAGCAGATACTGTTGTTATTCTCATTTTACAATAAAGGAAATAAGTTTGCAGAGATTAAAATAAAGTGTCCAGAGTCACTCAGCGACAGACCCTGGATTGAACCCAGTTCTTTCTAAGTCTAACCCTAAGGTCTAACTGCTACATAACTTTTAAAAATTATAATACTATATACATTATTAAAATATATTACTGATATAACTAATATCACCTGAGTTTTGGCTCAATGACAGTCTTAATTATGGTCATTAATATTTATGAGGACTCTAAAGGCCTCTCTTTGAGCCTAGGAATCCTATAATAAACCTCAAATAGTGAGCATAAATGTATCTTATTTAAAGATGTAAAATAGCACTCATGTTTAACTGATCTGTGAAGCAAAAAACGACCCAGAAAAGCCTTTCTTTCCTGACTGTAAATGAGATTCTGAAAAATGCATTCGCAGGCTTCCAAATAATATATTTAACATTGACATCATTAGGCTGACTGGTTGATTCAATTAGCAAGTGTCCATTGAGCATCTGCTATGTGGCAGGTTCTTATGAGCACCAACGAGGAAGCATGAGACAAGGCAATGAGGAGCAAGCCTTAGTGGTACTCCAGCAATCCTCACTCTTTGGTGGGAGGACTTACTTTAAATTACCTGAATTATTAAAAGAGCAACCGTTTAGGGATGGGCGTGGTGTTCTCACACCTGTAATCCCAACCCTTTGAAAAGCCAAGGAGGTGGGGGTGGTTTGCTTGAGCCTGGGGGTTCGAGACCAGCCTGGGCAATATAGTGAGACCTCATCTCTTTTGAAAAAAAAAAAGAAAAAAAGAAGGAAGGAAGGGAGGGAGGGAGGGAGAGAAGGAAGGAAGGAAGGAAAAAAGGAAGGAAGGAAGGAAGGAGAAAAAGGAAGGAAAGGAAGGAAGGAAGGAAGGAGAAAAAGGAAGGAAAGGAAGGAAGGAAAGAAAAAGAAAGAAGGAAGGAAAGAAAGAAAGAGAGAGAAAGAAAGAAAGAAAAAGAAAGAAAGAAAGAAAAGAAAGAAAGAAAGGAAAGAAAGAAAGAGAAAGAAAGAAAGAAAGCAGGCACAACAGTTTAGTTCACAGTTGATTGTGATGGACACAAGATTGGATGCAAGCAGGAAGGTAAATGGGTGTAAAAGCTGCCTCCTTGGCCCCTCACCACTACCGGGGGAAGCCTCACTGCCTGAGCGACTCAGCCCCATGCCCTTCCCTTTGCTGGAAGTGCCCATAGGAAATAGAGAGAGGGTCTTTGGCTGCACCTCTATGTCAGGGTTACCAGGTCAGTCTTGGTGTTCAATCAGATGACAACCCTTAGTCTAGTCTAGCTAGAATACGTGTTGCACTGAACTGGATTGCAGCAACAAAAAAGTTACCTTCCTTTCAAACCAAGATTCTTCCAGCCTGGGCAACATAGTGAGATCCCATCACTACAAAAAGTAAACAAACAAACAAACAAAAACTTTACTTTTTGTAAAAATGGCATGGTGGTGCATGGCTGTAGTCCCAGCTACTCAAGAGACTGAGGTGGGAGGATTGCTTGAGCCCAGGATGAGGCTGCAGTGAGCTGTGATTATGCCACTGCACTCGTAGCCTGGACAATAGAACAAGACCTTGTCCTAAAAAAAAAAAAAAAAAAAAAACAAGATTCTGTAAGTCCTTTCTCAACTCTCTCAAAGCCAGCACTCTCTGGGGCAACAGAAGACATCCTTGCTTTTGTGAATATTACTGAAGTTATTATTGAAAATACTTGAGCGAGGATTCTTGATGGTTGTCTTTGAGCAGAACAATATTCAGAAGGGAAGCTGTAATTTTTTTTTTTTAAGAATGCTTTGTCCCCAGATCTTAAGAATACTTTACCAAAGTGTGAGATCTAATAAGACTTAATGCTTATGACATGTTTTCTTTGGAAAATGTTTCAGCATATTTGGCATTAGTCAGGAGTTCAGATATGTAATATTCCACCACCCTTTTTCCTGGAACCAGTTTGAAAAACAAACTATTTATGGTATTAAAGATGGAAAATACTTTTCTCTTCCTGGCAATGTGGTGAAGTTGAACATTTTGCAACATTGGAGAAAGAAGTGTTCTTTCTGGGGCTGTCTAGCAGAATGCATGGATATGAGATAATAACATATTTTACTTCTGAGTAGTATTTGGATCAGGTTATTTTTGGCAAATGCAAATTGCTTTTTGTGAAGTGCAAAACTGAGCCTTGGTGTTTATAAATATGTACTCTCTTCTAATCAGCCTGCATTTAATATCTGCCTAGTACACACGAGTTGAAGTTTGATAATGAACAAAGTTGTGAAGTCACCAGTGAAACCTTTCAAAAAGCTTGCTTTTACCCTTCCTACTTAAAGAGCCAGGAGATCTAATTAGTCAGTCAACTGTGCAGATTGGCTGATGTTAGAATTTGATCATGTGGCTACTGCACAGTCATAGACAATTTCTGATTTCTGCAGTATAGCTCCCAAATGCAAACCCTGGTTACCCCTGTTTGATTTCTCTCTCTAAGCATTGGTATTCAGAGCATTCTATGTAACCATGTAATACACATACAAGGTTAATCCAGCATATACAGAATCGACTGTTTTTGAGTTACAAGGTACAGAGAAAGAATACATAGTGAATGCGAATAACGAATCAGAATTACTTTTAGAACTTGGTCCTTTTTGAAAAACCCTTCTAAGTCTGCTTGGTTTTACCTTTGTAAGTTAACATATAATCATCACATGCACATATACGCACACACACGGTCTCTTTCCCTTTCTAATAAACATGTTGAGAGGTGAAGGGTTCGATCGCTGACACCAAGGTTTTCTCTTGCTCCAGTGCCCAGCCCCGAGGGTGCAGAACTCTCAGAGAGCCCTGTGTTGGTCCCACCAGGGCTGTTTCATGCCTTCTAATCAGCCAGAGTGCTTGAACATCATGCCCTGCTGCTCCCTGATCTAACTGGTAGTTGGTAGAGCTTGAGAAACAAGAGCTCCGAGCCAGGAAGCTCTGGGGTTTCTGCCTGAGGGGCAGCACCCAGGCCACCAGGCTTATAGATGTTCCATCCCCCCAGGCTGTCTAGACGTGCAGTCACATAGAACCTGCAGAGCCACCTCTGCACAGCCCCTGTGGGCTACACCAGCAGTGGGCACTCTGCCCAATCCTTGCTAATAAAGGCAGGGAGGAGGGGTACAGGAGAGAAGATAGGCATCCTGTATGGACAGTTAATAATACCCATTGCATTTCTTTTTTTTTTTTTATTTGATTGTGGTAAGAACACTTAGCATGAACTCTATCCTCTCAACACATTTTTAAGTATACAATACACTATTGTTGACTATAGGTACAATGTTGTGCATTAATTTTTTAACTTTGTGATATATTTAGTAGCAAAGTCCTTCTGGAAAGTCCTCTGGCTCTGCTGCAGGGAAAGCTTGAGAACGGGAGCTCAGTTTCAGCTGTTTGCTGAGAGCAAAAGGAAGCTGGCCCGGAAGTGGCTTGTAGGAAGGAGTTGAGCAGGGTTAGGGTGGGGAGACTGGGCAGTTTCTCTGGGTTTTGTAAGCTAGTTCTCTACTTACTTACCCTGAAATGTGTTCCGGAAACACTGACCTCCATTCTCTTATTCACGTGGCAGGCAGTGTACAAGCTGTTTCAAGCGAAATATTGATAATTAGGATATTAACTACTATATGTCTGCACCAGCCATGAATACAAATCACTGGTCACCAGTGTTTGCTCTGTTCCTTTTTTAAAAAATGTTTAATTAAATTAGGTAACTAATTAATTTGTAAAGATGGGGGGTCTCCATCTTGTCCAGACTAGTCTCAAACTCCTGGGCTCAAGCAATCTTCCTGCCTCGGCCTTCCAAAGTGCTGAATTCAGTGGCTCACGCCTGTAATCCCTGCACTTTGGGAGACTGAGGCAGGTGGATCACGAGGTCAGGAGTTCGAGACCAGCCTGGCCAACATGGTGAAACCCCATCTCTACTAAAAATACAAAAATTAGCCAGGCATAGGCCGGGCGCGGTGGCTCACGCTTGCAATCCCAGCACTTTGGGAGGCCAAGGCGGGCGGATCACGAGGTCAGGAGATCGAGACCACGGTGAAACCCCGTCTCTACTAAAAATACAAAAAATTAGCCGGGTGAGGTGGTGGGCGCCTGTAGTCCCAGCTACTCGGAGAGGCTGAGGCAGGAGAATGGCGTGAACCCGGGAGGCGGAGCTTGCAGTGAGCCGAGATCGCGCCACTGCACTCCAGCCTGGGCGACAGAGCGAGACTCCGTCTCAAAAAAAAAAAAAAAAAAAAAATTAGCCAGGCATGATGGCACACGCCTGTAATCCCAGCTAGCTGGGAGGCCGAAGCAGGAGAATAGCTTGAACCCGGGAGGCAGAGGTTGCAGTGAGCCGAGATACGCACCATTGCATTCCAGCCTGGGTGACCGAGGGAGACCCCATCTCAAAAAAAAAAAAAAACCTGAAGTGCTGAGATTATAGACGTGAGCCACCATGCCCCACCTCTCTTTGTTTCTTTCTTAAGTTTAGAAATAAATGCTTCTTAGAGAAACTATTTCTAAAACCAGCCCCGTTTATTCAGCATGGACTCATGAGACCAAATATAACTTATACAATGTTAATATGGCTGCATTTAATATTTAGTCACTGGGCTACATGGTAGGTAAAAATAACATAGTTTGTAAAAAGTGACTCTTTAGAATCACTTCTACAACATTACACTTTGTTTTTAAGTTTTTCCCTTTCAAGAAATTTGTGTTAATACCGTATAGATTTTCTATCGCCTTTTACCATTGCAGATATTTAGAAGGTTAGCAATGTAATGACAGATGAAGAAGTCTGTTTGTAGTTCACTTAAATATAAAAGGAATTGGCGTTTTAGTTGAAAACTTAGCTACACCTGATCAGTGTACTGCAGAACTTCGATGAGTGGGAGTCCCTGATATATTCCTGGTTCTAGGCTCTTTGCCGCCAGATCAACCAGAAAAAGGTGTTTTTTTGTTTCTTTCCTTTTTTTCTTTTTTTTCTTTTTTGAGACGGAGTCTCGCTCTGTCTCCCAGGCTGGAGTGCAGTGGTGCGATCCTGGCTCACAGCAGCCTCCACCTCCCGAGCTCAAGCGATTCTCCTTGCCTCAGCCTCCCAAGTAGATGGGATTACAGGTGCCCACCAGCATGCCTGGCTAATTTTTGTATTTTTAATAGAGACCAGGCTGGTTTTGAACTCCTGACCTCAACTGATCCGCCCACCTCAGCTGGGATTATAGGTGTGAGCCACCGCGCCCGGCCAGGTGTTCTTCATCAGACTGCAGGGACACCTCCAGCAAGAGCTGCATGGTTCCTGGGGAATGCCTGCATTATTCTCCTAGTTTAAAGCAAATGAGCCAATTTCCAGAACTGGATTAGGGAAATGGAAACCCACACAAAGGAGGGGAATGAAGCTGAATATTTCCCACTTCTTTTTCAGATTTACATGAGCCCAGAGGTCATCCTATGCAGGGGCCATTCAACCAAGGCAGACATCTACAGCCTGGGCGCCACGCTCATCCACATGCAGACGGGCACCCCGCCCTGGGTGAAGCGCTACCCTCGCTCAGCCTATCCCTCCTACCTGTACATAGTAAGTGGGGTTCAACCAGGGCTGGGGGCAGGGCGGGGGGTTGAGTTATGTGTCCCGCAGGCTGGGAGGGACTGCTCTGCCTTCTATACCACCCCCGTCTGAATGAGGCAATGGTGAAATGACAGGTAGCTACAAGTTCTTCCCATGTAGAAGCAAGCTCCATTCTTGCAAAGAAAACATAGCTATTTTAGTGGGAGCTTACTAAAATGTGCACTGGGCATAATTTATGCTATTCCATTGTATGTGTAATAATGCAATACTACTTAGTAGCATCAGAGTTGCATAAATATTTCAGCCAAGGAAGTTGTATATGTTCTTTGAACACTTAAAACATTTTTTATTATTAATGTTCACACCAGCTTGGCTTGTAGTGGAACATGCAATTCCCATTTTACTGTTGATAAATTCAGGAGCAGACACCTCCCTGTTACTGCATAGTGACTTTTGGGCCACTGATTTGAAGCTGTCACTGACATTTAAACCTAGCACTTATCTTTTGCAATATTAAATCAGAAGATGGATTTAACCTGGTATCCTTTAGAAATTAAAGTGGGCCAGGCATGGTGTCTCACGCCTGTAATCTTAGCACTTTAGAAAGCTGAAGCAAAAGGATCTCTTGAGCCCAGAAATTCAAGACCAGCCCGGGCAACAAAGCAAGACCCCCGTCTCTACAAAAAATAAAAAAATTAGCTAGGTGTGGTGGTGTATGGCCTGTGGTCCCAGCTGCATGGGAGGCTGAAGTGAGAGGATCACTTGAGCCCAGGACGTCGAGGCTACAGTGAGTTGTGTTCATGCCACTGCACTCCAGCCTGGACGACAGGGCAGAGACCCTGTCTCAAAGAGAAAAGAGAAAAGAAATGAAAGGGAAGCTTGCTTGCTTAAGGGCATGAACTGCATTTGTTGCAGGGCATGTGGTGGAAAATGGATTACTTTCTAGGTCCTGTTACTAGTATGCTTTTGCTGTTGAGGGTGCATCTCCATGCCTTTGATGCTAAGAGAGCTGGTTTGTTGATAGATCCACAAGCAAGCGCCTCCACTGGAAGACATTGCAGATGACTGCAGTCCGGGGATGAGAGAGCTGATAGAAGCTGCCCTGGAGAGAAACCCCAATCACCGCCCAAGAGCCGCAGACCTACTAAAACACGAGGCCCTGAACCCGCCCAGAGAGGATCAGCCACGCTGTCAGAGTCTGGACTCTGCCCTCTTTGAGCGCAAGAGGCTGCTGAGTAGGAAGGAGCTGGAACTTCCTGAGAACATTGCTGGTAGGGACACCCTGCTGTGTGCCGCACACTTGCTTCCCTTCTCTTTCTGTCCACATCAAACCTCTGATGTAGTTCATGAAAGCACTTGGAAAAAAAGGAAATGACTTCTTGAGTACCATACCTTGCTTGAGAAATTTCAGCAAGAATAACAGAAGCATTTTTTTTTTTTTAAATTGACTAATTTAGCACCAAATTATAACAGATTTTCAGCGCAAGTGTAGGTAGCACAGTCACTGGAAAATGCTTCTGACTTGCTTTTTTGCAACTTGCTTTTTTACAACTTTTGTCTTTGAAAACAGATTGAGCATGACAGTTTTGCAGTTGGTTCTGCTTAACTCACTTTTTTTTTCTTTTTTTTTTTTTTTGAGATAGAGTCTTGCTCTGTTGCCTAGGCTGGAGTGCAGTGGCATGGTCTCGGGTCACTGCAACCTCTGCCTCCCGGGTTCAAGTG
Organism: Symphalangus syndactylus; assembly: GCF_028878055.3. Lineage (NCBI taxonomy): Eukaryota > Metazoa > Chordata > Mammalia > Primates > Hylobatidae > Symphalangus > Symphalangus syndactylus. Next base: position 71,531,605 of record NC_072426.2, read on the forward strand.
ATTCTCATACCTCAGCCTCCTGAGTAGCTGGGATTACAGGTGCCCACCACCATGTCTGGCTAATTTTTGTATTTTTAGTAGAGACAGCGTTTCACCATGTTGGCCAGGCTGGTCTCGATCTCCTGACCTCAGGCAGTCCACCTGCCTCGGCCTCCCAAAGTGCGGGGATTACAGGCGTGAGCCACCGTGCCCAGCCTAACTCATTTATATTAAGCCACCGCAGTCCTTGGTGGGGGAACATCATGGCACTGCCCTGCGCAGATAAAATACTGAGTTTGAAGTCAACTTGCATTTCCATCTTCCTCGGCTTAAAATCTTGCCAGTTGTAAATTTTTCCCACTTAGGAAAGTCAGTATGCTTTCCAGGAGCATTGAATATGCATAAAGAGAGATTTCCTTTTTTATTAAAAGTCTGTGGCATTCTTAATCCATTTAGGTCCAAAACCAGATGTCAAGCCTGGTGCGCTTGTTTATATTTCTTTGCTGCTTGTCTGACTTTCGTGTATTTAAAGAGAACAATCTGGCTGTTGGAAAAATATGCCAGGATTTCTAATTTCTTGTCTCCATTGAGTCCTGTTTGAACTTTTTGTTCTATGTCATATTATGTGAACTTAGCCATAGTGTTCAAAGACCCATCTTTCACGCTTAAAACACTGTTTTATTAGGCCCCAAAGGATTTATTTCACTGCAGAAGGAACAGATATTTATCATTTGACACGTTTTCTTGTTACTTACTATTTAATGTTTTCCTTTTCAGATTCTTCATGCACAGGAAGCACCGAGGAATCTGAGATGCTCAAGAGACAACGCTCTCTCTACATAGACCTCGGCGCTCTGGCTGGCTACTTCAATCTTGTTCGGGGACCACCAACGCTTGAATATGGCTGAAGGATGACATGTTTGCTCTAAATTAAGACAGCATTGATCTCCTGGAGGCTGGTTCTGCTGCCTCTACACAGGGGCCCTGTACAGTGACTGGTGCCATTTTCGAAGGAGCAGTGTGACCTCCCGTGACCCACGAATGTGCCTCCAAGTGGCCCTGTGTGTTTGACTCGTGAAGCTATTTGATATGCACCAGGTCTCAAGGTTCTCATTTCTCAGGTGATGTGATTCTAAGGAAGGAATTTGAGAGTTCACAGAAGGATCGTGTCTGCTGACTATTTCATTCACTGTGCACTTTGCTCAAAATTTTAAAAATACCAATCACAAGGATAATAGAGTAGCCTAAAATTACTATTCTTGGTTCTTATTTAAGTATGGAATATTCATTTTACTCCGAATAGCTGTTTTGTGTATATTGGTGTATATTATATAACTCTTTGAGCCTTTATTGGTAAATTCTGGTATACATTGAATACATTATAATTTGGGTGAATAGAACAACTTGAATATTGTAGCAATAAGCTGGACTAGTGTCTTAAAAATGGCTAACTGATGAATTAGAAGCCATCTGACAGCAGGCCACTAGTGACAGTTTCTTTTGTGTTCCTATGGAAACATTTTATACTGTACATGCTATGCTGAAGACATTCAAAACATGATGTTTTGAATGTGGATAAAACTGTGTAAACCACATAATTTTTGTACATCCCAAAGGATGAGAATGTGACCTTTAAGAAAAATGAAAACTTTTGTAAATTATTGATGATTTTGTAATTCTTATGGCTAAATTTTCTTTTAAGCATTTGTATATTAAAATAGCATACTGTGTATGTTTTATATCAAATGCCTTCATGAATCTTTCATATATATATATATTTGTAACATTGTAAAGTATGTGAGTAGTCTTATGTAAAGTATGTTTTTACATTATGCAAATAAAACCCAACACTTTTGTCCAATGTGATTGGTCAAATCAACTGAATAAATTCAGTATTTTGCCTTAGTTGTGAAGCCTGTGATTCTCAACTGGGACTGAGGATGGGCTATAGGAGTTGAGATATAGATTGGAAGGAAATGTGTATCATAAAAAGGCAAAAAATGCCAGGAGCTTTGCAAATTGTATTAATACGCTCCTTTTCAATTGCTCTTGTATGAAGCTATTGTCAGCTGGAATGGTTTGCACCCCCTGGTACATTGAGGTAGAAAAAAACAATTGTGGTTGTGCCTGTAATCCCAGGACTTTGAGACACTGAAGCGGGAAAACTGCCTGAGCCCGGGAGTTCAAGAGCAGCCTGGCCAACGTGGTGAAATCCCGTCTCTACAAAAAATACAAAAATTTGCCAGGTGTGATGGTGCACACCTGTAGTCCCAGCTACTCGGGAGGCTGAGGTGTGAGGATCACTTAAGCCTGGGAGGGGAAGGTTGCAGTGAGCCAAGATCATGCCACTGCACTCCAGCCTGGATAACAGAGGGAGGCCTTGTCCCCCCTAAAAATAAAATAATAATTGTGAGCCACTGGTTTAGCGTTATGTGGTTCTATTTTGCACTCTGTTTTTATACATTTATACTATCCTTGAATACATGCTTGCATACTCTTTGCCCATTGTTATGTGGCAAGCTAATAACTAGCCATTGTAGAAGGTGGCTTTAACTCACATACATCAACTCTAGTGAAAACTGTTGAATGGAAGTCTGTCATCTACATAACAAATAATATTAAACACTTTTACATGTGTTATGTAAAACATGCCATCCCTTGTAATCCATGTAAACACACATGAAATGCATTGCTACCTCTTTTTTCTCAGAGAAGGAAATTGAGGCATAGTGAGGGTAAGTAACGTTATCCTCAAGACCACAAAGCAACTGAAGAAACAGCTGGTATTTAAACCCCATCCTTTCTGACTCCAGTACACATGTTCTCCCTCATACGTTGCTGCTTGTAAGTGAGAGATCAACATTGCAGAGGAAACAATTTCCTTTTCTGCCCTTCTGGTAAGGGCAGAGGCAGACTGACCATGAAGCTAATGAAGCTTCAGCCTCAGGCCTCCTCATTTGCATGGGCCCCTCCATAGCCCTGTACCTAATTTTTTTAAATGTATTTTTTATTTCAGTGACTTTTGGAGTGTAAGTGGTTTTTGGTTACATGAATGAATTACATAGTGGTGAATTATGAGACTTTAATGGACCCATCACCTGAGTAGTGTATGTTACACTCAATGTGTAGTTTTTCATCCCACACACACCACCCCCCCTTTTATTTATTTATTTTTTTGAGACAGACTCTCACTCTGTCACCCAGGCTAGAGTGCAGTGGCATGATCTTGGCTCACTGCAACCTCCGTCTCCCGGGTTCAAGCAATTATCATGCTGCAGCCTCAATAATCCCAGTAGCTGGGATTACAGGCGTGCGCCACCATGCCCAGCTAGTTTTTGGATTTTTAGTAGAGATGGGGTTTCGCCATGTTGGCCGGGCTGGTCTGGAACTCCTGACCTCAAATAATCTCCCCACCTTGGCCTCCCAAAGTGCTGGGATTACAGGTGTGAGCCACAGTGCCCAGCCCCACCCTCCCACATTATATCAGTCTGTATGCCTTTGTGTATTCATAGCTTAGCTGCCTGTGCCTAATTTCATTATCACCCCAGATCAGGCCCAACAAAACTTAGACCTGCTCTTGGTTAAAGGTATACAGCTTTTGATAATTTTCATGAGATATTCACGTAGTCAGTATGAATTGAGTTCTAGTTAACAAATTCCATTTGGAGAAAACCATTCTTTTTTTTTTCTTTTTTTTTTTTTTTTTTTAAGATAGAGCCTCACTCTGTTGCCCAGGCTGGAGTGCAGTGGCACCATCTCGGCTCACTGCAACTTCTGCCTCTGGAGTTCAAGCGATTCTCCTGCCTCAACCTCCCGAGTAGCTGGGACTACAGGCATCTGCCACCATGCCCGGCTAATTTTTGTATTTTTAGTAGAGATGGGGTTTCACCATATTGGCCAGGCTGAGAAAACCATTCTTTTGAAATAAATTGGAACTCTAATGGAGAGAAATGGGGATGATTGCTAAGAGCTGATCAATAGTGTTGGTGGCTGAGGAAGTGGTCAAGAGAGAGAACTATGAGGGGAAGTTCAGGGCTGAGAGCTGTATATGCACCGAGGACTTGCAGAACTGTTCACCTGGGAGGCCAAAAGTTGCAGCCTAGGATGAATCACCAGAGAATCAGCTCAAGAGACGCAAGGAAGCCCCAGGTGAATTCCAAATGAATGCACTACTCACCCCCTTATGAGAAGATGGGCAGTGGGGCTGTCAGGCTTGAGTATAGTTAGGATAGACTAATCATGTCCTGAAAGCTCAGCCTGGGCAACATTGCAAGACCTCATCTCTAAAAACAAAAATTACCTGGTTGTGATGACTCATGCCTGCAGTCCCAGCTACTTGAAAGACTGAGGCAGGTGGATTGCTTGAGCCCAGGATTGCAAGTCTGCAATGAGCTATGATCATGTCATTGCACTCCAGCCTGGGCAACAGAGTGAGACCCTGTCTCTAAAACAAACAAACAAACAAACAAACAAAAACAAAGAAAGCAACTTCCAGCCACTTTGATAATTCCTGCTTCAGGAATTGGATGGAAGCACTGGGACGTACTGCAGAAGGTATACAGAGCTTTTCCAGCTCAAGCCTTAGAGATGATCCTATTTAAGCGCCTGGCAAGTTAGATGGGTAGATGAACATGCTTGCTGGAGGTCCCACAACCAATGCTGGTGCCTCATCTTCTGATTGTCACCACCCCCTTTGTGTTTTCCTTGAGGTCTGTAAAATATTCAAAAGCAGATGATGGAGACTGTACCAGGAATTTACTGGACCTGATGGGAATTTGCCTAGCCTTGGAGAGATGCTTCTCATCTGGGGATCAGCCAGTGCCCTTTGAGCTAAGTTTCTACTGATGACTGCCATGTCACCGAGCACCACGGTGGGACCTGGAAGGGATTCTGTCAGTCCCCTGGGTTAGTCGTTGATGCATGCTCACTGTCTGGCAGACACAAGCAGTTTGGTCTTTTATTGACAGCAAGTTTCTGTGGTGTAACTCAATATGAAAGCCAGTGTTTTCTGGCAGGCCTGGGGGATATTTTTCATAGGTCTGCAATGTGACTAGCAGTAAAGATTGCTTGATGCCCTGCCCCATGGGCACCCAGGAGGGAATGTGCCCAGCAGGAGAGCGGGCCTATTAATGGAGAGTTGAAGTCTTATGAGGACCAACTCTGGGCAAGCAACTGTGCTGGGCCCTGAAGGGGACACAAGTGAGAGAAGATTCTAGTCTCTCTTACTTATCCACTCTCTGCTGAAAGGAAGCACGTTCCATTTTGGAATTGTTAGAAGGTTCTTTGATTTAATACATATTCCCATCTGCCTCCAAAAAGGCTTTTTTCATCAAGTATTTACTTGCAATTTTACCTTTTGCCTGTGAGCTGGCTTTCTAAATGTCCATTGAACCGCCAATGCATAAGAAGATGACTACTAAAAGAACATGGTTTAGGCATCAGCATCAGGTTTCAAAAGCTTGTTTTGGGCCAGGCGCAGTGGCTCACACCTGTAATCCCAGCACTTTGGGAGGCCAAGGCAGGCGAATCACCTGAGATCAGGGGTTCGAGACCAGCCTGGCCAACATTGTGAAACCCCGTCTCTACTAAAAATACAAAAAACTAGCCAGGCATGGTGGTGCTATTGTAAATGAGATTGTTTTCTTAATTTGGTTCTCAGCCTGATTGTTACTGATATGAAGAAATGGTACTGAGTTTTGTATGTTTATTTTGTATCCTGAAACTTTCTTGAATTCATTTATCAAATGTAGGAATTTTTTGGTGGAGCCTTTAGGGTTTTCTGGCATAAGATCATATCATCAAGCATTTTTGTACTCATCTGTGAAACACCCTCATCCGGATTTGTGCTCAGCAATCTCTAGGCAGGGTGTGCAGATACAAGTGTGGACAGGAGAGAAAATTGCGTTCCTGTTCTGTTGGACAATGGTCCTCAGCTCCAGGAGCAACAGCTGCATTTTCAACAACTGGAACTTGGAGCACAGATTTCTTCCCACATTGCCTATGTTTAACCTCGTTGTGGGAAATCTGTTTTGTCACACTTCAAAATCACAGTGAGAGATGACCACTCATAGCAGCACACATAAGAACACAGCATGCGCTGTGTTTATTTTCAAGGCTGGGATAAATTCTGAGTACTTAACCAATTTCGAGACATCTGCTTCATCACATATTACAGAACCAAAGGTGATAATCACTGGCTATCTGGCTGCCTGGAGCATAATCGCTGATTGAATGACATCTTGTTCATCCTGGTGACTGTACAAGGAGGTCAACTGGAAATACAAATGAATGCATAATCAGCTAAGAGCATAGCGGTCTCTCATTACGGCTCTACACCAAGGTACCCTGAGTTGGCCTAGCAATTGTATCATTATACGAATAACATTAAACATTAGAGGAGATATGGAATTTCCCTACAAATATTGGCTATTATTATTGTTTTAATTCATTAATGCTAGATGTTCTCTCTATGAAGCTTAATGAAATTCCGCTTTATCTTTCCCATATGTATGTAGAATTTCAGACAGCATTTCATTGGAGCATATCTTCATACTGGTCCATTTATAAATTTGAATAGGCTTGACTCTTTTGAGCCTAATTAACATTCTTCCAAGGCATCAAGGGAGATGAGAAGGAAGAAGAATATTTTCAGCAAAAAGAGGGGTAATAGGCACCACTGAAGGAAGGCTTGGAGCTTGCAGTGGAATTAACTTTTGGTTCATTCCTGCTTTTTGCAAACGCACCAGTGACGGTGAGCCCACAGGACTGATGCTGATGGAAAGAGGGCTGAGAATGGTGGCTCGTGCCTATAACCCCAGCACTTCGGTAGGCTCAGGCAGGAGGATCGCTTGAGGCCAGGAGTTCAAGACCAGCCTGGTCTCTACAGAAAATAAAATAAAAAATTAGCCAGGCATGGTGGCATGTGCCTGTAGTCCGAGCTACTTGGGAGCCTGAGGCAGAAGCTTTTAGCACAGAAGTTCAAGGGTGCAGTGAGACATGCTCATGCCACTGCACTCCAGCCTGGGCAACACAGCAAGATCCTGTCTCAAAAAAAAAAAAAAAAGATAATGAAGAGAGGCTACAGGATGGCAACAGCTGGCACTAGGACAGTCTTCTGTCAATGTCTGGGCTTTTGGGAAAAGGAAATGGTGTCAACCTCACATACACACACAACTCACCTCTTGCTGCCTAGGTCCTTCTTCTGATTGGAAATTTGCATCTTGCTCAAGTTTTGCTCCCAATAGGGCAGAGGGCTGGGAGCTGATTCCAAGCCTAGGAGGCTCCCAGAATCTCTCGCAGCTCCCTGTGTGGACTAATTTGTGAGCCCTTGCCAGGGCCAGCGAGCAATAAGGCACCAATTGTTTCTATCTTAATTAAGTTACTTAGGGAAGAAAGAGAAAGAACAAAGGAATTAATTCAGATTTTCTCACTGAAACTGAAAGTTCTTTTTTTTGGTCTGGCCAGTAAGCAAGAGGGAACAGAAAGATTTGGCTGGTGCCTTCCTCATTCGCCTCTTCAGCTTGTCCCTCTTCCTCTATACACTCCCCCACATTCTACATGCCCCAGTTCTGTTCTCCAGAAGCAATTGCTGCTAGTAAAGATAGTCTATGCATACACAAACATATGTGATGACATAATGATTATATAACACTCTTCTTTATAAGCAACAACAAATGTGCACATGGTAGCATACTTTATACATAGCTCTCTATATTTTTGTTTGTTTTGTTTTGTTTTTTGAGATGGAGTTTCGCTCTTTTTACCCAGGCTGGAGTGCAACCTCTGCCTCCCAGGTTAAGTGATTCTCCTGCCTCAGCCTCCCAAGTAGCTGGGATTACAGGCTCATGCCACCATGCCCAGTTAATTTTGTATGCTTCAGTGGAGATGAGGTTTCACTGTATTGGCCAGGCTGGTCTCGAACTCCTGACTTTGTGATCCGCCTGCCTGGGCCTCCCAAAGTGCTGGGATTATAGGCGTGAGCCACCGTGCCCAGCCCATCTTGTTTTTCTGACAGACTATTTCCCAAAAATTACGAGTAAGTATGTAATTTAATTAGATGAATTCACTCATTATTTTTTTCTTTTTTTCTTTAAGACAGAGTCCTGCTCTGTCACCCAAGCTGGAGTGCAATGGCAGGATCTCAGCTCACTGCAACCTCTGCCTCCTGGATTCAAGCAATTCTCCTGCTTCACCCTCCCAAGTAGCTGAGATTATAGGCGTGCACCACCACACCCAGCTAATTTTTGTAATTTCGGTAGAGACGGGGTTTCACCGTGTTGGCCAGTCTGGTCTCAAACTCCTGACCTCAAGTAATCCGCCCCCCTTGGCCTCCCAAAGTGCTGGAATTACAGGCTTGAGCTACCACGCCTGGCCCAATGTATTGTTTGAGATAGGGTCTCACTCTGTTGCACAGGTTGGAGTGCAGTGTTGCAGTCACGGCTCACCGCAGCCTCAAACTCCTGGGCTCAAGTGATCCTCCTGCCTCAGCTTCCTGAGTAGATGGGACTACAGGCACTCACAACCATACTCGGCTAACTGTTAATTTTTTTGTAAAGACAGGGTCAGCTGGGCACGGTGACTCACACCTGTAATCCCAGCACTTTGGGAGGCCGAGGCAGGCTAGTCATGAGGCCAAGAGTTTGAGACCAGTCTGGCTAATACACTGAAGCCTTGTCTCTACTAAAAATACAAAAATTAGCTGGGTGTGGTTGCATGCACCTGTAGTCCCAGTTACTCGGGAGGCTGAGGCAGAAGAATCACTTGAACCTGGGAGGCGGAGTTTGCAGTGAGCCGAGATTGCACCACTGCACTCCAGCCTGGGCAACAAAGTGAGACTCTATCTCAAAAAAAAAAAAAAAAAAAAGGACAGAGCCTCGCTATGTGGCCCAGGATGGTCTGGTCTCAAACTCCTGTCCTCAGGCGATCCTCCTGCCTCAGCCTCCCAAAGTGTTATAAACATGAGCCACCACGACTGGCCTGGAACTATTTTAATAAGAGCAATCCCCTGACACAAGTCTTACTTTGTAGACAAAGCCTTTTCCCAATCATTTCTGCCATGAGGTTGGAGGTTTTCGTTAGGCTTCGCTTGTGCTTCTTTCCTTTTCTGGAAAATGAGAAGTAGAACAAGATGACTTTTCAAGTTGCTTCCAATCATTGATTCATCTTATAGGACAGGAAATTGGATGGCAACAAACTTGTTGATTTCCTGAAGGTCCAAATGTAATTGTTTGCAGAATAAGGATGAGAACCAAAGTCCTTGACTTCTAACCTCAGGGTTTTGCCACCAGACCATACTGCTGTTGCTGCTTACCATTCCTCTTCTGATGCCTACAGCCTGGGAAGTCCCAGAGCAAAAGTTTGCACTTACGCTAGCTTTTGAGTGTGGGGAAGTGGTAGGAATTATTGGGCTGGATGGATCAAGTTTCCTTTCTATTGTTAGGAAGAAGCTGGATCTTGCCTTAAGTCAATGTTATGAGATCTGATATGGGTGGATGAGAATAGGCTCTGGGGTCAAGGATGGAGGGAAAAAGAGACTCTAGGCCAGGGGCTGTGGCTCACACCGGTAATCTCAGCACTTTGGGAGGCCGAGGTAGGCAGATCACGAGGTCAGCAGTTCGAGACCAGCCTGGCCAACATGGTGAAACCCTGTCTGTACTAAAAATACAAAAATGCCAGGCGTGGTGGTAGGTGCCTGTAATCCCAGCTACTCGGGAAGCTGAGCCAGGAGAATCACTTGAACCCGGGAGGCAGAGGTTGCAGTGAGCCGAGATGGCGCCACTGCACTCCAGCCTGGGCAACAGAGCGAGACTTCGTTTCAAAAAAAAAAAAAAAGAAGAAGAAACTCTACGCACGAATGCAAAATCAAGGTGATACTAAAGGAGAGGAATCGATGAGGTTTGATGCAAGAAAATAAAGTCAGGAGCTGCTCATTAAGGTGAACAGTGACACAGAATGTTGCCATACCTGCAATGGGCTCAAGAATTGTGGGATGCAGCCGGACGTGGTGGCTCATGCCTGTAATCCCAGCACTTTGGGAGGCCAAGGTGGGTAGATTACTTGAGGTAAGGAGTTCGAGACCAGCCTGACCAACATGGTGAAACCCCATTTCTACTAAAAATACAATACTTAGCTGGGCATGGTGACACATGCCTGTAATTCCAGCTACTCAGGAGGCTGAGGCAGAAGAATTGCTTGAACCTGGGAGGCAGAGGCTTCAGTGAGCCGAGATCTTGCCATTGTACTCCAGCCTGGGCCACAGAGTGAGACCTTGTCTCAAAAAAAAAAAAAAAAAAAATGAATTGTGGGATGCAGTTGTGGGTAGATACAGTGAACTAACTCAATAGCACTCAAACTCCTTTTTTTTTGAGACGAAGTCTCACTCTGTCACCCAGGCTGGAGTGCAATGGCACGATCTCAGTTTACTGCAACTTCTGCCTCCCAGGTTCAAGCAATTCTCCTCCTCAACCTCCTGAGTAGCTAGGATTACAGGCGCGGGCCACTACGTGCAGCTAATTTTTGTATTTTTAGTGGAAATGGGGTTTCACCTTGTTGATCAGGCTGGTCTCGAACTCCTGACCTCATGATCCGCCCACCTCAGCCTTTCAAAGTGCTGGGATTACAGGTGTGAGCTACCATGCCCGGCCTCAAACTCCTTTTTTTTTTTTTTTTTTTTTTCTGAGATAGAGTTTTGCTATTTTTGCCTAGGCTGGAGTGCAATGGCATGATCTCGGCTCACCTCAACCTTCACCTCCCGGGTTCAAGCGATTCTCCTGCCTCAGCCTATCAAGTAGCTGGGATCACAGGCACGTGCCACCATGCCCAGCTAATTTTTGTATTTTTAGTAGAGATGGGGTTTCACCATGTTGGCCAGGCTGGTCTCAAACTCCCAACCTCAGGTGATCTACCCACCTCAGCCTCCCAAAAGGCTGGGATTACAGGCATGTGCCACCGCGCCCGGCTTAAACTCCTTTTAAAAAAAATTTATTTATTTATTTTTCTGAGACAAGGTCTCTCTCCATTGTCCAGGCTGGAGTGCAGTAGCGTAATAATAGCTCACTGCTGCCTCGATCTCCTGTAATCAAGGGATCCTCCCACCTCAGTCTCTCAAGTAGCTAGGACTACAGATGCACACCACCACAACTTGCTAATTAAAAAAAAAAAAATTGGTAAAGATGGGGTCTTGCCATGTTGCCCAGGCTGGTCTTAAACTCCTTGGCCCCAGTGATTCTGCTGCCTCAGCCCCCAAAAGTGTTGAGATTACAGGTGTGAGCCACTATGGCTGGCCTCAAAATTCTTTAATTAAATTAAATTAATTACTTAACTTACTCATTTATTTATTTTTTGCTAGTTAGAGTCTTTCTTGGACCAGGCTTCCTAGAAAACTGAGCATCAGGCAAAGCTTAAGTGCTAACGTTTCATGGGAGGCCCAATTCCAGGTCAGTGAGAGTAAGGAAACAGGGAAGTGGGAAGTGGGAAAATGGAATCGCCTCAGGAGAGGAGGGGAAGCAAATAAAAGAAGACATGTTCCAGAACTGGCCATGGCTTCAGGAAAACACACAGCTAGTTGCTTAGTCACACGGGTTGTCTTCAGAAGAGCCATAGAGAACACAGCGTCCCAGTACAGACCACTGAAGGGGAAAAGGGAGAGGAATCTATTTTCTCTCTCTCTCCTCTCTCCTGTCTCCCACTGGTCCGGGTTCTCCCATGAGTATTCACTCTCCTGCCTTTCTGGATTGTGTCTCCAGACACTTTTGTGCAGCTGCTGGGGAAGCCAGTTTCCACATGCTACAGTTCAGCACTTCCTCCAAATCCATCAGTGAAAGGAAAGACCGGAGCCTTCCAGGTCTGGTCATGCCTGGGCATCAGAGCTGCTGCAACTCCCATTGGAGCGGGAGCAATGGGGGCTGTGCTGGAGCTGGGCATCCCCCTGGGTGGAGGCTTGGGGGCTGTCAGTCCAGCTGATGATGTGGCACTGAGAGTAGTGATGGCCGGTGGTGGGGGTCTCCATGAGTGAGCAACCAAGAGCATGGGAGACAGCTGGGGCCAGGGGAACCTGAGGAGGTGTATAAACTGTATCTGATACAGAGTTCCAAAAGAAAAGTGATAAGACATTCAAATTAAGGTAATGTTAGAAAAATCTATTCATAAAGGCACTCTTTCTAGAGATAGCAGAGTAAGGGGAGCATGAGGGATAATTTGATAGCTCTGGGCTGGTAGTAGCAGAGCTGTTACCAAGTCCAGGCTGGAGGGATTTAGGGAAGAGCGTAATTACTGGAATCAGAAGGACATTCATGTAGAAGAGGCCACCTTAAAGGGAACAATGACCTTTGGTCAAGGGACACCACCAATCCCAGGGCAATCTCGCAAAGTAGGAGTTAGGGCTGGTGCGGTGGCTCACACTTGATATCCCCGCACTTTGGGAGACCGAAATGGAGGATCGCTTGAGCCCAGGAGTTTGAGACCAGCCTGGGCAATAGAGTGAGACCCCATCTCTAAAAAAAAAATAAAAAATTAGCTGGGCATGGTGGCTTGTGTCTGTGGTCCCAGCTACTCAGGAGGCTGAGGCAGGAGGATCTTTTGAGTCTGAGAGGTAGAGGCTGCAGTGAGCCATGATCACACCACTGTACTCCAGCCTGGATGACAGAGAGACCCTGCCTCAAAAAAAATTAAAAAATTTAAAAAAACAACAAAACCCCCACAAAGTTTGAGGGTGAGAGTTCTAACTGGAAGCCAGAGAGTAAGAGACTACTGGGGTAGTTTCCACAGGTCAGCCTCCTGGGGCTTAGAGCTGGGTGGGGAGGTGAGGAGAGTGGACCTAGAGGGCATCTGGAGCATCTAGTCTAGGTCTTTCTCACTCCCGCCATTTTGTTTTTTAATTAAATGAGAGTTGACATAGCTGTTTGCAGGGTGAGTAGGATGAGTAGGGTGGCTGGGCAAAGGAAGAGTGTCCCAGGCAAGAGAAGAAAGGTGAGCAAACGCCCAGGGGCAGGACCAAGCAAGGCAAGTTCAGGGAACACTGTCAGGGGGTGGGGAGTTGTCCTATCCACTGGAAGTTGAAGAATTAGAAGAATTACTGGTAAGTGGGTGGGGTTGTACTTTGAAGAGCCTGGAAATAAAGCAGGTCAGTTTCCCTTTGGTGTGGCAGGAAAAAGGTTGCTATTAAGGTTTTGAGATGAAAGCAAAATTAAATTATATCAGCATAGGCAAAATAATTAACTTTTTTATTTTATTTTATTTTATTTTAATTAATTTATTTATTTTTTGAGATAGAGTCTTGCTCTGTCACCCAGGCTGGAGTGCAGTGGTGCCATCTCGGCTCACTGCAACTTCTGCCTCCCAGGTTCAAGTGATTCTCCTGCCTCAGCCTCCCAAGTAGCTGGGATTATAGGCGCTCACAACCACGCCCAGCTAATGTTTGTATTTTTGGGAGAGATGGGGTTTCACTATGTTGGCCAGGCTGGTCTTGAACTCCTGACCTCAAGTGATCCACCCACCTCAGCCTCCCAAAGTGCTGGGATTACAGGCATGAGGTTCCCCGCCCGACCACTGTTAGCTTTTAATAATGTATTTAGGGTTCCAGTTAGTACATTTCAGTTACTTACCCTTAATTAATTTATTTATTTATTAGAGACAGGGTCTTGCTCTGTCACCTAGGCTAGAGTTTAGTGATGCAATCATAGCTCACTGTAGCCTTGAACCAGGCTCAAGTGATCCTCCTGCCTCAGCCTCTCAAAGCACTGGGTTTCAGGCACGAGCCACTGCACCTGGTCACTTACCATTAATAAACATTGTATGGTAACAGTAACTAATTTGGGAAGCTAGTTATAAAGTTATCCCAACTCAGCCACATGTGTTTGTTTCAAGAGTGAGTTCTGGATGTCATGTAACTGTTGAAGTTTACTCAGGGATGCTGGTATCTGTACTCCCCTGTGGGCTTACACATCCCTATGTTTGAAACAGATTAGCCCAGTAGTTTTAAAGATGATGCAGAACTTGCATCACTTCAGTTCTGTCATTCAATGTGGAATTTTTGTGTTTAAAATTTAAAACTGTGAAACAAAGAACAAACTGTGAGGCAATTTTTTTTTTTGGTCTGGTAAGTACAAACTTTCATATATGAAGTATTTTAAATCTGACTTACATCTTCAAAATTAAGATTTATTTTTCTAATTTTAATTAATAATTGTTGGTTTAAAACTGATAAATTAGTCTAGAAAATAACTGGTTTTCTTTGTGTGTGCGTGTGTGTGTGCCAATATTAGTAGTATATGACTTGAGCAACAACCTGGTGAAGAGAGAAAATGAGTCTCTCACAATAAAGCAAGCTTTTTCAGCCAGCATGGTGGCTCACGCCTATAATCCCAGCACTTTGGGGGGCCAAGGTGGGCAGATCACTTGAGGTCAAGAGTTCGAGACCAGCCTGGCCAACATGGTGAAACCCCGTCTTTACTAAAAATACAAAAATTAGCTGGGCATGGTGGCACGTGCCTGTAATCCCAGCTACTTGGGAGGCTGAGGCAGTAGAATTGCTTGAACCCAGCAGGTGGAGGTTGTAATGAGCTGAGATGGGGCCACTGCACTTCAGCCTGGGCAAAAGAGCAAGACTCTGTCTCAGAAAGAAAGAGAGAAAGAGACAAAGAGAGAGAGAGAAAGAAAGAGAGAGAGAAAGAGAGAGAGAGAAAGGAAGGAAGGAAGGAAGGGAGGGAGGGAGGGAGGGAGGGAGGGAGGGAGGGAGGGAGGGAGGGAGAGCTTTCTCTACCATTCAAAATAAGAGAGAAAAGAACACAATAGGCTGGGTACCATGGCTCACGCCTGTAATCCTAGCACTTTGGGAGGCTGAGGCAGGTGGATCACTTGAGGTCAGAAGTTCAAGAACAGCCTGGCCAATATGGTGAAACCCTGTCTTTACTAAAAATACAAAAATTAGCTGGGCGTGGTGGCACATGCCTGTAATTCCAGCTACTTGGGAGGCTGAGGCAGGTGAATCCCTTGAACCCAGGAGGTGGAGGTTGCAGTGAGCCGAGATCTCGCTATTGTATTCCAGCCTGGGCAACAGAGTGAGATTCTGTTAAGGGAGGAGACCACCCCTCATATTGTCTTATGCCCAATTTCTGCCTCCAAAGAAAGAAGAAGTACAAACTGAAAGGCAGAAATGAAATCCACAGGCAGACAGCCTGTTGCCGTGCCCTGTGTCTGGTAGTTATGACCTAACCAGTTATGTTATCTATAGATTCCAAACATTGTATGGAAAAGCATTGTAAAAATCCCTGTCCTGTTCTGTTCTGATCTGATTACTGGTGCATGCAGCCCCCAGTCACATACCCACTGCTTGCTCAATCGATCACGACCCTCTCACGCCGACCCCCTTAGAGTTGTGAGCCCTTAAAAGGGACAGGAATTGCTCACTCGGGGAGCTCGGCTTTTGAGACAGGAGTCTTGCCGATCCTCCCAGCCAAATAACCCCCCTTCCTTCTTTAACTCGATGTCTGAGAAGTTTTTTCTGCAGCTGGTCCTGCTACATTTCTTGGTTCCCTGACTGGGAAACGAGGTGATTGGCGGAGTGTCAAGGTAGTTCCTTAGATGGCTTAAGCCTGCCCTGTGGAACATCCCTGTGAGGGACTCTGACCAGCCCGAGCGACGCGGATCCTGAGAGCACTCCTGGGTAGGTATTTGCCTGGTGGAACGCCTTGTCAGAACGGTGTGTGGCAGGCCCTGGTGGAGGATCAACGCAGTGGCTGAACACCGGGAAGGAACTGGTACTTGAAGTCTGGACATCTGAAACTTGGTAAGACTAGTCTTTGGAACTTGCCTACTCCATTTGAGTGGAAGCCTAGCCTGACCACGCACCTTTATCGTCACTTTGGTTTGGTTTTGGTTTTGGTTTTGACTTGGCTTCAATTGCTTGACAGGCCCGGTCTTAGGAACTTGCCCACTCCATTTGAGTGGAAGCGTGGCCTGATCACCCACGGTGTGCCTGTACTGGCACTTTGGTTTTTGTTTTTGACTTGAGTTGGGTTGCTTGATACTTTGGTTTTGGTTTTGACCTGGCTTGGATTTCTGGATACTCTGATTTTTTGATTTTGGTTTGGTGTAAACTGCAAAAGCATATGTGTGCCCTTTTCACCCGTTCTTTGTTTTGTGGTATGCGTGTGGTGTGAGCGTGGTGTTTTGTCTCGAAGAAGCATGGTTCAGGCACAAATAAGCCCACCCTCCTAGGAATTATGTTGAAAAATTTCAAAAAAGGATGATTTAACATTAACCACTGAAAATTCCCTTAACCCAGCAGGTTTCCTAACAGGGGATCTACATCTTAATTACCACGCAAAGGTCTGACCAGACCTAGGAGGAACTCCCTTCAGGGCAGGACGATGGATAGCTCCTCCTGGGTAATTGAAGAAAAAAAAAAGCTATCTATACCAATTCTAAGTTAATTTGGACAAACAAGGTCTTATTAATAGCAAAGGACAATTAAAATCTCAAACTTACAAGGTTTTCAACAAAAGTAAAGTTTGCTAAAAGTTAACAGTGTAACTTGTATTATACTAACTTCTATTCTTGTGGCCTTAGTCTAGTGCACATACATAAAAGAAGTTCACTTTGGAAAAGAATGGTTATAATCTTCAAAAAATAAAAAAAGGAAAAAAGGGGGGGGTGGAATTTATGTAAAAATAGTACTATATGGTAAATTCTTTTCCTGAAATAAATTAACTGGTTGTTTAAAGAAAGAAGCATTTGTAATAAATCAGAAAGTTGAGGCATCTCGAAGAATTGTCTGTGAAAGTCGTGAAAGAGAAAAATGTTATGAAAATAAAAAAGAATTTATGCAAGAAGTGTTGTATAATTTAAAAGTAACTAAGCCTTCTGAATGTAAAACTATTAAAAAAAAGTTTATGTGCAAGGTGTATAAGGAAAGTAAAATATACCTTTAGTAAAAGGATTATAAGGAGGCATAAGAATGTAAATTTTTACATACATTAAAAGATTAAAAATATGCATATTTTGTTTTAAAGGTTATTCTAGTTTTAAAATGTTAATTGGAAAGAAAATTTTGTGTGTAAACATTGGCTAAAGTTAAAGAGGTATCATCCAGTTTTTCTGTAAACTGGACATTAAAATAAAAGCATAGCAGGTTATTCTTAAAGCACCAACCTGCTCTTTAGCAAAAATTATAAAAGGTTAAAAAGAGTCTATAAAATCTTACCTTATGGTCAAACATTAAAAATTGGATAAATATGTCTACAAGGTTTTATTAAAATTAGGTTTAACATTAATAACACACTAACATAAAGCTAAAATTTAGCTTATCTGGTATAAAAATCATACAAAAAGCATTGCTAAATGTAAAATGGTATTTGGCTTTCTTTGGCTTAAAAACTAATAAAAATAGGTGCTAAAGGAAATTTTTCAGTAAAAAGGCACTAAAGACTATAAAGTCCACTGCCAAGGTCCCCACATTTAAAACAAAAGATCAATTTCTTAAAAATTGTATACTTAGTTTATCTTCCACTTTCCTTTCCCTCAAAAACTAAAAGTATTTTAGCACTTGTACCACCCCTAGAATTTCCAGTAAACCAGCACCAGTCTGAAGATCACATTCTCATCAAAGGGTGGAAAGAAGAAAAACTCGAGCCAGCCTGGGAAGGACCCTACCTTGTGCTGCTAACCACCAAGACTGCTGTTCATACAGCAAAAAAGGATGGATTCATCACACCCGAGTCAAGAAAGCGCCACCCTCTCCAGAGTCGTGGGCCATAGTCCCAGGTGAAAACCCTACCAAACTAAAGCTAAGAAAAATTTAACTTTTTTCATCTATTCTATTGCTCTTTCTTCTTTCCTTGTTCTATTGCTGACCATCTAGTTATTAACATAACCAAGTCAATTTCGACTCGAACTGTTGCATTTAATGCTTGCCTTGTTATACCCTGTGGAGACTTGCCAAGTCAAAGACAGATTTCTACCTCAGAAAAGTACTTCTGTCCCTCGTGACTCTCCTCACACTGGGCATTAGTAAACTAAGATCATTTAATCCGGGGAGATTTCGATAAAGACCCCAGTGCCAACCAGGAGTCTTGTCCCCATTGTAGAGCTTTTATGCAGTAGTTGGTCCAACATTCTGTGGACCACTAAAGAGCAAGGATGGACTGCCCCAACCGATTTCTGTAATTTCCTCAAATCATACATTCATTTTACTAGAGGATCATAGAAGTTAAAGACTTAAAACAAACTTTAGCAATTAAGACAGGATATCAAGATGCAAATGCCTGGTTAAAATGGATCAAATTTTCCACCTGCACATTAAACAAAAGCAATTGTTATGCTTGTGTACATGGCAGGCCAGAGCCCCAGATTGTCCCCCTTCCACTAAGGTGGTTCTCCAGTCCACCAAGCATGGGCTGCATGGTAGCTCTTTTCCAGGATTCTACAGCCTGGAGTAATAAGTCATGCCAAGCTCTCTCTGCTATGTCCCGAAGTCTGGCAGCCTGCGGGTCAGCCCCCGAGGGCCATCCAGCTTCTGTCTCCCAACACTAAGTTCACTTCATGTCCCTCACAAGAGGAAGGAAACCTAGCATTCCTTGGAGACCTGAAGAGATGCGATGAGCTTAAGAATTTTCAAGAGCTTATCAATCAGTCAGCTCTTGTTCATCCCCAAGCGGATGTGTGATGGTATTGTGGTGGACCTTTATTGGTCACTCTGCCGAATAACTGGGAGTGGCACTTGTACTTTAGTCCGTTTGGCTATCCATTTCACCCTGGCATTTCATCAACCAGAGGGAGAAAAAAATAAGACATCAAAAAGCGAGAGAAGCCCCTGATGGGTCTTTCGACTCTCACATCTATTTAGATGCAATTGGAGCCCCACAAGGAATACCAGGTCAATTTAAAGCTTAAAATCAAATAGCTACAGGATTTAAGTCAATATTTTAGTAGATGACAGTTAATAAAAATGTAGACTAGATAAACTGCATCTATTACAACCAACAGCAACAAGCTTTTCATGAGTTAAAAAAAAAAAAAAAACTCCTGTCTGCCCCTGTCTGGGGCTACCTGACCTGACAAAACCCTTTACACCCTATGTGTCAGAAACAGAAAAAATGGCAGTTGGACTTTTAACCCAGACTGTGGGGCCCTGGCCAAGGCCAGTTGCCCATCTCTCAAAACAACTAGACGGGGTTTCCAAAGGCTGGCCCCCCCACCCACGTCTAAGGGCCCTGGCAGCAATGGCCCTGTTAGCACAAGAAGCAGATAAACTAACCCTTAGGCAAAACCTGAATATAAAGGCCCCCTATGCTGTGGTAACTTTAATGACTACCAAAGGACATGATTGGTTAACAAATGCTAGATTAACCAAGCACAAAAGCTTGCTCTGTGAAAATCCCCGCATAACCATTGAAGTTTGCAACACCCTAAACCCCACGACCTTGCTCCTGGTATCAGAGATCCCAGTTGAACATAACTGTGTAGAGGTGTTGGACTCAGTTTATTCTAGCAGGCCCAACCTCTGAGACCATCCTTGAACATCAGTAGATGTGAGCTGTATGTGGACGGGAGGAGCTTTGCCAACCCCTGAAAAGTGACTCTGAAGAAGACGACAAGCCCTGCTCCAGTCACACCCGGAAGCTGACTGGTCCACGCACGGCCGAAGCATGAGGAAACTCATTGCAGGACTCATTTTCCTTAAAATTTGTACTTGTACAGTAAGGACTTCAACTGACCTTCCTCAGACTGAGGGCTGTTCCCGGTGCATACATCAAGTCACTGAGGTAGGACAAAACGTTGCAATGGTCCTATTATTTTATGGTTATTATAAGTGCACTGGAACTCTAAAAAAAAACTTGCTTGTATAATGTTATTATATACAAGTTATGTAGCCCAGGAAATGACCAACCCGATGTGTGTTATGACCCATCTGAGCCTCCCATGACCACAGTTTTTAAAATAAGATTAAGAACTGAAGACTGGTGGGGGCTCATAAACGATATGAGTAAAATGTTGGCCAAAACAAAACAAAACAAAAAGAGGTGTCCAAACAAGTCACCTTGAAATTTGATGCTTGTGCTGCCATTAATAGCAATAAGTTATAAATAGGATGTGGTTCTCTTGATTAAAAAAGAGGCTATATGGCAGAAAATAAGTACATTTATCATAAATTAGGACTGTATAAAAATAAATGTGGATACTGATCTTGTGTCATTTAGGCTACTTGGATAAAAAATGAAAAAATCCTGTCCACCTTCAGAAAGGGAAAAGTGGCCCTTCCTGTACCAGTAGTGAGTGTAACCCCTTAGAACTAGGAATAACCAACCCCCTTAATCCTCGCTAGAAAAAAGAGGAACATGTAGACCTAAAAATTGATGGGGCTGGACTGGATCTTCAAGTAAATATCGTGGTTTGAGGAGAAGTTTATAAACGCTCTCCTGAGCCAGTATTTCAAACCTCCTATGATGAACTGAATGTGCCAGTACCAGAAATTCCAGGAAAAACAAGAAATTTGTTTTTGCAATTAGCCAAGCATATAGCCTAGTGTCTCAATGTCACTTCATGTTTTGTATGTAGAGGAACTGTAATAGGAGATCAATGGCCATAGGAAGCCTGAGAATTAGTACCTACAGCCCCAGTTCCTGATGAATTCCTGGCTCAAAAAAAAATCACCCTGATAACTTCTGGGTCCGAAAAGCCTCAATCATTAGACAATACTGTATAGCAAGAGTAGAGAAGGACTTTACCCTTCCTGTGGGAAGACTCAGCTGCCTTAGGCAAAAACTGTATAACAGTACTACAAAAACAGCCACCTAGTAGAGTTCACAAGTGTACTACATGAATCACTATCGATCTGTCATGCAAGAAGACATAGTGAAAATGAAGGTAAGAACTCCCACTGATAAAATGAGAGTCTCAAAGGGGGAAAATAAGGGAGGAGACCACCCCTCATATTGTCTTATGCCCAATTTCTGCCTCCAAAGAAAGAAGAAGTAGAAACTAAAAGGCAGAAATGAAATCTACAGGCAGACAGCCCAGCACTGTGCCCTGGGCCTGGTAGTTAAAGATCGGCCCCTGACCTAACCGGTTATGTTATCTACAGATTCCAGACATTGTATGGAAAAGCATTGTAAAAATCCCTGTCCTGTTCTGTTCTGATCTGATTACTGGTGCGTGCAGCCCCCAGTCACATACACTCTGCTTGCTCAATCGATCATGACCCTCTCACATGGACCCCCTTAGAGTTGTGAGCCCTTAAAAGGGACAGGAATTGCTCACTCAGGGAGCTCAGCTCTTGAGACAGGAGTCTTGCCGATGCTCCCAGCTGAATAAACCCCTTCCTTCTTTAACTCGGTGTCTGAGGAGTTTTGTCTGCAGCTTGTCCTGCTACACTGTCTCAAAACAAAACAAACAAACAAAACCACAATAGTGTTTTATTTGATAACTTCATGGCTTCATAAATGTCTTCTAAATACCCCCCCAAAAAAAACACCTGCAAAGAACATAGATGGCTTATTTATTTTATTTTATTACTATTATTTTTTGAGACAGAGTCTCACTCTGTCACCTGAGTGCAGTGGCACGATCTCAGCTCACTGCAACCTCTGCTTCCCTGGCTCAGGTGATCCTTCTGCCTCAGCCTCCCAAGTAGCTGGAACTACAGATGTGCACCAGCACGCCTGGCTAATTTTCAATAGAGATGGGGTTTCACCACGTTGGCCAGGCTGGTCTAGATCTCCTGGCCTCAAGTGATCTGCCCTCCTCGTCCTCCCAAAGTGCTGAAATTACAGGCATGAGCCACCATACCCAGTAGATGGCTGATTTTAAAAGGTTAATTTTTTGTACTGTTTTTCTTGGAGACTGCTTGCCGGTAAGATTTTAAAAATGGAAAATGCTAGCCGTGTAAGAATGGCCTGATTAAAAAACAAAAAACAGAACATGCAACTTGATAACTGGTATTCAAATTTGATAGAAATTAAATCTTAAAGTTACTGAACCATGAGATTGCTGAATCACATCTCCCCTGCTTAGAAAAATGGGAAACTTTGGCAATGGAATGTAAACTCCTAAACACTATTGATAAAATCTATTAGGTCAAAATACATTAAAAACAAAAAATAGTGAGAAAGTTTATATCATCATTTGGACTTAATTATGTTTCTAGCCAAACAAAACTTTTCTATCTGCAGTTATAAAGCAGATATACCATCAGCAAACAAAGGAAATATTTTGATGCTGGTAGAAAGACTTAAGTTGCAATCCAGTTTTGAAGGTTCATTTTGTAAAAATTAAACATATTCCTTTAGAACAGAGGTCCCCAACCCCCAGACCATGAACCAGTACCAGTCCATGGCCTGTTAGGAACAGGGCCATACAGCATGAGGTGAGCAGTAGGCAAGCCAGAGAAGCTTCACCTGTATTTACAGCCGCTCCCATTGCTCACTTTACCACCTGAGCTCTGCCTCCTGTCAGATCACTGGCGGCATTAGATTCTCATAGGAGCATGAACCTATTGTAAACTGCACATGCAAAGGATCTAGGTTTCCTGCTCCTTATGAGAATCTAATGCCTGATGATCTGTCACTGTCTCCCAACACCCCCACATGGGACCGTCTGGTTGCAGGAAAACAAGCTCAGGGATCCCACTGATTCTACATTATGGTGAGTTGTATAATTATTTCTTTATATATTACAATGTAATAATGATAGAAATAAAACTGCGCGATAAATGTAATGAGCTTGAATTATCCCGAAACCATCCCCACTGCCTACCCCCATTCATGGAAAAATTGTCTTCCACAAAACCAGTCCTTGGTGTCAAAAAGGTTGGTGACTGCTGCTTTAGAAGATGGTTTTATTCAGTATATATTTCCAAAAAAATTTAGAATTCATTCATTCATTTTTTGGGAAATTGCATTAAAATAGTGGTAAATGTTAAAAAAAGCAAAATCATAGTCTTTTTGGTGGAACTCCTATTATTTCATACAGTTATTAAATATTTAAAGTGACCAAATGTGTTCATATTAAAGATGACCAAATTAAAATAATCATTTTTGGGCATCTTCCTTTTTTTTTTTTTTTTAGACTGAGTCTCACTCTGTCACCCAGGCTGGAGTGCAGTGGTCTGATCTCAGTTCCCTGCAACCTCTGCCTCTCAGGTTCAAGCAATTCTTCTGCCTCAGAAGAATTGAGTAGATGGGATTATAGGCATGCGCCACAATGCCCGGCTAATTTTTGTATTTTTAGTAGAGATGGGGCTTCACCATGTTGACCAGGCTGGTCTTGAACTCCTGACCTCAGGTGATCCACCTTCCTCAGCCTCTCAAAGTGCTGGGATTACAGGCATGAGCCCAGCCTGATATCTTCCCTATTTCTGAGAAGATGGGTGCTGAATGCATCAAACATTTTTATTTTTATTTTTATTTTTATTTTTATTTTTATTTTTTTTGAGACGGAGTCTTGCTCTGTCGCCCAGCCTGGAGTGTGGTAGCGCAATCTCGGCTCACTGCAAGCTCCGCCTCCTGGGTTCATGCCATTCTCCTGCCTCAGCCTCTCCGAGTAGCTGGGACTACAGGTGCCCGCCACCATGCCCGGCTAATTTTTTTGTATTTTTAGTAGAGACGGGGTTTCACCGTGGTCTCGATCTCCTGACCTCTTGATCCTCCCGCCTCTGCCTCCCAAAGTGCTGGGATTACAAGCGTGAGCCACCGCTCCTAGCCGCGTCAAACATTTACTGGGACAATTGGATATGGATGGACCAAATATAAACCTCTGCTGTGGTCAAGGAAATGACAGCACCACTGCTATGCCCAGCATTCATGGTAGTGTTTACCAAAGATCAAAGGAACTGATCAGTCTTTTCTTGTGCTTTCTGCAAGTTATTCTCAGAAACTTTTCAGAGTTTACTGTTTTTTTGTTTGTTTGTTTGTTTTGTTTTGTTTTGTTTTTTGAGACGAAGTCTCACTCTGTCGCCTGGCTGGAGTGCAGGCCAGATTGCACCATTGCACTCCATTCTGGGTGACAAAGCAAGACCCTGTCTCAAAAACAAATAAATGATCAAAAAACCCCCAAAACAAACAAAGAAAGAAAAAATAAAATGTGAAAAAAGAAAAGAAAATTAAATTTTGAAGAAGAATAATATAGAGAAATGACAATAGATGTGGGCTTACATTGCCAGAAGAAACTCAAAGGGAATTGTTTGAATGCCCTATTTTTTTTTTTCCAAGAGCTGGACACTTGTCCTAAAGGAATAGATCAAATAATAACAACGTTTACTCTCATTCTGTCTTTTTTTTTTTTTTTGAGATGGAGTTTTGCTCTTGTTACCCAGGCTGGAGTGCAGTGGCTCAATCTCACTGCAGCCTCCACCTCCCAGGTTCAAGCAATTCTCCTGCCTCAGCCCCCCAAGTAGCTGGAGGCACCAAGTAGGTGCTTGCCACCATGCCCGGGTAATTTTTTGTAGTTTTAGTAGAGGCGGGGTTTCACCATGTTGGCCAGGGTGGTCTCGATCTCCTGACCTCAAGTGATCCCCTTGCCTCAGCCTCCTGAAGTGCCGGGATTACAGACGTGAGCCACCGCGCACAGCCCTGCCTTTGTTTTACTTGATCTTTGTAGAATAATTTTGGAAGTTTTTTTTTTAAACATGGAAGAAATCCATGATGAGCTTTCTAACAAAGATATTTGGAAAATAATGGAAGATTTTGAATGAAATACTTTTGAAAACTGCTGGGATTGGAATCAGTTTCAAAGAAATAAAAAAACAGTATTACAATTCTGGAATTTTTTGTAAAATGGGACTTAATGTGAATCTCTGCTAAACTTATGTCCCTTTCTAAGCTATTTGTATGTCTATCGTTTCATATGAAAAACCCTTTTAAAATTAAAATTAATAAGAACTGTTGCAATGATCAACTATGAGTGAGAAAAGATGGGCAAATCTGAGTGTAGTAGCTGTTGGACATGAATATGCAAAGACCAATTTTTACCAAGTCATTGACAGTTTTGCAGGAGTTACAGCTGGAAAAGAGAAACTAATGTATTATTCTTTACTATAGCTGATACATATATATAGATAGTTTTTTGTCTTTAAAAATACATTCATGTAATTAAAAACATTAATCATTTTTAAAATTAAAAAAAATTTAGAGACAGGATCTCACTATGTTGCCTAGGCTGGTCTCAAACTCCTGGGCTCAGACAATCCTTTCACCTTGGCCTCCCAGAGGAGCTGGGATTACAGACATGAGCCACTGAGCCCAGCCCCAGAAACTAATTTACTATTTTTTACTACAACATATATATGCTGTGCGTGTGTGTATATATATTCATATATATATATTTTACTATACACACATATATGTGTGTGTGTGTGTGTGTGTGTGTGTATATATATATATATATATACATATCTTCATCTAGTTTTTCTTCTTTTAAAAATACATTAATGGACCTGGCACGGTGGCTCATGTCTATAATCATAGCAGTCTGGGAGGCCGAGGAGGGAGGATCACCTGAGGTCAGGAGTTTAAGACCAGCCTGGCCAATATAGTGAAACCCTGTCTCTACCAAAAATACAAAAATTAGCCAGACGTGGTGGTGCATGCCTGTAGTCCCAGCTACTCAAGAGACTGAAGCAGGAGAATCACTTGAACCCAGGAGGCAGAGGTTGCAGTGAGCTGAAATTGCACCACTGCACTCCAGCCTGGGCGACAGAGCGAGACTCCGTCTCAAAAAAAAAAATGAAAAAAAGTAACCATTAATGTAATTTAAAATATCAATTATTTACCATTTTCTTGTTTGTACTATAATATTTATTTTAATTTTGGGTTTTTTACTGGCATGCTTATATATTTGAAGTTCAATAAAAGAAAAATTTCAAAGCCTTTGCTTCTTTTTTTTTTTTTTTTTTTGAGACGGAGTCTTGCTTTTTCACCCAGGCTGGAGTGCAGTGGCTCAATCTCGGCTCACTGCAAGCTCCGCCTCCCGGGTTCACGCCATTCTCCTGCCTCAGCCTCTCCGAGTAGCTGGGACTACAGGCGCCCGCCACCACGCCCGGCTAATTTTTTGTATTTTTAGTAGAGATGGGGTTTCACCGTGGTCTCAATCTCCTGACCTCGTGATCCGCCCGCCTTGGCCTCCCAAAGTGCTGGGATTACAAGCGTGAGCCACCGCGCCCGGCCTCCTTCGCTTCCTTTCTGGCCGTAACTATTATTTATTTTGCTTCATGACTATGACTAAAAATAATTTTGTCATGTAGAGGAAGGTGGTATTAAGGAAGGATCTGCTCCAGGGGTTATGTTAGGTACGCCACTATGATAGAATCTTCTTCGTAAGTTGTGCAAAGAGGGCTTTTTTTGTTGAGGTATTAAGAAAATTGAATAACTTCTTACTTCTTGATCAAGATTTGAGCTTAGGGCTTGGACTTTGCTACTACTTCAGTTTATCCAGATCTTGATAGATTAGGGAGTATATCGCAAAACTCACACATAGTGCGTGCTTTAATAAATATTTCTTTATTTTATTTTATTTTTTTGAGATGGAGTTTTGCTTTTGTTGCCCAGGCTGGAGTACAATGGTGTGATCTTAGCTCCCCACAATCTCCGCCTCCCGGGTTCAAGTGATTCTCCTGCCTCAGCCTCCCGAGTAGCTGGGATTACAGGCATGTGCCACCACACATGGTTAATTTTTGTATTTTTAGTAGAGATGGGGTTTCTCCATGTTAGTCAGGCTGGTCTCAAACTCTTGATCTCAGGTGATTCTCCTGCCTTGGCCTCCCAAAGTGCTGGTATTACAGGCATGAGCCACCGCACCCAGCCTATTTCTTTGTTTTTTATTTTATTTTACTTTTTGAGATGTATTCTCATACTGTCACCCAGTCTGGAGAGCAGTGGCATATTCTCAGCTCACTGCAGCCTCAGCCACCTGGGTTCAAGCCATTCTCCTGCCTCAGCCTCCCAAGTAGCTGGGAGTACAGGTATGCGCCATCACACCTGGCTAATTTTTGTATTTTTAGTGAAGATGAGGTTTCACCACTTTGGCCAGGCTGGTCTTGAAGTCCTGACCTCAAGTGATCCACCTGCCTCAGCCATTCAAAGTGCTGGGATTACAGGCATGAGCCACTGTGCCAGGCCTCTTTCTTTTTTTAAATATGGAAACTGGGTCTTACTATGTTGTCCAGGCTGGTCTGGAACTCCTGAGCTCAAATGATCCTCCCACCTTAGCTTTCCAAAGTGATTACAGGTGTGAGCCACCACGCCTGACCTGATAAATATTTCCTGAACAAATGAGTGAATAAATGAGGGAATGGAGGACTCTATTATCTGGCAGTACACCCCTTCTGCATAATGGAACGTGTGAATTATTAATAGGACTTCAAGATAATGTAAAAATATACCAAGAAGGCACCAAGGATGAGACAGATCATTAGTGTAAGATTTCTGGAAGATTTATAAACTTTGGCACGGGTTTTAATATCTTGGTTTTACACAGCCTAGTTAGCAAGAAATTAAGAACCATGAAAACAAGGTGCTTGCTTAATGAATAAAATTTAATTTCAGAGGAAGCTAAGTGGTCAGGAAAAATGACAAAATAACAAGAGAGGTTGCAATAAGTAGAAAACAACACGCAGAAAGGAGGGACACCACCTTAGCCAAGTAGTTACAGAGCAGCCAGCACACGTTTTGGCTCCTTGACAACCAAACTGGAGAAATGCAATTTGTGATTTATGACACTGGTGTGAGGGTGAATTGAACGTTTAGTACAAATTTCTAATTGAGGATCCATCACGTCTGCCCTAAAATAACCCAGCTGCTTAAGAAGGGTGGTATTTCCTTCCTCTTCTACACTCACTGATGGTAATTAACAGCTGAGCTGGGATAACTAAAAAAAGGGCTGAGAAAAAGAGGAAGGGTTTGAAAATGCTTGGTGTGAGTTCTCAGTACATTTTCAGTAAGTGTGTGCACTCTCCGTTTCTCACCATAGTGTCTCCCGCCAAGGCTCCCGACTCCTTGCAGAAACACATGCCATCTAGTCCCCAGAGCTGTTCTTCTTGGTGTGAAATGCACTATCTAGGTGTTTCTCACGTCATTCCATGTGCTCCAGTGGAAGTTTGGTGGTGGATGTGAGCAGGTAAATGTCAGTCACGTCCAGCTGGGGCCTGGTATTTTCATGCAATTCCTAAGAAGCCCAGTGAAATAGATCAGTTTGGGACCAGACTGGAGGCAAGAAACAGGAACTAGAATTGGAGCAAAGACAAGATATGGCTTATTACATAGAAGAGGCATTCAGGCTGGGCACAGTGGCTCATGCCTATAATCCCAGTATTTCGGGAGGCCAAGCCAGGAGGACTACTTGAACCCAGGAGTTTAAGATCAGCCTGGGCAACATAGTGGGGCCCTGTCTTTACAAAAAAAAAAAAAAAAATTAGCTAGGTGTGGTGGCACATGCTTGTAGTCCCAGCTACTTGGGAGGCTGAGTGGGAGGATTGCTTGAGCCCAGGAGTTTGAGGCTGCAATGAACCATGATCATGCCACTGCACTCCAGCCCGGGCAACAGGTTGAGATCGTGCCTCCAGAAAACAAACAAAAAATGCTACCCGATTAACATCCCAAAACGGTTTCAGTTTATATAGAGGAGAGCCACAGAGAACTATGATTAGTGCATTATTTATAACTGTGAAATATTAGCAATATCAGGGAAATGATTAAGTAAATTCTGGGTACACCAACTTAAGGATTTTAGGTGACAAAAAGAAAAAAGAGTTGATTCATGCTCCATTACTGTAGCTAGAGTTGTTGTCTGATTGGCAAATCACAATGCCTCAAAAGAAGTTTCCCTTGCTCTTATGATACGTACAAACTCAACAAACTGGCTTACAACGCCTCTTTAGATTCAACCTTCAAAGTTTCCCTTGCCCTCCTCCCATCTACAATGTATGTGTGCTGTTCCCTCTGCCTAGAGCTGTCCCTCCTTGTTGCCCAGGAAACTCCTGCTAATTCTTCCGATCTTAGCTCTGACCTCACCTGGCTAGGGCAACCCTTCCCTGACCACCTCCCCCAACCCCAAGACTAGATCTGGGGCTATAGCATTTTGTAATTTCAATATAATATCATAACTGTCCAATTACTTCTTTTTTTTTTTTTGAGACTTAGTCTCGCTCTGTTACCCAGGCTGGAGTGCAATGGCACGATATTGGCTCACTGCAACCTCCACCTCCTGGGTTCAGATGATTCTCCTGCCTGATACTAGACCATCAGCTCAATGAAGGCAGTGAGCATTGTATCCCCAGGACCTCATTCCATCCTTCCCTTATGAATGAGTCTTTATACTGAGTGAAAATGGAAGAATTGGCAGGGCACAGTGCTCCACGCTTGTAATTCCAGAACTTTGGGCAGCTGAGGTGGGAGAATCACTTGAGCCCAGGAGCTCAAGACCAGCCTGGGCAACACAGGGAGATCCCATCTCTATAAAAAATAATAGTTAAAAAAAAAGATAATGGAAGAATCGACAACTGTGTATGAGATATGATTACAATTTTTAAAAATCATACCTTTTCAACAATGGAAAAGAAATATTAGACAACAAAATGTTAGTATTTTAGTCACCAAATTTCTATTGTAACCATATATTATTTTTATAATTACAATAAATCATTTTATCATTTTTTTCTTCTCTTTTTTAGAGACAGGGTCTCGCTCTGTCTCCCAGGAGCGATCACAACCCACTGCAGCTTAGAACTGTCTCAAGCAATCCTCCTGTCTCCGTCCCCTCAACCCAAGCCCCCAGGAGCTGGGACTACAGGTGCGTGTCACCATGCCTGGCTCATTTTTGTTACTTTCAAATGCACCCCCAAAAAGGGAAACTATCAGAATTCAGCACTGTGGTCAAGAATGATATTTCAAGCATAGTGCCGATAACAGTGCTTTCAGTAGAAAAATAAAAATAGAAGGCTGGGGTAACCTTTGGGTGGAGGAAAGTGACATTTCTATAAACAACCCATATGTGGGCTATAGCAGAGGAGGCAGGCTCAGAGTGAGAGGGGAAATATCACAGGGCTGGATACACCTGCCCAGGGGACAGGCAGGGACCAACCTGTGAAAAAGGCAAAGATCACAAGAGAGGAAGAAGGGTGGAGGGAGCAAAGATGAACTAGTGGATGCTGAAAGAGGAGAAGGAATGAAGATGGAGTGGGTGTGAAGAACCCCGAGGGCAGCAAAGGACAGCCAGGAGCAGACAGCTCCCACCTGGACGAGGATGGCTGGGCTCGGTTTAGATGCATCAAGTGAAAAAGGAGTAGAAGGCTCACACCTGTAATCCCAGCACTTTGGGAGGCCGATGTGGGTGGATCACCTGAGGTCAGGGGTTCCAGACCAGCCTGACCAACATGGTGAAACCTGTCTCTACTAAAAATACAAAAATGAGTTGGGTATGGTAGCACGTGCCTGTAATACCAGCTACTCTGGAGGCTGAGACAGGAGAATCGCTTGAACCTGGGAGGCGGAGGTTGCAGTGAGCCGAGATCAAGCCACTGCACTCCAGCCTGGGTGACAGAGAGACACTCCATCTCAAAAGAAAAAAAAAAAGAAAGAAAGAAGGAAAGAAAGAGGAGTGGAAAGGGGGTTCCAGGGAAACTGAGTGGGGATGGTCGTGGGGTGTGCCCGGAGGATGGGTTGTTTGGAGCAAAGGGCACATGAGCAACAAGGCTCCAGAAAAAGACCCCAAGAGAAACCTAGAGAAGGATGCTTGCAGCTTGGTAGAAGGGAGAGTCAGAATTTGTCTGAAAAAAATGTTGGAGGTGTCAGAAAGAATGGTGTCAAAGGTGAAGGAAACTTGGGAGTTCAATAGAGATGAAGAAATCTCCCCATGTGGCGAAACTCAACTGAAAGTTGACACGCGTATGACTAACCCAGAAAGCAAGGGACACAGCCCAGCCCAGGGAAGAGCTGGAGAAACAGGCGAGGGGGTGGAAATGAGTTGTTTGCTGTGCAGGAAGAAACTGGGTGGAGATGAATGTTAGGGGCAATTTCTGGCTTGTTTGATGCTAGGCTGGGGCACTTATGTAATGACAACTTGTAAGGACTGTCTTGAAATAACAACAATAATAACAATAACTAAAAGAGAGCTGGAGTGTTTACTGACAGCTGCCGCATGCCAGGCAAGAGAATGAGGATGGTTAGGGGATGGAAGGTGAGGGTCCTAGATGGGGTTCCCTAACTTAGGTAGGTGGTTCAGGGGGCCCAGGAAACTCAATGTTAAAGGATTTGGGGAACTCGATCCAGCAACTCCACTCTGCTAGAAACTTCCCCTGCACTTCTGATTCAGGGTCTGACTGATGAGCTTAGGTCTGTATGGGGAGTCAGATCCTGGCTGGAGACCCAATGCTATGAAGTCAGTTATCTCTGTCCCAAATGCACAAAATTGCACGAGACATTCACCAAGCACATTAATAAAGCAAAATAAGAAGTTCTTCCTTTCCCAGGCATCAGAAGAATCTGAGCTGAAAAAGCAATAGCACCATCAGTGTGCATATGACACCCATAATCCTGCTTCCTGTGGAGAGCTTCCTAATTGGACAGTTTAGAGACCTCTCTCCTATATTCAAACACTGCATCTCATCCATGATCCAGACAGAATATACACCAGGAGCTGCTGTATCCTTCTAGTCAAGTGTGACCTAAAGACTCCTGGTTGTCATGCCCCCAGTTCACACCTAGGAAATGATGGAAATATACCATAGGCTGCACTCATGTGTGCGTGCATGCAAACACACACTCACACACACACACACATGCACATACAGAGGACACTAATGTACAAAACTTCAGAGCCCAGGAACCACATTTCCTGCCATGCTGATCATTCAGGAGTGAGACTCAGGCTGATGACCAGAGACAGGGAAAAAGATGCAGATGGAGTCTGGATGGGCCTCAGATCCCTGGTTCTGGTCTTTTCTCAGGCTCAGCAGCATCCCTGTCTCTCTCATCATCAACAATTTTCTTGCTCAATAAAAAAAAAGCCTGGGCAACATGGTGAGACCCCATCTCTATGAATAATAAAAAAATTAGCTGGGCATGGAGTCACACATCCCTGTGGTCCCAGCTACTCAAGTGGTTGAAATGGGAGGATTGCTTGAGCCCAGGAGATTGAGGCTGCAATGAGCCATGATCATGCCAATGCACTCCAGCCTGGGAGATGAGTCAAGACTCTGTCTCAAAACAAACAAACAAATGACAACAACA
This sequence comes from Symphalangus syndactylus, assembly GCF_028878055.3. NCBI lineage: Eukaryota > Metazoa > Chordata > Mammalia > Primates > Hylobatidae > Symphalangus > Symphalangus syndactylus. Next base: position 71,563,797 of record NC_072426.2, read on the forward strand.
ACAAAAACCCAGGCCGGGTGCAGTGGCTCATGCCTATAATCCCAGCACTTTGGGAGGCCAAGGTGGGAGGATCATGAGGTCAGGAGATCGAGACCAGCCTGGACAGCATGGTGAAACCCTGTCTCTACTGAAAATACAAAAAATAAGCCGGGCATGGTGGCACACACCTGTAATCCCAGCTACTCGGGAGGCTGAGGCAGGGGAATTGCTTGAATCTGGGAGGTAGAGGTTGCAGGGAGCCAAAATCATGCCACTGCACTCCAGCCTGGGCGACAGAGCGAGACTCTGTCTCAAAAAACCCCCCAAAAACAAAAAAAAACCAAACAATTTTCTTGGACCCGCGAGTCAATGAATTCCCCTTCTGGGCTAATTTCACTTGCATTGGGGCTCTGTCTCTTATCATCAAATCAATATACCCAGGCTGGTGAAGTCACAGTGTGAGCCTTTGCCAAAAATAATCTAGCTGGCAGAGGAAGAGAGGCATGCTCCCCATAGCGGAAGGGGGCTAGTGAGGATCTGGGTGTTTGTGGCCCATGAGTGCTTGCTCTTGGCTTTGGAAGTATCCTGGTGAGTATTGCCATAGGTCACAGCAGGAGCCTTAAAAGGAAGACACTCAGATTAAGCTGGAAATTTAGGGCTTTGATCAGTTTATTTGATCAGTTCCTTTGATCTTGGTAAACAGTACCATGAACACTGGGCATAGTAGTGGTGCTAGCATTTCCTTGACCACAGCAGAGGTTTATATTTGGGTAAGGGAGGCATTGGAGACAGCTAGGCAGGGGGCTTGGGGGAAAGGTAGCTGCTGTCTAAACTGCAACTTCAGTAACTATGACCATGAATATGATTGCAGGTTTGACTGCTCATTTAGAGGGCTTGTCATTTGGAGGAGGGCTTTAGCTGATCTAGGGGACAGTCAGAGACATGCAATACATATGACTCAAGAGGCCGTCTGGTGTGACACGCAATCAGGAATAGCTCTGCAATTCTGCTGGATTAGGTCATAAATGCGTCTCCCAAAAGAAAAGTGTATGAGATGTCAGTGGTCTAGTAGGTCATACGTCTGCAAACAGTGGGATGGCCATCAGATCCCATTTGGGACAGTTGTGGTTTACACCTACTATGTTGGCATAATTATTAATAGCACCCCCTTTCACACTCAGAAGTATCTGGTTTGAATGGTAAATTCTGTGGTCCCCTAGTGGACAGCAAACTTGATGCGTCATGTTGAAGGGAGAGTTGGGTCTTGAGGTTCCTATGTGGAAGAGGAATGGTGACTTCTGCTCCGATGAGTGCAGGAAGCCCCAGGGAGCAGGGAGCGGAGGAGAGGAGGGAAGGGACATCTCTAGGAAGAAAGAGAAAAAAATGAAAATGCTGTCCAGTGTTGATGGGAAAAAAGAGGAATTTATCAGGGACAGACAAAGGGTATGGAAAAAAATCAGTAGCCACAAGAAAACTGCTGAGGACAGAATGGGTGGACTCACTGGTAAGCTCAGAACCACAAGGACATGTGTTCCCCAGCACAGCAAGGATGACCTTGGAGGAGGCTAGTGACACAGAGGGCGACACAGAGTGGGTCATGGAGACAGAACCAGACAGGGCAGAATCCAAGGCCTGAGTCACTTGCTGCAGGCAGTCAGGTCAGGGTGTGTCACTGCCAGGGACCAGAGCTCTGCAGGGATGATGACAAATGGGTTTGGGCCAGCAAGGTCTGAGTCAAGGGAGCAAGATAGTTTCCTCTTCTGTCACCCACAACTATGAGTCCCTTAAGGAAAGGCTGTGCTATCTGTTTCTGGCTCCCCTGCCCTTATTACTGTGCCAAGCATATGATATATAGTCAACGAATTGGTATATCAATGAATATCTGAGAAAATAAAGGGAGAAAAGCAAAGTAAAATCTGGAAATACAGGAAGTGGCACTGAAGCAGAAACACGTAGAAAGGACAGAAAAAGTGAAGCCAAGAACTGAAAAAGCAGAGACCCCAGGAAGTGGTGAGAGAAAGGAACTGAAAATGGGACTGTGTATGTACCATGAAGGCTAAAGGCCCAGGCTGCAGGGCTGGAAAACTCAAGAAACAATATGGGAAAAGAATGAAAATTATAGTTTCTTGTATCATGGGAATTTGAACGAAATCAGTTGGTAAGAACTTCTTTGTTTGATGGGATTAGTGAAGACAGCAGGTTCACTCAACATGTGTCAAAGTAATTTAAAGCCAAAAAAGTAGGCCGGGTACGGTGGTTCACACCTGTAGTCTTAGCTACTTGGGAAGCTGAGGTGGGAGGATTGCTTGAACCCAAGAGGTTGAGGCTGCAGTGAGCTATGATTGTACCACTGCACTCCAGCCTGGGTGACAGAGTGAGCCCATCTCAAATAGATAAACAAATAAACACATAAATAAATAAATAGGCCCAGCACAGTGGCTCGTGCCTGTAATCCCAGCACTTTGGGAGGCGGAGGCCATCGGTCACGAGGTCAGGAGTTGGACACCAGCCTGACCAATATGGTGAAACCCTGTCTCTACTAAAAATACAAAAATCAGCTGGGCATGGTGGCGTGCACCTGTAGGCCCAGCTACTTGGGAGGCTGAGGCAGGAGAATTGCTGCTGGTCTCCAACTCCTGACCTCAAGAAATCTGCCTGCCTCGGCCTCCCAAAGTGCTGGGATCACAGGTGTGAGCCACTGCACCCAGCCAATGTGAGTGGTTTTTTTTGACCTCACTGTTTTGCTGACTATCTTGATCTCCCGCCTGCCATAAAACTCTATGCTGGAACCAGCCAAGGCTATGTTGAACAGGTATAGGAACCTGCTAATATTCATGACAAAAGTCCCTTCTTGAAGATGGATTTCTAATGAATATCTGGGAATTTCTGATCATTTCAGGCATGAAATCTACACTTTTAGAGAATGGAATTAAGTGAGGAGAAATTAATACAGTAGAGACACAGAAGCACTAGAAAAGGAAGTAAGGGAATGTTTATCAAATACCTGTGAAGCGACAGGCAAAGCACTATACATTGTTTTTCTTGTTTGCTCTCTTTCCTTTGACATAGCTTTTTTCACCCCCCAAATCCAGGCCCTCTTGGGAAGATACTTTAATGACTCAAGAAAACAAACCCATGATCTCAGATTTTCCCTTTTGGAGGGAGTAAAGTGTGTGTCATAGGGATGGGGCTGGTCCCGAGCTAATTTATGATAGAGAACAAGGTTTTTCCCCAGTTAAGACATAAGACACCACCTCCCCCAACCCCAATCTGATCTCCATTCTTACTTTTTTTTTTTTTTTTAGATGGAGTCTCGCCCTATCGCCCAGGCTGGAGTGCAATGGCCCGATCTTGGCTCACTGCAACCTCCGCCTTCTGGGTTCAAGTGATTTTCCTGCCCCAGCCTCCAGAGTAGCTGGGATTACAGGCACCTGCCACCACACCCAGCTAATTTTTTGTATCTTTAGTAGAGACAGGGTTTCACCATGTTAGCCAGGCTGGTCTCGAACTCCTGACCTGGTGGTCCGCCTGCCTTGGCCTCCCAAAGTGCTGGGATTACAGATGTGAGACACTGCGCCCGGCCTCCATTCTCACTTTCTTGTCCTGTTTCTTGGTACAACTTAGTTGACTTACAGTAAAGTAGCCAGGGAGGGAGGGAGTGTGATATATTTCTCAAGAATATGTATAATTTGAATGAAAACTGGAGTGAAGGCAATGCCTGACTAGGGGGAATGAATGGTGGATGACAAAATTTCAGGCATTGTAGGGAAAAGCATTCTCTAGGAAGAATGCAAGACTCCCAAGCCCTTCAAAGCACACTGTGTAGGTCACTGTATGCTCCACCTGTCTGTAAGGTTGGTCCAGGGCAAAGGGGATGTTGCTGTCAGCTTTTTGCATCTCAGACCTCTGCCAGCCTTCATATAGATCAGTTAGAAGCAGCTTCCAGATGCCTAGAGGGTGACTGGCTCCCACAGTGGTCCAGGACTTGGCTGGCTCTGTGCTCTGCAAACAGAACTGCACTCTGTGCTATCCAGAGTTCTGTGGATTCCCCGTTTCTCCATCGTCCTCACTGGTCTACATTCTCAAATTCTCCCAAAGTATAAAATATCGAACGTGGGTTGCTAAAGACGGAATGTTTCTGCCCCTCTCACCCACCCAATGAGCGGTTCACATGTTGAAACTGAATCCCCAATGTAGTGGTATTTGAAGATGGGGCCTTTGGGAGGTGATTAAGTTGTGAGTGTGGCACCCTAACAGAGAAGACTGGATGTCTATAAACAAGGAAATGGGCCCTCACCAGACACTGAATCTACTGGGACCTTGATCTTGGACCTCCTAGCCTCCAAAACTGTGAGAAATAAATGCTTGTTGTTTATAAGCTGCCAGATCTATAGTATCTTGTTATTGCAACCCAAACAGACTAAGACATTGGCAAACCTTGGGAAGAGTTTTGCTCGATTAGCTAAAGTACTTAAAAGGTCCCTGAAATAATGAAGCCCTGGACTCTGCGTAGAGGAAGATGCTCCAAGCTCTGCTATACTAAGAATGCAAGCACATCACACTCTTGCTTGGAGAGACTGATTTGTCCACATATTTGAAAGTTGTAAGTTTATAAGATGAGCTTCTGGATGTGTTCCACAGTTTGTTTGAAGTTTTACTGCTTGAAAAGCTAAGATTCCATTTCAAATAGAAAAAAGGGGGTGTGGCCGAGCACAGTGGTTCACACCTGTAATCCCAGCACTTTGGCAAGCTGAGGTGGTCAGATCTTTTGAGATCAGGAGTTAGAGACCAGCTTGACCTACATAGTGAAACCCCGTCTCTACTAAAATACAAAAATTAGCCGGGCATGGTGGCAGGTGCCTGTAATCCCAGCTACTCAGGAGGTTGAGGCAGGAGAATCGCTTGAACCCAGGAGGCGGAGGCTGCAGTGAGCCGAGATTTCGCCACTGCACTCCAGCCTGGGTGACAGAGCAAGACTCCCTCTCAAAAAAAGAAAAAAGAAAAAACAGGGCCTGAGACCTCAGCTCTCTGGCCACCTGATATAAATCATTTGGTCAATCCAAGACCACAACTGGGTTCTAGCCAGTGGGCACGGTAAGACACCTTTGGAGCAGGTATGCGGGGGGAATCACTCTAGCGTGCAGTTCTGTTTGCAGGGCCAGAGAGAGAAATTTCCCCAACCTGCACTGGCCACTGTTGAGCTGTTTGAATGTACTCCAAGCGCCTTACCCTAACCACTTCCTTCCCCGACTTCCTTTGCTTTCCCTGCCAATCTCAAAACACTACAGCATTAACACTTAAGACTTTGGAGACATGAGAGGTCTTAATCTGAAAAAACGGTGCTAATTCTAAACTGCTGCACTTTTAATGAGCTATTTAGAACTAATAGCAATTTGAACTAACTACAATAGTTTAGCACCGTTTATCGAGTCTTGTGGCTATCAAACGCTGAACATTGAACTGAGAATATGCTATGAGGTAAAAGAGTCACTGAATTTCAAAGCAGAAAGAGACTTCCGAGAGGATTTAGTAGAAGGCTGTTAATTCACAGCTGTAGAGACAGTCTTTCAAGAAGGTAAGCTGATGGCCTAAAAGACCCAGGGCCACTAAGAGTCAAAAACAGAGCAAAAGCATGGGTGCTTCTGATAGCTGGCTCAGCCCTATTACTTTATTTTCTTTCTTTTTGTAGAGATGGGGTCTTACTATGTTGCCCAGGCTAGTCTCAAACTCCTGGGCTCAAGCAATTCACATGCCTTGGCCTCCCAAAGTATTGAGATGACAGGTGTGAGCCACTGTGCCTGGCCCCAGCCCTAGTTTTACTACAATATGGCTCAAAAGAAACTGAAGAAAAGCTTATTACATGATAGTGCAGAATGGGAGGATGAGGATGGATAATTCAAGTTATAGGTATTTTCGAAAATGAGATATAAGAAGTTTAAGATAGCTTGATAAGCAATAGGGACACCATAAAGCTTTCAGCCTAGTGGATTTGTCCTAAAATTTAACAAAATGCTCCCATGGAAGTCCGTTTGGCCAGAGAATGTGAGACAAACACCGTCATCCAAGCAACTTTGGTGCGACGCTATCGTTGCGTGCCCAGAGAGCAGCAGGCCAAGCTACCCCCTTGTCTAGGGCACTCTGATGAACAAGTACGGAATTCTTGAAAAGCAGAACTCTGGATGGATTTGAAGGAAATGAGGCAATTGGAAGTCAGTTTGATATAGAACAAAGAGTCACAAACTTTGGAATTGGACAAATTCAGATCCAAGACCTACTACAGCGTGATTTTAAGCCCTTGAATCTTAGATTCCTCACCTGTAAAATGGAATTAAGAGTATTCAGCCATGAAAATGTAAATTAGTACAACCACTGTGGAAAACAGTATGGAGATTCCTTAAAGAACTAAAAGTAGAACCACCATCCAATCCAGCAATCTCACTACTGGGTATCTACCCAAAGGAAAAGAAGGCATTATATGAAAAAGACACATACACATGCACGTTTTGAGCAGCACAGTTTACAACTGCGAAGACGTGGAACCAACCTAACTGCCCATCAACCAATGAGTGGATAAAGAAAATGTGGTATATGTACACCATGGACTCAGCCACAAAAGGAACAAATTAATGTCTTTTGCAGCAACTTGGATGGAGCTGGGGGTCATTTTTTTTTTTTTTTTTTTTTTGAGATGGAGTCTCGCTCTGTCACCCAGGCTTTCTACAGGGCCTAATGTACGTGGTCCAGATAGGTTAAGACCAAGGTTGGCTTCAAATTAAAAAACAAAAAACAAACAAAAAACTGGGGCCTTTTTATTTCCTTATTTATAAAAGCTATCATTTTGCTCCTCCTCATAAGAGAATAAGCATATGCACTTGCAATGCATTTTTAAGTTAATAAAAATACTTTCGACAGATATTGTCACTTGAGAAAGCTTCGAGATATTAAAGACTCAATTCATTTATTAAAGAAAGTAAACAAGAAAGGAAGAGAGAGCAAAAAAGGAAGGAAGGAAGGGAGGGGAGAGCGGGAGGGAAGAGAGGAAGGAGGAAGGGAAGGGAGATAAGGAAGGAAAAGAAAGAAAGGAGGAGGGAAGGGAGGGAGGGAAGGGAGGGAGGAGGTAAGGAAAGAAGAGAGGGAGGGAAGGAGGGAAAGAAGGAAGGGAGGGAGAGAGGGAGGGAAGAAAGGAAAGTAAAGAAAGAAGGAGGGAAGAAAGGGAGGGAGGGAAAGAAAGAAAAGAAAGAAGGAGGGAAAAGAGAAAGGGAGGAAGCAAGGGAAGCAGGGAAAGAAGGCAAGGAGGGAGAGAAGACAGAGGGGAGATAGGGAAAGAATGGAGTGAGGGAAGGAGGGAAAGGAGGGAAGGAAGGAAGGGAGAGAGAGAGGGGGCAGGAAGGAAAGGAAAGAAAGAAGGAGGGATGGGAGGGAAGGAGGGAGGGAGAAAAAAGGGAAAGAGGGAAGAAAGGAAGGAAACTTGCCCTGATTATCTTCCCCATATAGAGTTAATTAGGTGGCCAAATGGGAAGCAAATGGATTACAAAAGCCCCAGGTGAGAAATGGGAGGCCCCTGTGAGAGGTGAAAGTTCAGAATAGGCTTTCTTCTGGATCAGCTGCAGCCTGGAATTGTCAGAGACCCTCTTAAACTAGAAATGGACTTCTAAAGGGTTTCAGTTACTTCTAACCCATTGCCCTGATCATAGTGTAATGCAGTGTCTTTCAAATTGAGGCTGAGATCTACTGGGGGTTACAAAGTCAAGTTAGTGGTTTGTAATGAGCATTTACAAAAAATTTAGAAGAAGACAGAATTAAATGTATGGCACACAAGGCTGCTAGGTATGGTTGTGCAGGTTGTACACACTGAACACTCTGGGGATGTTATTGGCATTGCAGTCTATGTGTCAAGCACCCCTAGTGTTTTTCATCCACCACCCACAGGACAGGAGGTGGTGGGTCTGACTAGTCATGACAAGTATCAGCCTGTGAAACTTATTTGTATGAGCGTGTGTGTGTGTGTTTGTGTGTGTGTGTGTGTTGGTGTTTGCTGTAAAATGTATTTCTTACTTGGATTTACAGTCAAAAAAAGTTTGAAAAACACTGCTATGGTGATCTTATGTCTTTTTTTTTTTGCTGGCTAGCATTGGAACTCCCTTTCTGGTCTTGGGGAACGCCCAATTGTGTGAGTCTTTATGGCGGCAGGGTCCTGTCTTCCTCTACAGATCCCAAAGAGGGAAGAGTATTTTGTTTTCTCTCTCTCTGGAGTCCATAGTATGAGCTATTGACCAAGGCTGGGCCAGTTGGATGTTCTCACCAAGAACTTTAAATCTTGAGGGCGGAGATTCAGGGTGGTTAGAGATTACTCACGGTGTCAGGATGGGGTTGAGAGGCAAAGACCACCAGTCAAATGTGGAAAGCAGCCAGAACCTGCAGCTAAGGCCCATGGCCACATTCTCACCAGCCTGCCCCTGTAGTGTGCTCAGCTGCCCGGCCTCCTTTGCTTGCTACCTGTTTTCTGATGCCGTGAGTCATTCCATATGTTTCCAATAAATTGCTTATTTGCATAAGTTTGCTGGAGTCAGTTTTTATTGTTTGCAACCAAGACTCTGACCAAAATACATGTATTTTCTTGGGGAACTGAACTTTAGATATGATTGACTCAGGCTCTTATCCTAAATTCTCAAGCAATCAAAATATAGTGATACAAACGAAGAAGTAAATAAATAGATGAAAAGAGAAAAATAAATTCCTATCAATTATTTTTTTCTAAAGCATTGTTTAACAACTATTGTTTGGGGAAAGGAAAAGTAAAAGAAGTCACTATTTCCTTTTTTTGCAGCAGGTGACCGTAAAAACCATAGCCTATGTAGTGAAACCCTCTTCTATGATTTTTATTTTTATTTTTTTTGAGACAGTTTCTCTCTCCTGTCACCCAGCAAGAGTGCAGTGGCACAATCACGACTCATTGCAACTTCAGCCTCCTGGGCTCAAGTGATCCTCCAGCCTCAGTTTTTGATTTTTTGTAGAGTCAGGGTCTTACTATGTTGCCCAGAATGGTCTCAAACTCCCGGGCTCACATGATCCTTCCACTCAGCTTCCCAAATTGCTGGGATTATAGGCTTGAACGATTGTGTCCAGCTTCTTCTGTGATTTTTGTAATACTCTGACTCCTAGGAGGTGGCATTCATTGGCATTAAGCATTTTTTGAAGGCGTTTCACATTTATTAAGCATCAATAGAAATAAAGCAACATGCAGAATATATGCACAATATACCCAGATGCTTCTTCCAAAGACAGAAAACTTGTCCACACTTAGGTTCATTGACTTTTTTTCGCCTAAAGCAAAAAGTTTACTACCTTCCCATCATGTTTCTTAATGTTTTATTAAGACACTCTGTAGACAAAAATAGCAATTGATAAGACTCTTTTAACAAAGATGTTATTATTTTTAGACTTTTAAAGTAGGCATTCCAATTTGCCATAACTTTACCCAGCTACCCTTTCAAGAGGGCTTGTGTTTATAATTTCACATTTTGCCTAAGTAGAAAAACATCTCATTTCTTGTACTTAGGAAGTGGTTTCAGCAGCTGGAAAGACCTCAGGCGCAGAGTGTGGTAAGCAGTCGTGGCAGAACCGGGCTTCTGACCACACAGCCTGAGGCCACCACGGATAGGAGGCACCACCCAGAAATGTCACATCTCAGTGGCTAAGGCTAAGCCATTTGAGAATTTGCATCAATCTGCCCAAATGAATGATGAAAAGTGAAAGAAATCACACTACCTCATCTTTATGCATCAAACAATTTCTTATAAAGCCATTAGTTCTAACAGTTTTTCAGGTGGGGAAGGTAGGTCTCAAAACTCCCAGAAATTGAGTGAATTTCTTGTTTGTTGTAATAGGTTCATTTTTATCAGTTTCTGTTTTATTTTTCTGATCCTGTGAACACTTTCTTTGCATCCCTTTGCTTCATCAGCCTTTGTGACGGGCATCGCACTCTGGTGGCGCACGCTGGGGACACTGTCTTTTCCCTTTAGTAGTCCCTACTACTGCAGCTCTATGCGGCCAAACTCCTTCCAGAGACATTTCCATTGGAATATCCGAATTAAGGTGAAGGTACAGCCACGTGGCTCTTCACCCAGCTGCCTAACACACACCACTAGTTCTCTCCTACCTTGCTCAAGCTTCTTTCTCTTCTTTGCAGAGTTTTGCAAGGCTCAGCCAACATATTTCCACTCTTGATTCTATTCCTAAGCCATCTCACCTATTCTGGGGATCTCCATCTACACGCTAATCATGGCTATCAATCTACATGTTACATGCTACATGTGACAATCATGGCTATCAGTCTACATGCTTATGACTCTTACTTTTACACGTCTCAGCCAGATCTTCCCGTTAAGCCCATTCCCTGTAATTCTTTTTTTTGTTTGTTTTTTAGATTCAGAGGACACACGTATGTGTTTTTGCAAGGGTATATCACGTAACAGTGAAGACTGGGCTTCCAGGGTACAGATCAACCAAAATTTTTTTTTTTTTTTTGAGACAGAGTCTTGCTCTGTTGCCCAGGCTAGAGTGCAGTGGTGTGATCTCGGCTCACTGCAACCTCCGCCTCCTAGGTTCAAGTGATTCTCCTGCCTCAGCCTCCCGAGTAGCTGGGATTACAGGCACACACCACCAAGCCTGGCTAATTTTTGTATTTTTAGTAGAGACAGGGTTTCGCCATGTTGGCCAGCCTAGTCTCGAACTCCTGACCTTGTGATCCACCTGCCTCAGCCTTCCAAAGTGCTGGGATTACAGGTGTGAGCCAATGCACCCGGCCCCCTATCACCCGAATATTGAACATTGTACCCAACAGGTAAGTTTTCAACCCTCAACCCCCTCCTACCCACTCTTATTTTGGAGTCCCAGTGTCTATTACTTTTATCTTTATGTTCGTGTGTCCATAAGCTACCCACCTGACCTAAATGACTTGCAGACAACTCAATCCCCTTGCTGCAAAAACCGAACAGCTTCATGTCTTTTGTTCTCAGATCTGTGCTCCTCATTGTATGTTTCATAAGCCTTGTCAGTAACCATCCCCCAGGGCTGTAAGGAAGACAAGCGACCGCCATCCCCGACAACTGCTTCTTCTTCATCCTGTCCTCTAGTCTCGCTCAACACATGTTCTCAGCACCCTAGACAGTGCTCTTCTTAAACATTAATCTGAGACATCCTCCCGCAGAAAAGGTTTTGGAGGCTTCCCAGAGCTCCTAAGATAAGGTCCCAGGATGATGTAACTGACGAGGACCTCCATCTCCCCGCCTGTCTGTCCAGGCTCACGCTTTGGAGTTTCCCTCATTGCTCACCCCGCTCCAGCCACAGTGACCTCGCATCAGTTGCTCACATATTCCATAGTTTAAGAATTAAATCGTCTAGCCCCACTGGAAGCAAGAAAAAAAAAATTAAATCGTTCTTTATGGGTTCTAACAAAAAACAACAGTTCCCTAAACCACCCCCTTTTTCATTTTTCTGCACACCAGAGGAAACTACTTTCAACAATTTTAACCGATTCTTTGGGTAACCTTTGCCTTATCACTAAATAACATAGTTATGTTGCCCCCTCTTTATTTTTCTGTTTTAGGCTTTATCTATGAATTTCTGTAAATGAAAGATGAAAGTTTAGTTATCTTTTACAATATCAGCCCCCACCACATGTGTAGACACTTCTCATCTCCTTCCAACATAAATTACGTAGACACTTCTCATCTCCTTCCAACACAAACTTCAGGCCAGATGCAGTGGCTCCTGCCTGTAAATCCCAGCATTTCTGGGAGGCCGAGGCAGGAGGATCACTTGAGGCCAGGAGTTTGAGACCAGCCTGGGCAACATAGCAAAACCCCAACTCTACAGAAAATACAAAAACAAATCAGCCAGGCATGGTGGCATGTGCCTGCAGTCCCAGCTACTTGGGAGGCTGAGATCGGAGGATCGCTTGAGCCCAGAAGTTCAAGGCTGCAGTAAGCTGTGATCACGCCACTGCCCTCCAGCCTGGGCAACAGAGTGAGATCCCCGTCTCAGAAAAACAAAACAAAACAAAAAGAAAAAGAATAAAAAAGTAATTGAAATATAACTTCAGTTAGATTAATGTTCAGTGTTTACATGATTGTTATGCTATCTAGAGCTAGGTCATGTAGTATGCTAGGCTTTTTCCTCCTCCTAGAGTTAACCATTGCATCATTACCAGCTACTTGGGAGGTTGAAGTGATAGGACTGCTTGAGCCCAGGAGTTCCAGACCAGCCTGGGCAACATAGCAAAACCCTGTCTCTAAAAACAAAACAGGCCGGGCATGGTGGCTCACACTTGTAATCCCAGCACTTTGGGAGACCGAGGCAGGCAGATCACTTGAGGTCAGGAGTTTAAGATCAGCCTGTCCAACATGATGAAAGCCCATCTCTACTGTTCATTAGTACAAAAATTAGTACAAAAATTTTCTGGCTTGTTGCTAAGAAAAAGCTAAAACTATTGAAAAATTACAATTGGCAAAGATCCATGATTTGGAAAGCTGAGTATTTAGCACAAAATTAGTACAAAAATTAGCCGGGCATGGTGGTAGGCACCTGTAATCCCAGCTACTCAGGAGGCTGAGGCAGGAGAATCGCTTGAACTCAGGAGGTGGAGGTTGTAGTGAGCCAAGATCATGCCATTGCACTCCAGCCTGGGTGACAGAGCGAGACTCTATCTCAAAAAAAAAAAAAAAAAAATTGATATGTGTTTAAATTTTATTTTCTATCAGTTTCATTTCAGGATAGTCAGGGAAGCATTTGGTATAAGGCTGAGAACCACTGCACTATACTATGTAGAATATGCTGTTTATCAACACTTTGCCAGTAAATGATTACCTCTTATGCTAAGCTTTGCTGAACACACACTTGATTCAGAAAATAATTATTCCTAATAATTTAATCTGTAGCCCAGGATCCTTGTTAACAGCTATGAAAAAGTAAGAGTTTCATATCCCTATAGTTCCTCATGTACTTTCTGTTCTTGTTCTTGTTTTTAAGCACAGACCGGAAAAAATGTCACTTGTCATCTCTGCATATGGTGTTGGGTTGCCTGAATCCGAGAAGTACACAAAGGCCAGTGTGTATTGCTTGTACTTTGGTTAAGAGCTGGGTTTTGAGTGGGATAAACATGGTTTCAAAGGTTGAATCAGCTGATTAAACAAATGTAGTCCATCAAAACCTCACATGTAAAATGGGGATGATGGTGCTAATTCATAGGACGGCCGAGGGAATTCCATGAGATAATGCATTTTACGTGCTCAGCAGGGGACTGTGCAGAGAAAGTACTCAATTGGACTGGGTGTTGCAGAAATGCAATTCGCAACACGGACTCCGAAATGGACAGCCTGGGTTTGAATCCCCACTGCAGCACTCGTGGCTCTGCGGCTTGGGGAGTTCCTTACCCTCTCTGTGCTTTGATTTTACTCATCTGTAAGATGAAGATGATAATACAGCTGCCTCAAGGACTTGTCATGAGGATTAAATGAGGTGATACATGTGAAACACTGGGAATATGCCTGACCTCACTAAAAAGTAGTTATTGCTGGGCGTGGTGGCTCACACCTGTAATTCTAGAACTTTGAGAGGCCAAGGCAGGAGGCTTGCTTGAGCCTAGGCATTCAAGACAAGCCTGGGAAAAACGGTGAAACCTCGACTCTACAAAAAATACAAAAATTAGCCAGGTATGGTGATGAGCGCCTATAGTCCCAGCCATTCTGGAGGCTGAAGTGGGAGAATCGCTTCAGCCCAGGAGGTTTGAGGCTGCAGTGAGTCGCTCCAGCCTGGGTGACCAAGCCAGACCCTGTCTGGAAAAAAAAATGAATAAAAAATAAAAATTAGTTATCAATGCTATAGAGGGTGCACTCTCTCCAGACCATGCATTCATTTCCTTGTTTGGGGGTTTGGGAAATGTGGTTGGAAATTTTATTCTGGTTCCTTTGAAGCAGAAGTGTTTCTAGTATATATGTTTTTGTTAAGTCATTACAGCTTTGCTCTTCAAAACAAACAAGACTTAGACGATCACTTAAGAGTGTACTTTTAAAATAAATTCGTGGTCAGCATCATCTAAACATTAGGGTAGAATCTAAGCTCCAAATCCTCATTAAATACTCATTGGCCCTTAAGATCCACCAGACATGAGGTCTGTCCTCAGCTGGTTCTATAGCTCAGGTGAACCAGAGTCCGGCAGCAAACAATTGTTTACTAAGCTCAGGTGAGAAAAAAATGTCTGGTTACATTTTTTTTTAGAACAACAACAACAACAAAACTGACTTTAGGCTGTTAATTTTCTGGGAAGAGGATTGCTTTTTCACATTCTGTTTTAAGGACACAGCAGAATGACCCTCTAAGGGTTGGAAGCAAGAATCAATGATGGGAACAGGTCATGCCATGCATAAACAATGTTCATTATCCTTTGTAGACTTTCCCATGATGCCTTGCTGCTTTAATTTTTCTCTACCTACCCCACAGTGTTCCTAGGCCTCTAGAATAAAAGACAAACATCTTAACTTCGTTAATTCCTTCCAGAAGGAAAAATGCATTGTATCTGCCTTTCTGAAATTGATAATTTTATTGTAGTTTTAAATAGTATTTCTGAGTAAGCAGATTTTTCTGGCTTGTTGCTAAGAAAAAGCTAAAACTATTGAAAAATTACAATTGGCAAAGATCCATGATTTGGAAAGCTGAGTATTTAGCACTTATTAAAAAATAGTTATGACTTTTTATACTTATTTATTTATTTTTGAGACAGAGTCTCGCTCTGTCGCCCAAGCTGTAATGCAGTGGCATGATCTTGGCTCTCTGCAACCTCCACCTCCCAGGTTCAAGCAATTCTCCTGCCTCAGCCTCCCAAGCAGCTGGGACTACAGCCATGCACCACCACGCCTGGCTAATTTTTGTATTTTTAGTAGAGATGGAGTTTCACCATGTTGGCCAGTCTGGTCTCAAACTCCTGACCTCAGGTGATCCACCTGAAGTCTCCCAAAGTGCTGGGATTACAGGTGTGAGCCACCGCACCCGGCCTTATTTATTGGCCTTATTTATTTTATTTAATTAATTTATTTATTTATTTATGTATTTATTTTTGAGACAGGGTCTGGCTCTGTCACCCAGGTTGGGGTGCAGTGGCGCAATCACAGCTCACTGCAGCCTTGACCTCCATGGTCAAGCAATCCTCCTGCCTCAGCCTCCCAAGGAGCTGGGATTACAGGTATGAGCCACCACGCCTGGCTAAATTGATTTATTTTTTGTAGAGATGGAGTCTTGTTATGGTGCCCAGGCTGGTCTCGAACTCCTGGGCTGAAGCAATCCCCTTGCCTCAGCCTCCCAACTTGTTGGGATTTTAGACATGAGCCACTGTGCCGGCCTGGGTGACAGAGCAAGGCTTCTCAAAAGAAAAAAAAACAAAAACAACAAAAACAACCATTGAATTTACTGATGAAGTGATATGATGTGTGGGACTTATGTCAAAATCACCCAGGAGATGGAATGCGGGAAGTAGAGGGGGTGTAGGTAAAATAAGACCGTCCATGAATTCACAGCTGCTGAAGCCAGCGATCAGCACCTGTCAGTGTGTTCTGTTCTCTCTGCTTCTGTATATTTCTGAAATCCCCATGATAAAAAGCTAAAACAGACAAACAACTAAGAGATGCCTTCAGAAGAATTCAAGATGTAACAATCTGAAAATTAGCTTCCGAAATCCCACTTGGTGTATTGGTGGATTCTTTTGTTTTGTTTTTATTTTTTGTTTGTTTGTTTGTTTTTAAAAAAAAAAAACACAAAGGAAAAGCCCCTGGGTTACTTGAGACAGTGGGGGAAATATCAGCTTTTTAAAGAACTCACTTAGGTTAAATCTACAATATAGGAAGTCATTCACTAGACTATCCTAAACTGTAAATTACTTTAACATGTGTTTGCAATAGATATTTAATTGTTTAGAAATATATTTGAAGACCATGCGAAAGAATGCTGGGCGTGGTGGTGGGTGCCTATAATCCCAGGGGCGACTCGGGAGGCTGAGGAAGGAGAATCGCTTGAATCCAGGAGGTGGAGGTTGTAGTGAGCTGAGATCGTGCCACTGCACTGCAGCCTGGGTGACAGAGTGAGTGAGACTCCATCTCAGAAAACAAACAAAACAAAAAAACATGCAAAAGGAACTCAAGGAAACACCTTTTCATTAGCATAAATACTTTTTTTCCATTGATAAAAAAAATTAACACAGACATTGTTTTTCAGCATGCAGAAAGGATGCTTAATTTATAGAGTGACTTCAATATTTTGATTAAGAGGCCTCAAAACTTAAGTTTCGATTAATACGATGGGTGATTTTTCAGTTTGCAGGAGTGAAGATGCCAGGAACGGACAGCCCATTCCCCTCTCATTTTCCTGGCACCAGTGGATCTGTGGAAGACAGAGTGAGGAAACAAGCTCTGGTGAATGTTTTCCTTGAAACTGTAGGAAATGTAATTTAATGGCTTGTATGTTTCTGCAAGGCTGCTCCTCAGACAGACTTTCTCTATCTGACTTTGTATTAGATTTCAAACATCCAAACAGACCCTTTCCTCTGGCATGGGTTGGACAGGGCCAGTCTAAGATAAGTGGCTTTAGTAATTCAGAGTTCTCTGCAGGATCTCTTATTTTCTCTCTCTTGTTTTTTTTTTTTTTTTTTTTTAAGACAAAGTCTCACTCTGTTGCCCAGGCTGAAGTGCAGTGGCTCGATCTCAGCTCACTGAAACTTCTGCCTGCCTGGTTCAAGCAATTCTCCTGCCTCAGCCTCCCGAGTAGCTGGGATTAGAGGCCCATGCCGCCGTGCCGGGCTAATATTTGTATTTTTAGTAGAGACGGGGTTTCACCATATTGGTCAAGCTGGTCCCGAACTCCTGAGCCCAAGTGATCCACCCGCCTTGGCCTCCCAAAGTGCTGGAATTACAGGCATGAGGCACTGTGCCCAGCCGGATCTCTTATTTTCCCTAGAACACAGTTCATCTTCTCAGACCTTAAGTTTATTACCAAAGTATGAAATGCTGCAACAGTCATCCGTACAAGAACACTTTAGATACCCACAAGTCATTTGCAGGGAGTTCAGTTGATACACTATTTACTCTTCTTAATGAAAAACTGCTCACTTTCTTTTGATAGAGAGACACACAATAACTTACACTTCTACAGCGCTTTTTACTTTATCTTCTTTGTGTATTGCAATTTGTATAGCCTGTATTAAAAGGAACATTGATCTTGAAGTAAGAGTTTGAAACTTTCCCCTTATTGGCAAACGTCTGAGAAATGTAGTCGGCTGTTCAGAACATTCGTTTCTTTCTTTATAAAGTATGCGCAATAATAACTCTTAGAGGGCTATCAGGAAGTTTAAAGGGGTTTTGTACATTGCAAAACACCATTCATGTGTAAGTGGTTATTGTAAACATGGCTGGTGCTTGATAAAATATTTGTTGAGCCTATTATGCAAGCTACCAGTAGCCTCCTACAGTCAGTATTTCATGTTGCAATTTGACAAGGGTATCATGTGTAGACAGTTTATCTGCTGGTGTGAGCTATAATGCCTAGGCTTAGGTCCTGGCTCTGTCACTAACTACATGGGTGAGCCAGGACAAGTTAAGTTCTGTAAATGTGAAATAATAGCAGATGGGTTATTAATGTTTGCAAAGCCAACTTGCTTGGCCTTTGCTTGTTTAACTCGTGAAACATGAATTTAAAAATTGAGGCCGGGCGCGGTGGCTCACGCCTGTAATCCCAGCATTTTGGGAGGCTGAGGCGGGCAGATCGCCTGAGGTTAGGAGTTCCAGACCAGCCTGGGCAACCAACACAGTGAATCCTCATCTCTACCAAAAATACAAAAATTAGCTGGGCATGGTGGCATGTGCCTATAATCCCAGCTAGTCAGGAGGGTGAGGCAGGAGAATCGCTTGAACCTGGGAGGCAGAGGTTGTGGTGAGCTGAGAGCTGAGGTTGTGTCACTGCACTCCAGCCTGGGTGACAGAGCAAGGCTTCTCAAAAGAAAAAACAACAACAACAAAAAAAAACCATTGAATTTACTGATGAAGTGATATGATGTGTGGGATTTACGTCAAAATCACCCAGGAGATGGAATGCGGGAAGTAGAGGGGGTGTAGGTAAAATAAGACCGTCCATGAATTCACAGCTGCTGAAGCCAGCGATCAGCACCTGTCAGTGTGTTCTGTTCTCTCTGCTTCTGTATATTTCTGAAATCCCCATGATAAAAAGCTAAAACAGACAAACAACTAAGAGATGCCTTCAGAAGAATTCAAGATGTAACAATCTGAAAATTAGCTTCCGAAATCCCACTTGGTGTATTGGTGGATTCTTTTGTTTTGTTTTTATTTTTTGTTTGTTTTTATTTTTAAAAAAAACAACAAAAGAAAAGCCCCTGGGTTACTTGAGACAGTGGGGGAAATATCAGCTCAAAGATTCTCAAGCATAGCCATTATCTGATTCACCCCTCCTCCCTCAGCAAGGTTGGCCGCCTCTGGTGGACAGGGTATTCCCCGGTCCTGTCCTGGGCTCCAGTGACTCATACACTAAATCAGAGTTTCACATCTAACTATTATGGGCATTGGTTACTAAGGCTGGAAGCCAAAAGCCTGCTTGAAATGAAGATCCCTTTCTAAAGGTCAAAACTTTCCTCCAGAAAATGTTCCTCTCCATCAGGAGGCCTTGGCATGATGTCACCTTAGATATGAACTTACGAGGGGACGTCTCCTAAAAGTACACTTACCTCTTTTGTGATATTCATGTTAGGGATGAAATCAGCCTGTGTCATACACTGACTTGTTCACTTAAAGAAAATGCCAGATAAGCAGGGAATTCATCACAGTCTTGATCATTTAGACTGTCTGGATGGTCGACCAGCTGTTTCACTTCACCTCTGCTTCATAGGAATTTGGGATAGGACTAAGGCTGCAGCCCTTGCTCTCAACACACTGGCCAGATGCTAACTGGTCAGGACTTTTTCTCCCACAGACACTAAAAGAAGATTCAAAAATCTTCCATGCTCGGGGTGCCAGGCAACCATTGCCAATCAATAGAAGCTGGCAAGTGAAATGAAACCTAATCACCTGCCCCTGATGCAGTCTCGCTTTCAAAGTTGAGAAAACTGAGGCTCAGAGAGGTTAAATAACTTTTCTCTAAAGTCACACCTGTCATAGCTGGGTTGAGTTTGAGGCCACTTTCTCTCTGAGCTCAAGCAAGCTAGAAATTCTATGTCCCAAAGATGAAAATCAAGCCTTTGACAGAAATGTGATAAGGAAAAGGTATATTTGCCCACACTTTTCATATCTTGAAATAACTCTGTGGGGGTGACTCTGGTGTCCCTGACACAGGAGGAGAATGAAGTGCAGTCCAAGAGCATAGAATTGGTGAATGGTGGAGTTGCAAACCAAAGCCATTTTTCTTTTTTTTTAACTTAAAAAATTTTAAATTATTTTTCATAGAGATGTATTCTTACTATGTTGCCCAGGCTGGTCTGGAGCTCCTGGGCTCGGGCAATCTCCCCACCTTGGCCTCCCAAAGTGCTGAGATTACCAGTATGAACCACTGCACCCAGCCAAAGCCCTCTTTCTCTATGCTCAAAAACTACCTCTTTTCTTTTCTTTCCCTTATTTTTCTTTTCTTTTCTTTCCTTTTCTTTTTTTTAGACAGAGTCTCACTTTTTTGCCCAGGTTGGAGTGCAGTGGCACAATCTCGGCTCACCGTAACCTCCACCTCCTGGGTTCAAGCGATTCTCCTGACTTAGCCTCCTGAGTAGCTGGGATTACAGGCACGCACCACCATGCTCAGCTAATTTCTTGTATTTTTAGTAGAGATGAGGTTTTGCTGTGTTGGCCAGGCTGGTCTTGAACTCCTGACCTCAAGTGATCCACCTGCCTCAGCCTCCCAAAGTGCTGGGATTATAGGCGTGAGCCACTGTGCCTGGCCAAGCTACGTTCTTTCTATTTCACTGGAGAAAATGAGTAGACCCTTGATCCAGCAGAGATTGTTCTCTCTCTCTCTCTCTCTCTTTTTTTTTTTTTTTTTAATTTTTGTGAATCATGGCCCTGCACGCTGGCTCACATCTGTAATCCCAGAACTTTGGGAGGCCGAGGCGGGCGGATCACTTGAGCTCAGGAATTCAAGACCAGCCATGGTGAAACCCCATCTCTATAAAAAATACAAAAATTAGCCAAGTGTGGTGGTGCATGTCTGTAATCCCAGCTACTTGGGAGGCTGAGGCAGGAGGATGTTTTGAGCCTCAGATGCGGAGGTTGCAGTACACTGAGATCGTGCCACTGCATTCCAGCCTGGGTGACAGATACCCTGTCTCAAAAAAAAAAAATTGTGAATCATTGTTTGCTCAAGGCAGAGACTGTTCTACGGGAGTGGGAAGTAAGCTAGATGAAGGAGGTGGAATCTCGTATCCTCTCTCTCATTTTCCCAGCATCCTTTGTAGATCCTCCCTTCTCTCCTCTCTGCTTTTGATCCTGGTTCCCTACTCCTGGACAGTAACGCTCTTCCCTTCCTTCTCAATGCCTTAAAAGTCTCCTCAGGGCTTGTCTCAGATGACACAGGCCTTCCCTGATCTTCTCAGTTATAATTAGTCCCTTTTTCCCTGGCATAATTTGCTTATACATTTTGCATTATAGGTTATGTTTTATATGTCTGACTTCCCTCACTAAATAGTGAGCAGCTTCAGCTGGGTGTAATCCCTGTAATCCCAGCACTTTGGGAGGCCGAGGAAGGTGGATCACCTGAGGTCAGGAGTTCGAGACCAGCCTGGCCAACATGGCAAAACCCCATCTCTACCAAAAATACAAAAATTAGCCAGGTGTGGTGGTGGGCACCTGTAATCCCAGCTACTCGGGAGACTGAGGCAGGAGGATCGCTTGAACTTGGGAGGTGGAGGTTGCAGTGAGCTGAGATCACACTGCTGCACTCCAGCCTGGGTGACAGAGTAAGACTCTGTCTCAAAAAAGAAAAAAAAAAAATTGTGAGCAGCTTGAGGCAAAGGACTATATTTAATAATGTGTATATTTCTCATTTATTTATATATATTTTTAGAGAAAGGGTCTCATTCTTTCATCCAGGCTGAAGTGCAGTGGTGTTATCATAGCTTATTGCAGCTTCAAACTCTTGGGCTCAAGCGATTTCCCCCACTTCAACCGCCTGAGTAGCTGAGACTACAGTCACGCACCACTATGCCCAGAGGTTCAAGTGATTCTTGTGCCTCAGCCTCCTGAGTAGCTGAGATTACAGGTGCCCACCACAACTCTTGGCTAATTTTTGTTGTTGTTGTTGTTGTTGTTGTATTTTTAGTAGAGATAGGGTTTCACCATGTTGGCCAGTCTGGTCTCGAACTCCTGACCTCAAGTGATCCCCCCATCTTGGCCTCCCAAAGTGCTGGGATTACAGGTGTGAGCCACCACTCTTGGCCAAACCCTTTAAAAAATTTTTGTAGAGACGGGGTCTTGCTGTATTACCCAGGCTGATCTCAAGCTCCTGGATTCAAACGCTCCTCTAGCCTCAGCCTCTCAAAGTGTTAGGATTATGGATGTGAACCACTGCTCCCGTCCTTCAGTTGTCTTTTGATATCAAGTATCCCGATGATGTCAATAAGTTTTATGACTTTATGCACAAAGGGTTTATAAGTATTTTTAAAATTTGTTCTTGTTACTTTATAGTCTTTTTATTTTATAAAAGTTGTCTCTGAAAATACATTTTCTAATCCTTTGTTGTTGGTGTAGAGGCATGGACTTGATGTTTGAATGTTCATCTTACATAAAAAAAAAATCTCGCTGGGCCAGGTGCAGTGGCTCACACCTGTAATCCCAGCACTTTGGGAGGCAGGAGGATCACTTGGGACCAGGAGTTTGAGACCAGCCTGGGCAACAGGGCAAAACCCTGTCTCCACAAAAGATACAAAAATTAGCTGGGCATGGTGGCACGTCCCTGTAATCCCAGCTACTTAGGAGGCTGAGGCAGGAGAATCACTTGAACCCGGCAGGCAGAGGTTGTAGTGAGCCAAGATTGCGCCACTGCACTCCAGCCTGGGCGACAGAGCAAGACCCTGTCTCAGAAAAAAAAAAAAAAAAATCTAGCTGGTTTATATAATAATTCTGTTACTTTTTTGATTGTCTTGGATTTTCTGCATATGGAAAATCATATTATCTGTGAGAAATGGCAATTTTGTTTCTCATGTTCTAATTCTTTTAATTTTTAAATTTAAAATATTAAATAATTTACATTTTTAATAAATTAGTTATTCACCCAGGCTGGAGTGCAGTGGCGTGATCATGACTCACTGCAGCCTCTATGTCCCTGGTTTCAGGTGATCCTCCTACATCAGCCTCCCTAGTAGCGGGATGCAGGCACACACCACCACTTCTGGCTAATTTTCTGTAGGTTTTGTAGAGATGGTGTTTTACTATGTTGCCCAGGCTAGTCTCAAACTCCTAGGCTCAAGTGATCTGCCCACCTTGGCCTCCCAAAGCACTGGGATTACAGTTGTGAGCCACCGCACCCAGCCCCATTCTAATTCTTATTCCCTTCATTTTAGCTACTTGTCTTACTGCTCAAGATAGTACACCTATTATACAATGGACAGAAGTGATGATAACAGACATCATCTTGTTTTTGGTTTTAAAGAGATGCTTCAAATACTTCACCACTGAGTATCTTAAATGAGCCAGATGCCCTTGTAAGATAACATTTGTCTTCCTGAGTCTCTGCCTTCACTTTCCCTCCTGGTCTCCAGACCAAACACCAGGGTGAAATCCCAGTGTGACCTAACTGGGAGCGTGCTACCCTTGCTAAGGGAAGAGAAGGATTATACTTGCAAATAGCTGCAAGACCAGCTTACTAAGCACTGGCAGGAACGAGAGTCGTGTATCTGGGAGAGGACCTGGAGTGTGCAGGATCAGGGTGAGTCCGTGCAAAGCCAGATGAGGGGAGTGTTTGTCAATATGGAGAGATTCTCCCATTACAATCGCATTGGCCCATGGGACCAAGTCTTGGGGGGATGGCTTTGCAGGCTTGGAATAAGTGACGGGCCTCAACCAGCTGAAGCAGAGATGCTAAAACTGCCATGGCTTGCTGTGGAGGAGGGAATCTGAAGACTCAGAGAGGTGGGCCTGCTGCAATGGACTTGCTATAGAGGACCAGGACGACCACCAGCCGACATTGGGAGGCCCCGGAGGACACCCTGCTTACAAGGGAATAAGGAATGTGGGTTAGGGGAGCACCAGTGCTGCTGGACTCCGCAGGCCAGGGCGGTTGGCGAGACATGCTGCTCCAGAACCAGGATTTCTAGTAGCAAAAGTGATGCCGGATAGAAGCATTTAACCTGCAGAAGCGAGGTGGGCATCAAGGCCATAGCAGGAAGCAGAGCCGGAAGAGCAGCTGGAGGGTCCTTATTCCCCATGGCCTATAAAGATGGTCAATAGAACATGCTGGTCCCAGGGCAAGAGAGATGGAAACTTTCAAAAGGTATTACCCACTACATACAAAAGAGATAGAAAAACATGTCAGCAGAAGGTTGAGATTAGACACCACAGTGGAAAGCCCCTTTGCTATTTCCAGATTTGAAATGGCTCTTATTTATTTATTTTTATAAATGAGACTGGGTCTTACTATGTTGCCCAGGCTGGGCTTGAACTCCTGAGCTCATGCATTCCTCCTGCCTCAGCCTCCCAGGTAGGTAGGATAACAGGTACGTGCCACCACGCCTGGCTGCAGTAACTCTTAAACCAAAAACTCACTGGCTGAAGGAAGGTCTAAGTCACCATAAAGAAGGGCTCTGCAGCACCGTGACAATTGCATAGCGTAGCCATTTCCCTAATCTTTTCCCCGAAGGATTTTCTTGGGTAACCATAACTAAGGAAAGTGGTGTGCCCATGTTTTCAAGGACTGTTGGATACAGGGCAGAGTCAGGCTGAGACTTGCTGTCCTGGACATGTGTCAGAATAGGGGCACATGGAGATAGTGGAGTCCTGACTGTTAGAAATATTGGAAATAAGAGGTCTGGAGGGGAGACATGTGGCTGGATGTATGGGAAGCAGCAAAAAGTGTGAGAATCTTTGGTTTTGTTTGTTTTCTGAGACAGAGTCTCTCTCTATCGCCCAGGTTGGAGAGCAGTGGTGCGATCCCAGCTTACTGCAACCTCTGCTTCCTGGGTTCAAGCAATTCTCCTGCCTCATCCTCCAGAGTAGCTGGGATTACAGGTGCTAGCCACCATACCTGGCTAATTTTTTGTGTTTTTAGTAGACTTGGGGTTTCACCATGTTAGCCAGGCTGCTCTCAAACTCCTGATCTCAGGTGATCCACCCGCCTTGGCCTCCCAAAGTGCTGGGCTTACAGGCATGAGCCACTGCGTCCAGCTGAGAACCTTTGTATCACTCGCTAATACCCACCAAAGAGCACACACCACAGAAGAGAACAACCAAGTGAACAGGATGACTGGACCAGTAGATGCCAGCTATTTCTGTCCTCATCCCCCCAATGCTTGCACCATGGGATCATGGAGATGGCAGAGAGTTGCAGGCTACATGTTGGGTTCCCTCTTGCTAAGGCCGGTCCATCTCACAGTGGGTGCACTGAGTGCCTGGGCTCACCCAGTGGATATTTCCTGGATTCCCAAATGTGTGATAGAAATGAACATACCTAACACATAGAACCCTCACACTTGTTTCTTGACTTTTACAGTAAGGGCGATTATAGTAGGAAAAGCCAAATAGAAGCCCTTGAAATCATGAGATGAATGGTGACCCATGCCACCCTCCAAGACTTAGAGGATGTCAAAACAGCAGTCCTCATCATAGTCATCCACGTTACCTGTCTAGCTCCTATGTAACATAAATGGATGATGACAGATGACAGTGACCTACTGCAAACGTACCCAAGTGTAAACCCAAACTGCAGTTGCTAGGCCAGGGGTAGTATCTTCATTAGAGCAGATTAACACAGACGCTGGTCTGTAGGATGCAGCTATTGATCTGGCAAATGCTTCAGCCTTGGTAAGAGGGAGCCCGTTCTCTCTCTTTTTTTTTTTTTAAAGACACATTTATTCAGGGTCATGATCAGACTATTACATTTAGCAATCAACAGCATGGGTGCAAAAACCAAAATCTACATTAAAGCCTTTTGTTGGAATGCTTTATGCTTTCCACTGAACAGACACTGAAAATAACCTGTTATGCAATTAGTCATCATACAGTCTTGGAGTTTTTTGCCCATACATATATTTGTCAAAACCATGTCTTCTTTGTAGCAGCTGGACCCTGCCACCATGGTGCTTGGCTGAGTTCACCATCTGTTGTAACCTGTAGCTTCCCTGTCCCTTCTCTGGCTCTCCTCTCCTGCTAGGCTTTCTTTCCTGGCAATAATTAAAATCTTTTGCCACTGCCATAGGTACTGCTGCTACTGGAACTGCCGCAGCCACCTTGGTTTCATGGTTTGGCAAAGTATTGGCCTCCAATATCATAGGGGCCAGAGCTTCTGCCTCCAAAGTTTCCTCCCTTCATGGGTCCAAAATTTGAAGACTGATTCTTGTAATTGCCAAAATCATTGTAGCTTCCACCACCTCCAAAATTGCTTCCCTCATTACCAAATCCATTATAGCCATCCCCACTGCCACCATATTCACCACCACCACAGCTGCCACCAAAGCCACCATGACCCCTGAAGTTTCCTCCACAACCCACCAAAACCACCCCCTCCACCACCACCGAAGTTTCCAGAACCACTTTGACCTCTTTGGCTAGGTGAAGCACTAGCCATCTCTTGCTTTGGCAGAGCTTCCCTACTTAACTTCAAAGTTGTGGCCATTCATAGGGTGGTATTTCTTCTTTTTTCTTGAGACAGAGTCTTTCTCTGTTGCCCCAGTTAGAGTGCAGTGGTGCGATCTCGGCCCACTACAACCTCCAACTCCCAGGTTCAAGCAATTCTTGGGCCTCAGTGTCTTGAGTAGCTGGGATTACAGGTGTGTGCCACAA
Source organism: Symphalangus syndactylus (assembly GCF_028878055.3). Taxonomy (NCBI): domain Eukaryota; kingdom Metazoa; phylum Chordata; class Mammalia; order Primates; family Hylobatidae; genus Symphalangus; species Symphalangus syndactylus. Next base: position 71,589,800 of record NC_072426.2, read on the forward strand.
TGCCTGGCTAATTTTTTGTATTTTTAGTAGAGATGGAGTTTTGCCATATTGGCCAGGCTGGTCTTGAACTCCTGGGCTCAAGTGATCCACCTGCCTCGGCCTCCCAAAGTGCTGGGATTTTAGGTGTGAGCCACTGCACCTAGCCAGGATGGCATTTCTGGATGACAATCTTATCCACGGAATCATGGTCATCAAAGGTTACAAAGACAAAGCCCTTTTTCTTGCTGCTGCCTTGTTTCAGTCATGATTTCAGTCACTTCAATTTTTCCACACTGTTCAAAATAATCTCTTAGGTGACATTCTTCAGTGTCTTCTTTAATGCCACCAACAAATATCTTTTTCACAGCTAAGTGGGCACCTGGTCTTTGAGAATCTTCTCTTGAGACAGTTCTCTTTGGCTCCACAACTCTTCCATCCACCTTGTGTGGCCTTGCATTCATGGTGGCATCCACCTCCTCCACAGTGGCATATTTGATAAACCCAAAGCCCCTGGAACGCTTGGTGTTTGGATCTCTCATGACGACACAGTTCGTTGAGCATTCCCCATTGTTTAAAATGGCTCCTCAGGCTTTCATCAATTGTTTCAAAGCCCCACCCTCCAATGAAGAGCTTCTGCAGCTGTCTGGTCTCTTTAGGAGACTCTGACTTAGACATGATGGCAGTGGGAAGAGAGAGTTTACCAATGCTTCTTCGGTGGAATCTACAAGCAGAAAGGCAAGGGAGCCCATTCTGTCGAACCAACATGTTGCCTGCAACTCTCTACCATCTCTAAAGTTGATTTAGCAAGCAGTATGGGGTTAGGGACTAACCCTGCCAGTAGCTGGCATCTATGGGACAAAGTTGGAGATCTCACACTTCTTGACTTCAAACTTACTACAAAGTTACCATAGTCAAAACAGTGTGGTATTAACGTAAAGACAGACATATAGATCAATGGGACAAAATAGAGAACTCAGAACTAAACCCTTGCATATATGGTCAAATAATTTTAGACAAGGATGGCAATATCAGTCAATGAGGGAAAGGACATTTTTTTATTTTTTCAACAAATGGTGTTGGGACAACTGAATATCCACATGCAAAAGAACGAAGTTGGACCCTTTGGTTTTGGGAATAACTCTCAAATCCATATTTTTTCCCTACTCTCACATCACAGCAATCAACACAGAAGACTTCTGTGACCAAATATGTGGGTTTTTTCTCCCCCATCAACAATCAGTGGACACCAGCTGGTGTCCTCCAATTAAATTCCACCACTATCTACCTGGAGATTGCATCAGATCCCACAGGTTGAGGGCTCAGTCCCATAAAACTGACTCCTCCTTTACCTCAGTTACAAGTCTGGGCCTCAGGAACTTTTGACCAAACTGGCTTCAAGTTGGGGTTCCTGCAACCCCTTCTTTGGGTTCAATTAACTTGTTAGAGTAGCTCACAGAACTCAGGGAAACACTTACTTATGTTTACCAGTTTATTACGAACCTCCATTTGTTCGGCTATCTGGAAGCTCCCTGAACCCAGTTCTCTTGGATTTTTATGGAAGCTTCATGACATCAGCATTCCTTTCCCCAGGGTATAGGGTAGGACTCTCTCTGGGGAGGGCCTTAAGACCCACAATAAGAAAGGTGGGGGAAAATTAGAGTCTTGCCTTGGGGCAGATGAAAGGAAGGCAAGAGTAGGACAGAGAGATTCTGTTTCCTGAGGCCTGGCCCAGGGGCTTAACACATCCGACATTAAAATGAAAGACTCTAACAAGGACTATGGGGTTTCTGAGCCAGGAACCATGGACAAAAACATAGGCATGTGTATATAATACTACACCTTCCCTTATACCACATACAAATAATAACTAAAAATGGATCAAATGCCGGGCTCTGTGGCTCACGCCTGTAATCCCAGCACTTTGGGAGGCCAAGGCAGGTGGATCATCTGAGATCAGGAGTTCAAGACCAGCCTGACCAACATGGTGAGACCCTGTCTCTACTAAAAATACAAAAATTAGCCAGGTGTGGTGGTGTGCATCTGTAATCCCAACTACTTGGGAGGCTGAAATAGGAGACACGCTCAAACCCAGGAGATGAAGGTTTGCAGTGAGCCGAGATTGTGCCACTGCACTCCAGCCTGGGCAACAAGAGGGAAACGCCATCTCAAAAAATAAGAATAAAAAAAGATCAAAGACCTAAATGTGGAGCTAAAACTATAAAACTCTCAGAAAACAGGGGAAAACTTCCCGATTAAGATAGGGGGAAACAACTAGGTTAAAAAGTGGGTAAAGCACTTAAATAGACGTTTCTCCAAAGAAGATATACAAATGGCCACTAAGCACATGAAAAGATGCTCAAAGATGCCCAACATCACTAATCCTTAGGGAAATGCAAATTAAAATGGCAATGAAGTACCACATCCCACCCATTAGAATGGCCATCATCAAAAAGACAGCAAGAAAGCAATGAGCGTGGGTGAAGATGGGGAGAAACTGGAACCTTCTGCACTGTGGGTGGGAATGTAAAGTGGTGCAGCTGCTGTGGAGAACAGTATGGCAGTTTCTCCAAAAATTAAAAAGAGTTACTATATGGTCCAGTCATTTCATTTTGGGGTATATAACCCAAAGAATTGAACGCAGGGACTTGAACAGATAGATATACACTCATGTTCATAGCAGCATTATTTATAATAGCTAAAAGGTGTAAGCAACCCAAGTGTCCATCCACAGATGTTTTCTTGTTTGTTTTGTCTTTTTTTGAGACAGAGCCTTGCTCTGTCACCCAGGCTGGAGTTCAGTGGTGCAATCTTGGCTCACTGCAGCCTCCACCTCCCAGGTTCAAGAGACTCTCCTGCCTCAGCCTCCCAAGTAGCTGGGATTACAGGCATGCACCACCACATCCACCTATTTTTTTTTTTTTTTTGAGATGGATTCTCACTCTGTCGCCCAGGCTGGAGTGCAGTGGTGCAATCTCTGCTCACTGTAAGCTCTGCCTCCCAGGTTCACGCCATTCTCCTGCCTCAGCCTCCCAAGTAGCTGGTACTACAGGCACCCGCCACCACTCTCAGCTGATTTTTTTGTATTTTTTTAGTAGAGATAGGGTTTCACCATGTTAGCTGGGATGGTCTCGACCTCCTGACCTCGTGATCCACCCGCCTTGGCTTCCCAAAGTGCTGGGATTATGGGCTTGAGCCACTGTGCCTGGCCATTTTTTGTATTTTTAGTAGAGATGGGGGGTTTCATCATGTTGGCCAGGCTGGTCTTGAACTCCTGACCTAATGATCCACCCACCTTGGCCTCTCAAAGTGCTGGGATTACAGGCTTGAGCCACCAAGCCTTGCCTACAGATGAACTGTTAAACAAAATGTGGTATATACATAAATGGAGCATTATTCAGCCTTAAAAAGAATGGAAATCCTGACATATGCTACAACATGGATAAACCTTGACATTATGCTATGTGAAATAAGCTACTCACAAAAAGACAAATACCATATAATTCTATTTATGTAAGGCACTACAGGTGTCAAATTAATAGAGGCAGAAAGTACAATGGTGGTCACCAAGGGCTGGGGAGGAGGGGACATGGGTTGGGGAGCTTATTGTTTAATGAGTACAGAGTTTCTGTTCTGCAAGATGCAAAGAGTTCTGGAGATGGATGGTGGTGATGGCTGCACAACAGGAATTTTCTTAATAGCATTGAACTGTACACTTAATAATGGTTAAGAAAGGGTCTTGCCCTGTTACCCAGGCTGGAGTGCAGTAGCCCTATCATAGCTCACTACAGCCCCAAACTCCTGGGCTCAAGTGATCCTCAGCCTTCCAGTGGTCTTTGTTGTAGACAACCTGATGGATTCTCATGGCACAGAAGATTAATTAAACAATGTCTTTCAATTTTAATACATTTCAGCAATCCCAAAAAAAATAGTTAGCATGGCAAGTTTGATGTTTGTTGCGGGAAGTCAGGGACCCCAAACGGAGGGACTGGCTGAAGCCATGACAGAAGAACATAAATTGTGAAGATTTCGTGGACATTTATTCGTTCCCCAAATTAATACTTTTATAATTTCTTATGCCTGTCTTTACTGCAATCTCCGAACATAAATTGTGAAGATTTCATGGACATTTATCACTTCCCCAATCAATACTCTTGTGATTTCCTATGCCTGTCTTTACTTTAATCTCTTAATCCCGTCATCTTCGTAAGCTGAGGATGAATATCGCCTTAGGACCGTGTGATGATTGCGTTAACTACACAAATTGTTTGTAGAGCATGTGTGTTTGAACAATATGAAATCTGGGCACCTTAAGAACAGGATAACAGCGATTTTCAGGGAACAAAGGAGATAACCTTAAAGTCTGGCTGCCTGTGGGCCAGGCAGGACAGAGCCATATTTCTCTTATTACCGAAAATGGGTAAGAGAAATATCTCTGAATTCTTTCCCCAGTAAGGAATATTAATAATTAACAGCCCTGGGAAAAGAATGCATTCCCAGGGTGGGCCTCTCAAATGGCTGCCCTGGGAGTGTCTGCCTTATGCAGATGTAGATAGGGATGAAACACACCCTAGTCTCCTGCAGCACCCCCAGGCTTGCTAGGATTAGGAAATTCCAGCCTGGCAAATTCTAGTCAGACTGGTTCCCTGCTCTTGAACCCTGTTAAGGTGTTTATCAGTGACAATGCATGCACAGCGGGACATGGAAGTTCATTAGTGATTCTAGTTTTGCCCTGACCTTGTGATCTCGCCCTGACCTTCTGCCTTGTGATCTTTTGTTGCCCTTAAAGCATGTGATCTCTGTGACCCACACCCTATTTGTACACTCCCTCCCCTTTGAAAATCACTAATAAAAACATGCTGGTTTTGCGGCTTGGGGGGCATCACAGCACCTGCTGACATGTGATGTCTCCCCTGGACATCCAGCTTTAAAATTTCTCTCTTTTGTACTCTTTTCCTTTATTTCTCAGACTGGCTGACTCTTAGGGAAAATAGAAAAGAACCTATATGAAATATGGGGGGGTGAATTTTTTTTTTTTTTTTGAGACAGAGTCTCGCTCTGTTGCCCAGGCTGGGGTGCAATGGCATGATCTCAGTTCACTGCAACCTCTGCCTCCCAGGTTCAAGCAATTCTCCTGCCTCAGCCTCCCGAGTAGCTGGAATTACAGGCATGCACCACCACGCCAGGATAATTTTTGTATTTTTAGTAGAGATGGGGTTTCACCATGTTGGTCAGGCTGGTCTTGAACTCCTGATCTCAGGTGATCCACCCACCTCAGCCTCCCAAAGTGGTGGGAGTACAGGCATGAGCCACCGTGCCCGGCCACATGTGACTTTATAGTTCCTCCCAAGCCGCAGTATATCCTTCTCTGCCCACTAGTCCAACCCAGCCTAGATTAGCAGAGCCCCAAACCATCTGCATAAATATGAGTGGTTGTAAATGATTCTTGTCTATAATCGCTGAGTTTTGGTGTCGGTAGTGTATTTCTCAGCAATAGCAAACAAATTTTTCTTTTTTTGCTTTGAGAAAGAGTCTTGCTCTGTCGCCCAGGCTGGAGTGTGGTAGTACAATCTCAGCTCACTGCTGACCTCTCCCTCTCAGGTTCAAGAGATCCTCCTGCCTCAGCCTCCCTAGTAGCTGGGACTACAGGCAAGTGTCACCACACCTGGCTAATTTTTGTATTTTTAGTAGAGACAGGGTTTCACCATGTTGGCCAGGCTGGTCTTGAACTCCTGACCTCAGGTGATCCACCCGCCTCAGCCTCCCAAAATGCTGGGATTACAGGTATGAGCCACTGTGCCCAGCCTGCAATAGCAAATAAATGTGAGTACAAACATACTTCAAATTTTAAAAGAGTTTCTAAGTTGGGCACAGTGGCTCACACCTGCAATCCCAGAACTTTGGGAGGCTGAAATGGGTAGATCATGAGGTCAAGAGATCGAGACCATCCTGGCCAACATGGTGAAACCCCATCTCTAGTAAAAATGCAAAAATTAGCTGGGCATGGTGGTACATGCTTGTAGTCCCAGCTACTCAGGAGTCTGAGGCAGGAGAATCGCTTGAACCTGGAAGGCAGAGGTTGCAGTGAGCCTAGATGGCACCACTGCACTCCAGCCTGGTGACAGAGCAAGACTCCGTCTTAAAAAATAAATAAATAAATAAATAAAAAATAAAAACCCCACAAAGAAGCAGTTTCTATAATGCCTGTGTACATTTTAAATAATACTAACACTAATGTTAATACAAATGCTAATAAAAGAACATAAATATATTAACCCAACTTAAGCAATAAACATTACCAAATACCTTTTCCCCTTCTTTTCTCAGAGCTAATTATGATCCTGATTTTGTTAATTACCTCTTTGCCTTTCATTAATTACTTCTTTGCCTTTCTTTATAATTTTGCCAATTTTTACTTATCTCTAAGTAATAAATACATTACTGAATATTGCTTATTTTTAAGCCTTATTGTACTATGTAAACTTGGCACAAAATTATGTTTTTGAGATTTAACCACATTGATTGAGGTATTCCCTTCCCCCCGCCATTTTTTCCCTGCCCTGGTTAATTGTCCCCTGTTTCTGTGACCTTATTGGTTGCAATTGATTATTAATATTTCACATGAATACTTTACCTAATCTAAAGTTAACTAATAAACTTTATTCTGCTCCCAAATCAAAGAACCTTAGAATGCTTTAACATCAATCTCTCCACTCACAGTTAACATGCTATTGTTGTCCAGTAATGTTTACCTTCACACATCACCCATTATATTGGTTCACATAATCAGTGAGTTTATATTTTCCCACATTTAGGCTCACGCCTGTAATCCCAGCACTTTGGGAGGCCGAGGTGGGTGGATCACCTGAAGTCAGGAATTCGAGACCAGCCTGGCCAACATGGCGAAACCCCATCTTTACTAAAAATACAAAAATAAGCTGGGCATGGTGGAGGGCACCTGTAATCCCAGCTACTCGGGAGGCTGAGGCAGGAGAATCACTTGAACCTGGGAGGTGGAGGTTGCAGTGAGCCAAGATCACGTCACTGCACTCCAGCCTGGGCAACAGAGTAAGACTCAGTTTCGAGAAAAAAAAAAAAAAGGCAGGGCACGGTGGCTCACGCCTATAATCCCAACATTTTGGGAGGCCGAAGTGGGCGGATCACCTGAGGTCAGGAGTCCGAGTCCAGCCTGGCCAACATGGTGAAACCCCATCTCTACTAAAAAAAAACAAAAAAAACAAAAAAATTAGCCAAGCGTAGTGGCAGGTGCCTGTAATCCCAGCTACTCGGGAGGCTGAGGCAGGAGAATCGCTTGTACCCTGGAGGCGGAGGTTGCAGTGAGCTGAGACTGCACAATTGCACTCCCACCTGGGCAGAAGAGCAAAACTCCATCTCAAAAAAAAAAAAATGTTCCCACATTTTATTTATTTGCCAGTCTTTCTTGTATCTCAGACTTCTCTGTGATCATTTCCTTTTATTGGGAATTGTATATTTTAGAGTTTTTGAGAGTCTGTTAATGGTAATTATTCTCAGTATTGCCTTTTCAAAAACAATCTTTCAAAAACATCTTCAAGATGTCACAATTTTACTCTTTTTTCTTTTCGGAATTGCCTTCTTTGGGCAGGCAGTTTCCTGTCAATAGTCACTTTCTCACAGCATTAATATTGAAGATAATAATCTACAGTTTCCTGACTTTCACTTTTGCTGCTGAAGAATTAGCTGTTCATTTTATTTTCACTCCTTTGTAGATCATCTGTCTTTTCTCTCTGGCTGTTTCTTTCCAGATGCTTCTCTTCTTTTTTTTTTTTTTTTTTTTTTTGAGACAGAGTTTCATTCTTGTCGCCCAGGCTGGAGTGCAGTGGTGCAATCTCAGCTCACGGCAACCTCTGCCTTCCGCGTTCAAGAGATTCTCCTGCCTCAGCCTCCTGAGTAGCTGGGATTACAGGCGCCCGCCACTATGCCCGGCTAATTTTTGTATTTTTAGTAGAGACAGGGTTTCACCATGTTGGCCAGGCTGGTCTCGAACTCCTGACCTCAGATGATTCATCCCCCTCAGCCTCCCAAAGTGCTGGGCTTACAGGCATGAGCCACAGTGCCCGGCCCCCGGATGCATTTAACAATTATTCTGCTTGGGATCTGTGGGACTTGCTGAATGTATTACATCAATGATCTCTGTCTACCTCCCTAGTTCAAGGTATTCTCCTGCCTCAGTCTCCCAAGTAGCTGGGATTACAGGTGCATGCCACCCCATCTGGCTAATTTTTGTATTTTTAGTAGAGACGGGATTTCACCATGTTGGTCAGATTGGTCTCAAACTCCCGTCCTTAAGTGACCCACCCCCCTCAGCCTCCCAAAGTGTTGGGATTATAGGCGTGGGCCACCGCACCCTGCTGTCTTTGTTTTGATACAGGGTCTTGCTCTGTCACTCAGGCTGGAGAGAAGTGGCACAATCTCAGCTTCCTGCAGCCTCAACCTCCTGGCTCAAGTGATTCTCCCATCTCAGCCTCCTGAGTAGCTGAGACCACAGGCATGTGCCACCACACCTGGCTCGTTTTTGTATTTTTTGTTGAGACAGGGTTTCACTATGTTGCCCAGGCTAGACTTGAACTCCTGACTCAAATAATCCTCCCACCTCCCAACGTGTTGGGATTACAGGCATGAGCCATCACACCTGGCCATATCAATTCTCAAAATTCTGAGTCCTACCCTGCTAATATTGCCTCTCACACACATTCTCTGTTACTGCTTTCCTGACTCAATGCGTGCTGGGCCTTCTCTGCTATGTGTCTTAGACTCTTTCTTACTTTCATTTTTATTTTTGGCACTGTAAGTTACATTTTGAGTAATTTATTCAAAAGTGTCCTCCATCCCACTAATTTGGTCTTTAATTGTATCTAATCTGGTGTTTGCGTTTCGATTTTTAATTGTAGTCATTATCTTTTTATATGTTTGTGACAGTTGAAGTTTGAATTTGGTTCTACTGTTTTTTCTTTCTGTGCATTCTTCCTCATGGTGTTTTTTTTTTTTTTTTTTTTTTTTTTTTGAGACAAAGTCTTGCTCTGTCAGCAGACTGGAGTGCTGTGGTGCAATCTCACTTCACTGCAACCTCTGTCTCCCGGGTTCAAGTGATTCTCCTGCCTCAGCCTCCTGAATACCTGAGACAACAGGCATGTGCCACCAGGCCCAGCTAATTTTTGTATTTTTAGTAGAGATGGGGTTTCACCATGTTGGCCAGGATGGTCTCGATCTCTTGACTTCATGATCTACCCGCCTTGGCCTCCCAAAGTGCTGGGATTACAGGTGTGAGCCACCGCGCCCAGCTGAGCTCATGGTATTTCGAACTCTACTCTGGGGATTATTTAATACTTAAGGCCTAGTTGGTTTGAGTGTACATTTTTCCAGAAAGTATTTGTGTTTGCATCTGCTTGGCACTGCAGACATTATCAACCAGATCCACGTTGTCTCCTCTTGCAGCTTTCCAGTCTATGCAGACCCCATCAACATGAAGATTGGCCATGAATGCTCAGGGAGAACTGAAAGACATGACCCCAGAGCCAAAGCAGAAATAGAACCTGTCTCTTTGCCCTCTGCTTCAATGAGGTCAATTTTTTTTTTTTTTTTAAATTGAGACAAAGTTTTACTCTGTTGCCTAGGCTGGAGTGCTGTGGGGCGATCTCGGCTCACTGCAACCTCCGCCTCCCGGGTTCAAACAATTCTCCTGCCTCAGCCTCCCCAGTAGCTGGGAATAGAGGCACCCACCACCACTTCTGGCTAATTTTTATATGTTTAGCAGAGACAGGGTTTCACTGTGTTGGCCAGACAGGATTAGAACTCCTGACCTCAAGTGATCTGCTCCCCCTCGGTCTCCCAAAGTGCTGGGATTACAAGGGTGAGCCACCACACTCAGCCAGTGAGGTAGAATTTTTCTCACTTCACTGTTTCCTGGGTCTGGGCTGTGTGTGTGTGTGTGTGTGTGTGTGTGTGTGTGTGTGTTTGGGATTGGGAGTGTTCATTGATTTGACTTCTGTTCAAATGGTGCTCGAGGCTTATCTCCCGTGTCCATAAACAAGGCTGTTCACACAGGTTAGGCCACCTGGGGTTGGAAGATATTTTAAAGTATTTTAGGCATGTTCGAGACATTATGCGGGGCCCTTGACAGCCATCAGATACGCAGAAACTTATGTAAAAACACATCAAGTGAGACTTCACTGGATAAAAGGATTTCCAAAGCCATCTGGAGTTGGAAGGTATTTTAGGGTCAGCCACAGCATCATTGTAGGCTGGCCCCCTGAGTTTGTATTTCTGCTTCGTTCCATGCGAGCTTCCTACAACCTTATCCATTCATTTCAAAATATTGAACTTTGTATTTTTTCTAAAGTTTTAAGGCTTTATAACAGAGTTTCAGGACGTCTAGTCTGCCATATTCCTAGAAGCAGAACTCTCACTTGATTTTATGAGACACTCTGGAGTCTTGCAACGTGTCTTTCGCAACGGAGGCCCTCACATGTGTGCTGGATGAATGTGTGACGGCTGCTTTTCACATGTGAATTCCATCTCTCCTATTAGACAGTCTCTCGCATTTCTTTCATGTCTGCCCTAGCGTCTAGCTTAGGGCTGTGCACTTGTTAGGGGTTCATTATAGCACTTGTTGAATGAATACACAGGTCCTTGTCTTGTCTCTCTAGGCAGGGAGTTTTTATAATTGTTCTTGGAAGCCTGTTTTATATATTAGTCATCTTTACACTAAAAAGTGCCTGTGAGGCCAAGTGTGGTGGCTCACACCTGTAATCTCAGCCCTTTGTGGGGCTGAGATAGGAAGGTCACTTGAATCCAGGAGTTTGAGACCAGCCTGGATAACAAAGCAAAACCAAAATAAAATAATGATAATTAATTATTACATATTATTTATCATTCTATAATAATAATTATTATTAGCCAGACTTGGTGGTGTGCACCTGTAGTCCCAGCTACTCAGGAGGCTGAGGCAGGAGGATCACCTGAGCCCAGGAATTCAAGGCTAATCATGCCACTGCACTTCAGCCTGGGCAATAGAGTGAGACCCTGTCTTTAAAAAAAAATAAAGTTTTACAACATTAAAAAATAATAATAAATAAAAAACACCCATGCAGTCTAATCAATGCCTCTTCCCCAAATGCTAACCTATTTCCCTCCCTTTTGCCCTTTGTGAATATGGAGAACAGTTGGTTGACAATTTTCTCATTTAACAACAATTACGTTTTTAGATACCTAAATGATGTTAAGGCAGCTCTTTAAAACATTACTTTGCTGAAGCAACCTCATTCTTCCAGTGGTAGAGAACATAATTCCGTATATTTGTGGGGGAAGTTGGGTGTGGAATAACCAAAGCTTTGTTTCGGAAGTTCTCCATCACTGAACGTGTCCTGATAGGAATAAAGCACTTAATGAGGTCGTGGACAGGTGCTGCCCGCCCAGCATTCTTGCTGAAACTCTCCCTGTGCGTCACTGGCTCCTGGGCGTGATGTTTCAGGTAACTCGGGCAAAGCACGCATGCTGCTGTGGCTCTGTGGTCAGCCCATGACGAGAGCCTCGTCCACGTTCCGTGAAATCTGTGAGTGCTGCCCGAGTCGAGCTACCGTTGCTCACCACCGCCACTTCCTGCTTCCTACCCAGGGCCGCTGCTCTAGGAGGCTGCCAGTGGCTGGGTGCGCCTGGCCTGAGTCCTCCACCCAAAGAAAATAAGGAACCTGGCCAGACAGAGGCCAAAGGAAGAGTCTGCTCTTCATGTTCCTTCTTGCTGTAGTTTTGCCCTTGCCACTTATTTTGTGGTCATTCATTGGTGAGTATTTGAGCAACGTTCATAACATGACTGGGGGCCCTTGACAGTGATCGGATGTGCAGAAACTTAGGTAAAAGCTCACTCAACAGTGAGTGAGACTTCACAGGATTAAAAAAATGGTCCATTTCCTTTTTTTTTTTTTTAACTTTTACTTTCAGTTCAGGAGAACATGTGCAGGTTTGTTATATAGGTAAATTTGTGTCATGGGGTTTGCTGTACAGATGATTTCATCACCCAGGTATTAAGCCTAGTACCCATTAGTTATTTCTCCTGATCCTCTCCTTCCTTCCACCTTCCACCCTCTGATAGGACCCAGTGTGTGTTGTTCCCCTCTATGTGCCTATATATTCCCATCATTTAGCTCCCACTTATAAGTGAGAACATGCGGTATTTAATTTTCTCTTCCTGTCCTAGTTTGCTAAGGATAATGGCCTCCAGCTCCATCCCTGTCTCTGCAAAGGACATGATCTCATTCTTTTTTATGGCTGCATAGTTGTCCGTGGTGTGTATGTACCACATTTTCTTTATCCAGTCTACCACTGATAGGCATTTAGTAGATTCCGTGTCTTTGCCATTGTGAACAGTGCTGCAATCATATGAAAAAAGCTTAATATTACTGATCATTAGAGAAATGCAAATCAAAACCACAATGAGATACCCGTCTCACACCAGTCAGAGTGGCTATTAATAAAAAGTCAAAAAATAACAGATGCTGGCGAGGTTGCAGAGAAAAGGGAATGTTTTTATACTGTTGGCGGGAGTGCAAATTAATTCACTAGTTGTTGAAGACAGTGTGGCAATTCCTCAAAGGCCTAAAAACAGAAATATCATTTGACTAAGCAATCCCATTACTGGATATATACCTAAAGGAATGTAAATTTTTCTATTATAAAGACACATGCACACATGTTGGCTGGGCATGATGGCTCACACCTGTAATCCCAGCACTTTGGGAGGCTGAGGCAGGCAGATCATTTGAGGTCAGGAGTTCGAGACCAGCCTGGCCAAAATGGCTAAACCTCATCTCTACTAAAAATACAAAAATTAGCCAGGCATGGTGGTACATGCCTGTTGTCTCAGCTACTCAGGAGGCTGAGGTGGGAGGGTTGCTTGAACCCAGGAAACAGAGGTTGCAGTGAGCCAAGATCATGCCACTGCACTCCAGCCTGGGTGACAGAGTAAGACTCTGTCTCAAAAAAAAAAAAAAAAAAAAAGACACATGCACCTATGGTCCATTTACTTTTGCCTGTTCAATGAGATAACCAATTGTGCCACTAGCAAGAATGAAGCTAGTTCTTCTCAAATGCTCAGCTTTGTGATTGGAAAATGAGAAGAGACACAGGCCCTGCCTCCCTGAGAACACCTTTTGACAAATGGATTTCTGAAAAGGAATTGATTCACTTATTCAACACAGATGTTTACGTGCCAGATACTATTGTAGGCTTTTGAGATACAGCAGTGACCATAACAGACATCGATCCCTGCCCTGGTGAACATTTGTCCAAGTTGTGCACAAATACATTTTTATTAGTGGAAGGAGGTTTTTCAACTCCCCGGGGTGACTGTTACTTAAGGAAAGCTGACTGTGGATTCTTCTCTTCTTCTTTTATTTAATTAATTAATTTATTTATTTGAGACAGAGTCTCACTCTGTTGCCCAGGCTAGAGTACAGTGGCACGATCTCGGCTCACTGCAGCCTCTGCCTCCTGGGTTCAAACGATTCTCCTGCCTCAGCCTCCCAGGTAGCTGGGATTACAGGCATACGCCATCACACCAGGCTAATTTTTACATTTTTCGTAGAAACAGGGTTTCACTATGTTGGCCAGCCTGGTCTCGAACTCCTGGCCTCAAGTGATCCACCCATCTCGGCCTCCCAAAGTGCTGGGATTACAGGCAGGAGCCACCGCACCCAGCCGGATTCTTATCCTCTCTTAAGAAAAGACCCTTTCTGTGCCCATGCCAGGGGTTACTTGGTGGTGGGAGGCAGTAGAGGTTGCTGAGCAGTGGCCGTGGAGGACCAGGTGACCAAGAGCTGGGAGGCAAGAAGGCAGTAGGGTGCAGGACTGAGGCTCCAATCCTGGTGCATGTTCCATTGTCCCACTGGACTTCGCTTACAAAACACAAATTCAAGGTTGGGCATGGTGGCTTGCACCTATAGTCCCATCCACTTGGGAGGCTGAGGCTGGAGGATCACTTGTGCCCAGGAGGTGCAGGCTGCAGTGAGCCATGAGTGCAACACTGTTCTCCAGCCTGAGTAACAGACCATGACCTTGGCTTCAAAACAAACCAACAAACAAAACATAAAGTCAAAGATCAAATTAGTAAGGTTTTAAATGAATAATTAATTAAACCCCAAGTGCTTGGGGAATGTGAAAACTTCCAAATGCTGGGACTTTCTGAACATGTGGGGCCCTGAGTGACTATCCTGGTTACACACCCTTGAAGCTGGCCCTGCCCAGAGCTGTTAATTGGTATGTTCTATAGGGATGGTATCTCTCTTCCTACCTTGCAGCTATGCTGTGAAGAGTAAGAGGAAGTATTCTGAAAAGTGCAAGTTCTTATATTGAGGTAAGACACTCTTTTGTTTTGTTTTGTTTTGTTTTGTTTTGTTTTGAGACAGAATCTAGCTCTGTCACCCAGGCTATTGTGCAGTGGCTGGATCTTGGCTCACTGCAACCTCCGCCTCCCAGGGTTCTAGCGATTCTCCTGCCTCTGCCTCCTGAGTAGCTGGGACTACAGGCATGTGCCACCACGCTTAGCTAATTTTTGTATTTTTAGTAGGGATGGGGTTTCACTATGTCGGCCAGGCTGGTCTTGAACTCCTGACCTCAGGTAATCTGCCTGCCTCAGCCTCCCAAAGTGCTGGGATTACAGGCATGAGTCACTGTGCCTGGCCCACTCTATTGTTTAAGTCTGATTTTTTTACATCTGGTATCAAGTTAGTTTACAGAAATCACATGCATGTGTTTGGTGTTCTGTGCCCCATAGTGTAGAGTCAATTTCCCAATTCTATGGGAACAGATTATCTTAGAGGCCGTAACACGTTCTTTTATAAAGAAGCCACATAGCAGACTGCAGAAGAGCTCCAGGATCAGCTTGGCCCACTAGTCTCCGTGATCCTCTTGGTATTACAGGAAAACTCCCTGAAGAGTTTTAGAACATTTTCTTGGAAGTTTGTTGGTCCTGGTGGGCAGGGGCGAGGTGGCAGTGGTTTAACGTAGTGTTACTGAAATCTGGATTGAATCCAGAGCTACTGCTTCCTAGCTGGGTGGCCTTGTGCAAGTTGCGTGAATAAGCCTTTCTTCATTTACAATAAAATGAGTGTGATGTTAATGATACCTTCTTTAAAGTTTTCTTGTACAAAGCAACAGAGGATTCTTTACATTGTCAGGTATGCAGTAGGTGCTCAGTAAGCATTAGCTGTTACTATTTTTAGCTTGGAGAGGCGCAAGCAAAAGACTTTCAGAGTAAAAGATAGTTTGTGCTGGTCGCTTATTTGATGAGTATTACTCCCACGGCCCAAAGTCAACGAGAGGCCAAATCTAGCTGGCTGTGAGAAACTCAAGTCTTTGGATTTATCCCATGCACTTGAAATTGTCCATTCCAAGGTCTATGTGGAGGGAGAGGAGAAAAAAAAAACCAAAAAACAAAAACCAGCCAAACAAACAAAACCAGAAACAATAACCCAAGCATCATAACTCAATTGAAATCTTCACTTTTTCTATTGTCACAGAAAGGCACAGAAGCAACACTGCAAATATCACAAATCTCCAGCACCGTATGCTGTTACTCTGAGCTGGATTTTTTTACTCTTTGTTTGCATAGATTATTCTGCTTTTAATCTTCAAAATCTGCGCATGAAAGTGGACTGCATATAATTTTTTTTTTTTTTTGAAATGGAATCTCGCTCTGTTACCCAGGCTGGAGTGTACAGTGGCAAGATATCGGCTCACGGCAACCCCTGCCTCCCTGGTTCCAGCGATTCTCCTGCCTCAGCCTCCTAAGTAGCTGGGATTACAGGCATGGGTCACCACGCCTGGCTAATTTTTTTTGGCTGGAGTGCAGTGGCGCAATCTCGGCTCACTGCAAGCTCTGCCTCCCAGGTTCACGCCATTCTCCTGACGCCTGGCTAATTTTTGTATTTATAGTAGAGGCGGGATTACACCATATTGGCCAGGCTGGTCTAGAACTCCTGACCTCAGTGATCCACCTACCTCAGTGATCCACCTGCCTCAGCTTCCCAAAGCCCTGGAATTACAGGCGTAAGCCACCTCACCTGACCTGCATAGAAATTTGATAATCGTGGTTTAGGGGGAGCTGCTTCTTGGTTAGATCATAGGCCAAGATCATATTTTTGCAGGCTGGACTCTCACAGAATCCTCCTGCACCTGCTTCGGGGTTAAATGTTGCTGATTCTAGAACTACTTTTGAGAAAATAGTCACAACAGTTTACCAACCACCAAAGAAAATACTACACCAAGTGGCTGGGCGCCGTGGCTCACGCCTGTAATCCCAGCACTTTGGGAAGCCGAGGCGGGTGGATCTCCTGAGATCAGAAGTTTGAGACCAGCCTGGCCAACATGGTGAAAGCCTGTCTCTACTAAAAATACAAAAATTAACCATGTGTGGTGGTGCGCACCTGTAACCCCAGCTACTCAGGAGGCTGAGGCAGGATAATCCCTTGAACTCAGGAGGCGGAGGTTGCAATGAACCGAGATCGCACCACTACACAATCCAGCCTGGGTGACAGAGCGAGACTTCATCTCAAAAAAGAAGAAAAAAAAGGAAAAAAAGTCCAATGGTGTTTCACTAATTAGAGATGAGTGACAGAAACCAGAGCCAAGGCTCCGTCTTGACAAATGTGTGCTGCCATCTAGTGACAAACTGTCAAAATGCAGGCGTGCTGTTGCACCATCCAGGTCTCCATGGCCAACACAACCCTGGGAAGGAAAAGGCCCAAGGTGCCCCCTCAGCCACAGCCACGCAGAACGTGTGCTGAAGTTCATAGAATCGGAAGCCCCTGGAGAAGTCGTGTGGAACGCTCCTCTGTATCATGGCCTGACCACATGTTAGCCCACCCCTGCGGATGAGCATCTGTGACAGCATTACTTGGACGTGTTCGTTGTTTTGTGTTCATACTGTACCCCTAAAAGGTGGACTCTTGACTGATGGGCTTCTGTTCTGAGTAAAGATGTGATTATTAACCTTGAATATCCCAGTTCTCCACCAAAAACTTCTTTTGGGAAGAGAGAATACATATGGGAAGATATCAGAGTGGGAAACCAAAATCAACTTTTATCCACCGTGTCCTTTATTTTTTATTTTTTTTTATTTTTTTGAGAGAGGGTCTCACTCTGTCTCCCAGGCTTGAGTGCAGTGGCACCATCACGGCTCACTGCAGCCTTGACCTTTTGGGCTCAAGCAATACTCCTGCCTTGGCTTCCCAAAGTGCTGGCATTACAGGCGTGAGCCAGTGTTCCCAGCCTATTTCCTTATTTTTAATGCAAGATATAAAGAAAACGAATTAACCCCCAAAGCCAAACTCTGCTCCACATGGTGGGGAAGTTTGCCTACTCCTTGGATTTTGAGTTTAAGATGTCCTTATGTGGTTTTCACTCATTTCATTATTCATTAACTTAATCAACAGATGCATTCCCCAAACACTGGATATAGGATGGAGAATGGGATCCACATAGTTCTTGCTCACATGGGGTTTTAAAACAGATCTGTTTTCTGGATGGGCACAGTGGCTCTCACCTGTAATTCCAGCACTTTGGGAGGCCGAGGTGGTGGATCATCTGAGGTCAGGAGTTCGAGACCAGCCTGGCCAACATGGTGAAACCCCGTCGCTACTAAAAATACAAAAATTAGCTGGGGCATGGTGGTGGGCTCCTGTAATCCCAGCTATTCAGGAGGCTGAGGCAGGAGAATTGCTTGAACCTGGGGGGCAGAGGCTGCAGTGAGCTGAGACGGCACCATTGCACTCCAGCCTGGTTGAGAAGAGAGAAACTCTGTCTCAAAAATAAATAAATAAATAAATAAATAAACAAATAAATAAATCTGTTTTTCAAAAGGTGGGTTGTGAAATCAAGGCATTAAAAATATGAAATAGTACAGAATACAGAAGCATGGGCTTACGCAGGGAGGTGGGGAAATAGCAAAAGCATAATGGTTAACCCCAGGAAGGTGAAGCCAATAAAAAGTAACAGTGAAATAGACTTACTTTTGGCAAGAAGAATGGATTTAGGAGAAAACTCCACCGTTCGGAGGCACACGCGAAGGCTGGAGCTCCGATGGGTGAGTAGAGGCAAAGCTCATTGGTACGGATGATGGGATTGTTTGCAGAGAGACCTAGGGGTCGAAGCAGAGTGAATTCTTTATTCTTGGTCCTGTTGGCTGAACCACTGATTTGGGGCAGTTATGGGAAATTTGGACGATGCGGATGTGCCCTGAATTTAGTTATTTGTATTATTTAATAAGCTTTTGGAAAGTTAATCCTCCAAAACTTTTGGATTTCCTATTTTCTCTATGAAATATGCTTATATTTGTTCCGTTTATTTGTAGCTGTTTCTTCTTTTTTTAGGACCTTGTGGTGCAACGGTATATAGCAGTTTCTTTAAGCACAGTCTCATACCTTTCTTCTTTTGCTGCCCTTTGGCATATTTAATTTTCCTTTTCCCCAATAAAGCCTATTCCTTATCCACAACTGTGTGATGCTGTGGAATTCATTCTGGAAGGTGGTAACGTATTTCGCACGACAACAGCTAATGAGGCAAACAATTCTTCGAGTATATAAATCAGGAGCATGAGAAACTGTCGCCTGCGTCATTGATGACTTGTAAGGAAGAAGAAGTAAATAATGAGCTTGGAGGGCTCATCTCTGCCAAGTCAGGGACAGTATGTGGTGCATCTTTGGGCCATGAATGCCTAACCTGGGGTGAGCTGCAAAGCAGGTGTTCAGATCCAGTTGTTAAGTGAAGATTATTAAAAGACCATGAGACCTAACAAAAGGATGTGGGGCGTTAGAGTGGAACGGCCTGTTTCAGCCATTCCTGGCTGGGTAACCTTTGGCAAGTAATTAATCTTTCCGAACCTCAATTGTCTTATCTATGGAATGAAGCTAATAGTCTTACAGCATTGTTGGAGGGATCAGAAATAATACTGGAAGCACCTGGAGTATGTTAGATACTCCATCAAATGGTATCAGTTACTCTGTGACATTCACAGATTTGCAATATCTTTTTATTGCTATTGGTTGGGAGTAACTATAAAGATTCATTCATATGATCAGCTAAGCTTTCACTAGAGTGCAGATTTTATTATTATTATTATTATTTTAGAGACAGGGTCTTGCTCTGTCACTCAGGCTTCAGTGCAGTAATGCCATCATAGCTCATTGCAGCTTTGAACTCCCGGGCTCAAGTGATCCTCCTGCCTCAGTCTTCTGAGTAGCTGGGACTAAGGCATAAGCCACCATGCCCAACTATTTTGTTAATATTTTGTTTTTAGAAATGAGGTCTTGCTATGTTGTCCAGGCTGATCTTGAACTCCTGGCCTTGAGCAATCCTCCCACCTCAGCCTCTCAAAGTGCTGGGATTACAGGTGTGAGCCACTGTGCCTGGCCTGCAATTGTTTCTAATGTCATTGGTTTGGCATCTTTGGGTCTCACAATTATATAATTATGTCATTTTCTAGTATGTGATTATTCATGGAAGATTGTATTTGAGTTTAGTGCTGTTTCCAAAGAGACTTCCTGTCATCACCAGGCAAGGGGTTAAGCTCTTCTACTGCTGTATTTTGAAAAGCACATGAACAAATTTAATCGATAAGTACCTGCTATATAAATATGAAACTCATGGGTAGGGATATTGAAAGTTTGCTGTAATGACCACCAGTTTATTTCTCCACAAAATAAGAACACAGGAAACTTCAGAGTTTAGCCCTTCCGTTCTGGCAGCTGCCACTTATCAGAAAGTTCCTCTAAATATTCGTATTGCTGGGAATCCTCTGTTTCTAAAAATGGCATCTATATTTCCTGACTAGTTTTATATTTCAGATTTTGTGGGTGGGGGGCGATTCTGCTTGACTCCCAGACTTGCCCTTCTAATAATACAAATTAGCAATGTTATTTGTATTATGATTTGGTGTTTTCTAATTGGAAGATAATCTAACATCTTACTGAACAAGGCAGGTTATCCGCTCGGTTTTACAGACCAGGAAAACGCATCAGAGAGGTTTTGAACTTTCCCACCATCATCAACTAGAAAACGGTCAGCCTGGGATTCAAATCCAGGCAGTGTGACTCCAGAATCTGCACTCCCAACAGCAAGCTCTGTAGCCCATTCTAAGTAGGCGTTGAGTTCCGATTTGGGGCACAGGTTACCATCAGTAGACATGAACTGATGGTCCACGGTGTGACTGACACTGTGGAGAACAAATAAGTCATGATCGATCCCTGCCTGTTAACATGGTGGCACCTTAATGAACACCCACTACATGCCAGACTCTTTTCAACAATCACATGGAGATAGATATTCTCATCCTCATTTTTTTAAGATGAGTCGTTGAATCTCAAAGAGTTCAAGTAATTTTCCTAAGGCCACACAGCTGGGTAATGGTAACTTTGGTTTGCAAACCCAGCTGTTACTGACTCCTAGCTCTATCTGCTGTGAGTGCCATTGATTTATAGGAGATAAAAAAAGTGGATGAGTCTAGACTTTCCTCTCCAACGTCCAAGGACCATCAGCATACCAGTTTCTTCCCTCCAAGAGGTACTTTGAAATTCACAGAATTTCTGTCTCAAATACATAGTTTGGTCTAGTATTTACACCTTCCATGCCCTGGTATTGGTAGGGTTCTCTTCTTTTTCAAGACTGTTAAAGCAGAGTATCCAGGCCAACCTACTCAGCCTACTTCAGATGGCAGGCTTGCTCCAATGCATCTGTTGTGTTAGGACACTTTGCTTTTGGACATTCTTGGTATCTCTTGCTGGGCACTGGAGATGGCATGCAGCCAAAGACCCTACTGAGCTTCCAACTGAGCCTCTAGGTCAAGATGGAGAAGAAGGACAGCTTTAGTTTGGTGAATGCTTGACCAGGTAGCTTGCAAAAAGTGAACAATAAAGCAAACACAAAATGAAAATTTTAAATTATCTTCATCACAAAAATCAAACAGAATAGAATGCAATAGATCAAAGTGTTCTTCCCTCCTTTCCCCCTGGAAAAAACCAAAGTTGTTTTTCCCAGAAGAAATTGCTATTGAAAGTCCTTTGGGATACTCCCTGAAATTTTATTTATATATTTACTTTCATTTATTTATTTATTTAGAGACAAAGTCTCACTCTGTTGCCTAGGCTAGAGTACAGTGGCACGATCTCGGCTCGCTGCAACTTCCACCTCCTAGGTTTAACTGATTCTAGTGCCTCAGCCTCCCAAATAGCTGGGATTACAGGATTACCACCACATCCAGCTTATTTTGTATTTTTAGTAGAGACAGGTTTTCACCATGTTGGCCAGGCTGGTCTCAATCTCCTGACCTCAAGTGATCCTCCCACCTTAACCTCCCAAAGTGCTGGAATTACAGGCATGAGCCACCATGACTGGCCCTGCTTCCGGAAATTTAAATGGACTTTAAAAGTGAATATTGGGTTCAACATCCTATTTCTTGGTTTAGGAGAAAATGTCTGTACACATAGTAAGAAAATACCACAATGCCAAGGACAGAGAACCATTTATACATATCCCTCCAATGGACTCTGTAGAATGAATCTTTCATTCTAGGGAGGTGTTTGCTTTGTAGTGCCCACCCTTTACCCCCACCTTCAGTTCTTACTTTGATATCTCTGATATTAAATATTTTTTCTGTATTTTTTTGTGTGGGTACAACAAGACTGTCCAAATACCTATCTTGGATGATATTTAGGTGGAAGAGAAAAACAAACAGAGAACTCTGCAAAAGGGTAATCATTCATGAATAGATGGAGGAGAAGGAGTTATGTATGGTCTAGATTTGTAAGACAGGAAAATGTTGACCAGGAATCAAGACCAAATATTTCTTAAACTATCAAGTGTCAAAGAAATTAGAATGGTGCAAATTTGGATCCAAAATCAGGTACTGTGCATATATGAAAGCAGTAGTTTCTGGTAGACAGTTCTCCATGGTCTCTTGCATTTCTGTTGTCTGCCCAGGTGCTAACTGCCTTTATTTTGATCTACATATTCACAGATGCTTATATAGCAGACAACCTTGGAAAATTGAGATAGTGTTCCCTTCCGGAGCAAAGGACAGATTTGTTTATTGTCCAGTATGATAAAAACTATGTTTTCTTCTGGAGCAAAGGCCAGGCAGGTTTACTGCCCACTGTAAGAGATTTGAGTTTCCCAAATTCAGTGTTCCTCTACTGCAAGGCAATCCTGTATGTGTGCAAGCATCATTTGGCCCTGTTCACATCACCGTTTGGGAAATGGAGTTCAGGGAAGTGGCTCAAACGTTGAAGCTGGCTACTGCTACTGCTGTGAGCAATGAAGTCCTTTGTTTCTGACCCAGGAGTCTCATGTCTTCTGTCAGTATCCATGAAATTGGGTCACACTGAATGATTAGCTTGCAAATAGGGTATAGTCTCAGACCTGTCATAGTTCTTGACTATGGTATATAGAATAACAAGAAATATCAGTGACTCAATGATTTCACAATTAAAATGATACATTCTTCAGATGACTAAGAAGTCCAAGTCACGGAGAGGTACCCATGAGATAAGGGAAATAAATGCTCAAGTCATAGCTTACAACCTTAAACAATTAGTGTCATCTATAAAACTGAGAAAAAAAAGTACAATTTCTAGGCCACGCCTAGAAGGCCAGGCCTCTGGGTTGCCATTCTCTCAGGATACCTCAGCTGAGCCCAGCGGGATGGGAGGTTTCAGATTTCTGGATGCTATTGGAGGGATGTCTTCAGGGTGGATTTAAAGAGTTTGAAATAGAAGGCCGGTAAACATCTCTATGGTGCATGAAATTCAAAGCAAACTCAGGCAAATTGCTGTGATTTAAACTGATATTTAATTCATAAACATATGTCACATATACAATTATGCTTTTTGTTTTGTTTTGTTTTGTTTTGTTTTGAGACAGAGTCTCACTCTGTTGCCCAGGTGGAGTGCAATGGCATGATCTCAGCTCACTGCAATCTCCGCCTCCTGGATTCAAGCAATTCTACTGTCTCACCCTCCCGAGTAGCTGGGACTACAGGTGCACACCATCATGCCCGACTAATTTTTGTATTTTTATTAGAGACCAGGTTTCACCATGCTGGCCAGGCTGGTCTCAAATTCCTGACTTCATGATCCATCCGCCTCAGCCTCCCAAAGTGCTGGGATTACAGGGGTGAGCCACCATGCCCAGCCCATAAATAATTTTAAAATGAGTGTACTCTTTGCCTTGTTCATGCACATTCTCATCTCTTTGTGGCAGCTTTTTGCAGAGGTTCCATGACTTATGATTCCACAAGAGATTGAATGAAAAAGCAGATATAAGAATTCAGCTGTCTGAATTGATTCTATAGTATGAATGCCGCAAGTTTCATTTCTGAGATTCCTAGTAGAAGTTTCAGAAAGAGAGCCTTAATGCTATTTCCTTTTGTTAATCAGGAAATCATGGAATTTCTAGCAAAGAGGCCCATTGGCATGCCTGCAGACCCTTAGGGAATAATTAGGTTTTATATTGGGGAGAATTTTATTTAAGGCTCTAGGAATGTGGGATTTTGATAACATTTCAAAATAATACATTTTATTAATTAGGACTTAAGGATTAAGGACTTATTTAGCATGATGGAGGGTATACAATACAGGCAAAAAAGCATTGGCTTTGAAGCCAAATCCACCAGGGTTTGAACACTCGTTAGGCAACTTTAGGTGGATTATTTAGCCTCTGTGAGCCTCAGTTTCTTCATCTGCAATATGGGAGTGATGATGAATCCCAGGCTTGTTGGGAGGATTCTACTCCTACATCCAAAGGCTGGCATCACCCAATGCCCGATACATGGGAAGGCACAGGCTGAATTCCCATTTGTGTCTTCGGTGGGATTGAATGGAGCCTCAGCAGTCACTATGATGTGCATCAGCCTCTGAGAAAACTCCCAGCAACAGAAATGCTCTGCTTCCCCAGGCAGCCCCTTCCACTTCAGGAAAGGTCTAATTGCTAGAAAATGTGGAGCGCTAAAATGTCACTTCGTCATTTCACACTGGCCCCTGCTCCCCCCTCAGAGTGCACTCTAATTCCTGATCACATGACAGCTCTTCCATGATTTGAGCAGCTCTTCAATCCCATTGAACTCTCCCTTTTTCCAGACTAAACATTGTCACAGCCTTCAATCATCACATGCATGACATTTTGAGCCCTGTTTTCCTTCGGACACAAAGAGGATCGATCAGGTTTTGGATAGCAGAGAACCAGGTCAGGCCCAAATCACAAAACACACACACTTTTCTTTTCCACTGCCACCTTTTGGTGTGTTTGTGGGATTTGTTTACTATGCCTAACTGGACACGTCATCCTTGTATGGTACCAGGGCCATTTGAATGCTCTTGTTTGCTTGTTGCTTAATCTACTCATTATATCAATCATTGCATAGATCAGTTGCCACCTGGGCAAACAGCTACACGGCTCTGTCAATTCTTGGCAGGTCTACATTTCACCATTTCTTCAGCATCGCGAGGGGTACCATGACATTGACTTCCAGGTCTAGCTTGACGAGTGAAATAGAACGTTGTTGGCTTAAGAAGAGCTGGAGCTCATCTGAAAACCTGATGAGTCACTGTCCTCTCTCTGGCAACCTAACACCAATGTTCACTTAGTGCGGATTTTGGGGCGCCTTGGCCTTCGCCCTAGATTGCAGTAAAAATACTAACATTTTCCCAATTGCTATCTTTACACAACTGTCAGCGTTTTTGCTGTCTCAGAGGTCAGAGCATGGAGAGTTATTAGTCAGCCCTAGTAAATTTCCATTTCTGACCCAAAGAGCTGCAGGAACTTCCCCTTTGAAAGTTCTCCCCTTTCGTATTTTGAAATCGCAAAATAAAGAAAATACATAGTTTCAGGTGTAACATCTTTTTTCTCGAACTCCCAGAAAAAATCCCAGGAGTTTTACCAGTGATTCTGCTGCCTGTTCACTATTTCAACTGGAAGTCAGAATGAAACTCTCTGTAGCCCCTGCTGGGGAATTGCATTTCCTGTCTACCTATGTGAGTCCTTCATGGTGGGCTTGGGAAAATATGTTCGGTAACTGAGGTCCTGTTTGGGGGTTTTGAAGAAGACCAACTGGCTTCTTACAAAGCTCCACAAGCCTGCGCTCTTTTCTGAGTTCATAGCCTACTCTGCATGGGCAAGAAGCAGGATGCGATGTCTCCTAGAATGAGCTGCAGAATTGAATGACCTCAGTAGAACAAGCCCACTGTGGCCAGCCTGGGTGTTTGGAAACTCATGGATCTCTTTTCTATTCCTTCTGTGTGAAGGAATCCTAACTGCCTCTTTCTGTTTTTTTTTTTTTTTTTTTTTTTGAGACAGAGTCTCACTCTGTCACCCAGGATGGAGTGCAGTGATGCTATCTTGGCTCACTGCAACCTCCGCCTCCCGGGTTCAAATGATTCTTGTGCCTCAGCCTCCCCAGCAGCTGGGATTACAGGCGAATGCCACCACGCCCAGCTAATTTTTGTATTTTTAGTAGAGACAGAGTTTCGCCATGTGGGCCAGGCTGTTCTGGAACTCCTGACCTCAGGTGATCTGC
Source organism: Symphalangus syndactylus (assembly GCF_028878055.3). Taxonomy (NCBI): domain Eukaryota; kingdom Metazoa; phylum Chordata; class Mammalia; order Primates; family Hylobatidae; genus Symphalangus; species Symphalangus syndactylus. Next base: position 71,615,370 of record NC_072426.2, read on the forward strand.
TTGCCTCGGCCTCCCAAAGTGCTGGGATTACAGGCATGAGCCACTGTGCCTGCCCCTAACTGCCTCTTTCTGATTGTGGCAGTGAGGCCACTTTCCTGGAGTTTTCTTGCACTATCCAGAGCTGTCCTGAGAGAAGCACTAAGCCTAGGGGTCACCAGACTTCTGGGACAGGCAGAAGCACTTGTTCGTCCTAAAGAGACCACAGACCTACTCAAGAGCTTCAAGACCTTTAAGGGTTGAGACCTAGGGAGGAACATACAGCGGGTAGCCAGCAGGGTGTCATGGCTTAAGCGTCCCTGCTTAGCTGGCCCTGGACCCAGGAGGGGACCAAGATCCACTGTGAGCAAGAGGCATCTCGTTATGTGTGTCAGTCTGGGGACCCAACCTAGTGATGCATGGGAGTTTCTGCCACACTGAGCATCCAGTTTGAAGGCTGGAATGCCCAGTCTGGAGCCAGAAACTAACTCTCCAAAAGTATTGAAGCATTTCTAGAGCTTTCATGGTTTAGAAATATATGCACTTGTTTCTCTCTCCCTGTCTCTCTCTGTTTTTTTTTTGTTTTGTTTTGTTTTTCTTGAGACAGAGACTTGCTTTGTCTCCAGGCTGGAGTGCAGTGGCATGATCTTGGCTCACTGCAACCTCCACCGTCTTAGGTTCAAGCGATTCTCCTGCCTTAGTCTCCCGAGTAGCTGGGACTACAGGCACGCACCACCACGCCTGACTAATTTTTGTATTTTTAGTAGAGATGGGGTTTCACCATGTTGACCAGGCTGGTCTCAAATTCCTGACCTCAAGTGTGGAGGCCTTCCAAAGTGCTGGGATTACAGGCATGAGCCACCACGCCTGGCCACACTTGTTTCTCTTACTACAAAAATAATGCACATTTATACTCAACATTTTGGAAAAGTGATGTAAATGAAAAGAAGACATAGGACACCGCAGTTCAGATATAACCACCACTGCTAATTTAGTAGCTCGTTCTAGTAATTTACATATGCATTATTTACAAATAATATAAAAGATGTTTGTATTTTAATATGTTATATATTTATTATATATATTTTGATAAGTGGTATACTGTTTCACTTATCAAAAAATACTTGCTAGGTATTTTTTTATTATATCTATTTTTTAATTATACTTTAAGTTTTAGGGTACATGTGCACAATGTGCAGGTTTGTTACATATGTATCCATGTGCCATGTTTGCTAGGTAGATAACGGCAAGGAAAGCATAGCCCTTTCCTCAAGAAGCTAATGGATTAAGCCGGGTGTGGTGGTGCATGCCTATAGACGTAAGCTACTCAAGAGGCTGAGGCAGGGGGACCTCTTGAGTCCTGAAGCTTGAAACTGCAATGAGCTATGTTTGTAATACTGCACTCCAGCCTCAGAGACAGAGCGAAACCATGACTCTAAAAAAAGCCAAAAAACAAAAAACAAAAAAAAGAAGGCCAGGCGTGGTGGCTCACACCTGTAATCCCAGCACTTTGGGAGGCTGAGGCAGGCAGATCACGAGGTCAGGAGATCGAGACCATCCTGGCTAACACAGTGAAACCCTGTCTCTACTGAAAATACAAAAAGTTAGCCGGGTGTGGTGGCGGGTGCCTGCAGTCCCAGCTACTTGGGAGGCTGAGGCAGGAGAATGGCATGAACCTGGGAGGCGGAGCTTGCAGTGAACTGAGATCAAGCCACTGCACTCCAGCCTGGGGAACAGAGTGAGATTCTGTCTCAGAAAAAAAAAAAAAAAAGAAGAAGAAAAAGAAAGAAAGAAAAAAGCAAAAGAAAGAAAAAAGAAGTTATTGGATTGATGGGGGAATCAGGTAGCAAATAAGTAGACAAATAGGATGGGCAAGGTGGCTCATGCCTGTAATCCCAGCATTTTGGGAGGCTGAGGCGGGAGGATCACTTGAGGCAAGGCGTTCAAGACCAGCCTAGCCAACATGGTGAAACCCTGTTTCTACTAAAAATACAAAAAAAAAATAGCTAGTGTGGTGGCTCACACCTGTTATCCCAGCTACTCGGAAGGCTGAGTCAGGAGAATCACTTGAACCTGGGAGGCAGAGGCTACAGCAAGCCAAGATTGCACCACTGCACTCCAGCCTGGGCAACAGAGTGAGACTGTCTCAAAAATAATAATAATAATAGTAAGTAGACAAAGACGCTGAGCTCTATGAAGTGATCCCGTGCTATCCCAGAAAATAACAGAGGGGGAACTGCCTATATGGCTGATGAGGAATGAGGGCTCCTTGGAGAAATGACCAAATCTGGCTCTAGGAAAGGAAATGAACAGGATGAGTCTGGGCATCTTGTCCTAAATGAAGGAAGGAAGCCGTCAAAACCACTCACGTCAGTCCAAAAGACTCAGGAGCCAAAAGGAAGAGGTTCCTTCTAGCCACGTCGAGGAAAATTGGAGCATCCTTAAGAATAAGGATGGTGGCCGGGCGTGGTGGCTCACGCCTGTAATCCCAGCACTTTGGGAGGCCGAGGCAGGCAGATCACCTGAGGTCAGGAGATCAAGACCATCCTGGCTAACACTGTGAAACCCCGTCTCTACTAAAAAAACACAAAAATTAGCCAGGCATGTGGTGCATGCCTGTAATCCCAGCTACTCAGGAGGCTGAGGCAGGAGAATCGCTTCAACTCGGGAGGCAGAGGTTGCAGTGAGCTGAGATCAAGCCACTGCACCCCAGCCTGGGCGACAGAACGAGACTTCATCTCAAAAAGGAAAAAAAAAGATCATGGGGATGGATGCAATAAGCAAAGTCCGGACTGACGGATAAAACGAGACTTTCCTTAGGACTGTTGGGAGGATTAAATGAGGTAATATATGCAAAGCACTTAAAATAGTGCCTGACATTCAGTGAATGTGAGCTATTATGATTACCGTTATTATCAGTATTACTGGAACCAAGCACAACACGGTGAGGAGAGTCCCCTTTCCCCGGCCTATGATGTGGGCAATGGGGGAAGCCCAGGAATCAGCAGTTTTCAAGGACCTTAGGGCCGCTAAAGGTGGTGACTGGGACCATTGCTTCTGCCAATGGTCAAGAGTGATGCTGGGCTATGGGGCCAGCCACTGCCAGCAATGCTACCACATGGCTGCAAGAGAACCGCACAGTCAAACCGTGCTCTGTGGGGTGGTCAGATTTCCCCAGGTTTTGTTTCTAAGGAAGAGAAAATGAGGAAGGAAAAGATAATCTCATGATTACCCATGGGCACTAGCAGCCACTAAATTTGAATACTAAAAAAGATGTGGCCTTGAGGCCGGGCGCGGTGGCTCACACCTGTAATCTCAGCACTTAGGGAGGCCGAGGCAGGTGGATCACCTGAGGTCAGGAGGTCGAGACCAGCCTGGCCAACATGGTGAAACCCCCATCTCTACTAAAAATACAAAAATTAGCCGGGCGTGGTGGCACGTACCTGTAATCCCAGCTACTCCAGAGTCTGAGGCAGGAGAATCGCTTGAACTTGGGAGCCAGAGGTTGCAGTGAGCCAAGATCATGCCACTACACTCCAGCCTGGGCAATAGGAGTGAAACTCCTTCTCAAAAAAAAAAAAAAAAAAAAAAAGATGTGGCCTTAATTTGTAATCTACATATTAGACTGCATATTAATTCAATTGCATTCTGTGTATTTTTATACATTTTTAGATATAGATTTTGAGAACAGTCTTAAATCTATAGAAAAATCAAAATATGTTCTGCATCTATTTCCCTTTTATAAATATGGCCCATTAGTATGGCACATTTGTTACAATTAATGAACCAATGTTGGTATGTTACTATCAACTGAAGTCCATACTTTATTCAGACTTCCTTAGTTTTTACCTGATATCCTTTTTCTGTTCTGGGATCCCATTTGTGACACACATTACATTTACTTGTTATGTCTTTTTGTTTTTTTTTTTTGAGACTGTGTCTCACTGTCGCCCAGGCTGGAGTCCAGTGGCACAATCATGGCTCACTGCAGCCTTGAACTCCCAGGTTCAAGTGATCCTCCCACCTGCGCCTTCCAAGTAGTTGGGACTACAGGCATGCACCACCATGCCTGGCTAATTTTTTTTTTTTTTTTGTAGAGAAAAAACTCCACGGCTCAAGCAATCCATCCACCTCAGCCTCTCGAAGTGCTGGTATGACAGGCGTGAGCCAGTGTGTCTGGCCTACCATAAATTTTAAACTTTAGTTGTGTTAATATTTTTCTGATTGATATGTTAATTTCTGAAAAGCCTATTGCCCAGGCTGGTCTTGAACTCCTGGCCTCAATCAATTCTCCTACCTTGGACTCCCAAAAGGGCTGGGATTACAGGCATGAGCCACTGCACCTGGCCTCTTATGTCTCATTAGGCTTTACTTGGCTGTGACAGTCTCAGACTTTTCTGGTTTTTGATGGCCTTGACAATTGTGAGGAGTACTGGTCAAGTATTTTAAAGAATGTTTCTCTGTTGGGGTTTCTCTGATGTTTTTCTTTCGTGGTTAGACCGGAGTTATGGATTTTCAGGAGGCAGACCCATATAAGTAAAGTACCACTCTCCTCACATCATATTAAGAGCACACATTATCAATGTAATTCATCACTGTTGAGGCTGACATGGACGACCTGGCCAAAGCAGTACTTGTCGTTTTCTCCGCTATAAATTTAGACTCCCCCCGTTCCCCTTCCCATCTTCTACACTGTGTCTTATTTATTTATTTATTTATTTATTTATTTATTTAACAACAACCTCTCATCCAACAGACATCCTTTCCACTTTGAAAGGAAGCCACTATGTGCAGCCCAAGATTTTTTTTTTTTTTTTGACAGAATCTCTGTCACCCAGGCTGGAGTGCGGTACCGCGATCTCAGCTCACTGGAAACTCTGCCTCCCGGGTTCAAGTGATTCTCCCACCTCAGCCTCCTGAGTAGCTGGGACTATAGGTACACACCACAATGCCTGGCTAATTTTTATTATTTATTTATTTATTTATTTATTTATTTTTTGAGACAGAGTTTTGCTCTTGTTGCCCAGGCTGGAGTGCAATGGCACAGTCTCAGTTCACTGCAACCTCCGCCTCCTGGGTTCAAGTGATTCTCCTGCCTCAGCCCCCCAAGTAGCTGGGATTACAGGCATGCACCACCACACCTGGCTAATTTTTGTATTTTTAGTAGAGACAAGGTTTCACCACGTTGGTCAGTCTGGTCAGTCTGACCTCAGGTGATCTGCCTACCTTGGCCTCTCAAAGTGCTGGGACTAGAGGCATGAGCCACTGCCCCTGGCAAAAATTTTTTTTTTTTTGTAGAGATGAGGTCTCACTACGGTTTCCATGCTGGTCTTGAACTCCTGCACTTGAGGCCATTTTGGACCAATCATCCCAGGCAATCTGTCAGGTGAGAGTGATCTCATGAATGACCCCAGATGAGACCAACCAAAACTCTGCTTAGCTGAGCCCTGCCCAAGTTGTCTGCCCATAGTATCATGAACAGTACCCTACTAAGTTTTGAGGTATTTTTTTACACAGCCACAGATAACCAGTATAACTAAAGGAACTGCTTACTGTTGAGAAGAACATAGATTATGCCAATGTAGAATAAAATCAGCAAGAGAATCAGACCAGAGCATCCATCCACTCAGAGTTCCTAAAGACTCAATAGAGCAGGGCTGGTGCTCTGTTCTAACATATCATCAACTTATTTTTCCCAAAAACTGAATGAAAAGAATTTCCTCAGTCATTCCAGTTTTGTCTCTGATCTCTCTTGTCCGTCTATTTTGTCTCTTCTCTTTCCAGTTTCTCTTACAGCAACTTCTACTTTTTAAATATGTTAATGCTGCACAAATTCCTTTCTACTTGGGGTAATACCAGAATGTTGAAATTTCCTATGCTCTATAGATGTTCTTTTAGTTCTTCCATATGTAGACCTATTATTTCCTCTTTTTCATTTCTTTTTTATATTTATTTATTTATTTATTTATTTTCGAGACAGAGTCTCACTCTGTTGCCCAGGCTGGAGTGCAATGGCATGATCTTGGCTCACTGCAACTTCTGCCTCCCAGGTTCACGCGATTCTCCTGCTTCAGCCTCCTGAGTAGCTGGGATTACAGGCATGCACCACCATACTCGGCTAGTTTTGTATTTTTAGAAGAGACAGGGTTTCATTGTGTTGGTCAGGCTGGTCTCGAACTCCTGATCTCAGGTGATCCACCCACCTCCGCCATCCAAAGTGCTTACAGGCATGAGCCACCACGCCCCGCCCCTCTTTTTGATTTCTTGAAGATATCCCTTAATTAAGAAAGAAAAATATTTAGATTTCTTAATATTTTCCTTAATTTTCTCCCAAGAGTTAAATATACAATTTTTATATTATAATAATTGTCTGAAATTATAGATATCATTTACACAAATCTCTGTATCAAATTCTGTCTTCAGTATTACAGGGGTGGTAATGTGATAAAAAAATCAGAATTGCATGGTAGGAAAATTAACTATAGACTTCTTGCATATCAGTTATCCTGGAAAGTTCATTACCAAAATGCATCCTTCATTTAAGACTCATTTTTTTTTTTTCAGCTGGGCGCAGTGGCTCGTTTGTAATCCCAGCACTTTGTGAGGCTGAGGTGGGTGGATCACATGAGGTCAGAGTTTGAGACCAGCCTGGCCAACATGGTGAAACCCCGTCTCTATTAAAAAAAAAAAATTGTCCAGGCATTGTGGTGTGTACCTGTAGTCCCGGTTACTCGAGAGGCTGAGGCAGGAGAATTGCTTGAACCTGGGAGGCAGAGGGTGCAGTGAGCTGAGATCACACCACTGCACTCTAGCCTGGGCAGCAGAGTGAAACTTTGTCTCAAAAAAAAAAAAAAAAAAAAAGAAAGGAAAAAAGACTCATTTTATTCTACCTAAAAAATCTTGCCTCATTTAAACAAACTCTAACATCATGTGGCTCTTTTACATTCATGCATTCTATCACTAAATATTCATTGAGAATTTTCTATATATTTGGCTCTATGCTAGGCCATGAGAATCCAAATATATTCTGCCTTCAGGAAAGAAAGATGATGATAGCAAAATGATATTAATTCAGGCCAGGTGTGGTGGTTCACGCCTATAATCCCAACACTTTGGGAGGCAGAGGTGGGTGGATCACTTGAGGTCAGGAGTTTGAGACCAGCCTGGCCAACATGGTGAAACCCTGTCTCTACTGAAAATACAAAAATTAGCTTGGCATGGTGGTGGGCACCTGTAATCCCAGCTACTTGGGAGGCTGAGTCATGAGAATCGCTTGAACCAGTGAGGCGGAGGTTGCAGTGAGCTGAGATTGTGCCACTGTACTCCAGCTTGGGTGACACAGCGAGACTCCATCTCGAAATAATAATAATAATAATGTTAATTCAATATGCTGAGTATAATAGTAGGCATGTGCACATGGCCTCATGGGAGTCAGAGGCCTGTGAGTGTGTTTGGGGTGCGTGCAAATAAGGAAGGGCTTCCAGGAGGAGGAGATGTTTGAGTTAAGTGGTAAATTACAAGTAGGAGTTAGTTGTGAACAGCATGTGGGATATGCATGGGGTGATAGGATCAGGGGCACATGAGCCAAAACGCAGTGCCCAGAAGCAGGTGTGTGCAGGAAGTGTGCACTGTGGGGCAAGATATGGTGGGAAGAGCATGGACAGAGTGCACCTGGCCAGTGGCTGGAAGCCCCAGAGAACCATGTTGAGGAGCAAGATTTTTTTGTTTGTTTGAGACAGAGTCTCACTCTGTCACCCAGACTGGAGTGCAGTGGCACAATCATGGCTCACTGCAGCCTCAACCTCCCAGGGTCCAGCAACCCTTCCACCTCAGCTTCCTGAGTAGCTGAGACTACATGTGCACACCACCACACCCAGTTAATTTTGTATTTTTTGTAGAGATGAGGTCTTACTGTGCTGCCCAGGCTGGTCTTGAACTCCTGGGCTTAAGGGATCCTCCTGCTTTGGCCTCCCAAAGTGCTGGGACTACAGGCATGAGTCACTACTCCTGGCTAAGGAATGAAATTTCATCTCCTAATGCATAAAGAGCCATTGGAAGGTTTTAAGTGAAGCAATAATGATGTAGGATGTGATGGTGGATTTGAGGGGCAAGAAGACTGACTGGGAGGCTGTTACCTTTGTATACCTGCTCAAGTGGTGGTCACAATCTTTTTGGCATGGGGGACTGGTTTTGTGGAAGATAATTTTTCCACAGACTGGGGTGGGGGTGGTTTCAGGATGATTCAAATGCATTACATTTATTGTGCTCTTTATTTCTCTCATTATTACATTTTATTAAGAATGTACAATGTATTACATTGTATTAATAATGTATGATTGTATTACATTGTATAATAATGTACAATGTATAACATTAAGAATGTATAACATTATACATGTATATATGTATAGCAATGTACAATGTATAACATTAAGAATGTACAATGTATAACATTCTGTTATTATTACAATGAAATAATTATACAATTTACTGTAATGTACAATCAGTGGGAGCCCTGAGCTTGTTTTCCTGCAACTGATTTAGGAGTTAAGAAGAAATTACTTAGGCAAATAGTAAGGGTTTGGGAGTCCTTGGTAAAACTTTTATTTTTAGTGAAAAGCAGCCCCAAATCATTTTCCTTTCTAATGAAGAGCAGCCTGTAAAATCGAGCTGCAGCCATGATACTGGCAGTTGTGCCAATGATATTCAAGATGGTGGCTCCATCTTCCCTTCTTTTTGTCAGCTACCTGTACAGTAAGAAGCAGACAAGATGGTACTGATCAACTGGAATGGCCATTTGCATGATAAGATTAGGGTGAGGCAACCAGCCTTCCCCAAACACTATGTAGACATCATAACTGATCAAACTAATCTATGAACCCTATGTAAATCAGACACTGCCTCCTCAAACTGGACTATAAAACTCCACGCATTTGCACCAGCTGGTTCTTTTTCCCACTTGGAGACTCTCTTTTGGGCTTTCTTAGCATGAGGAAGCTCTCTTTTCTTCCTTTTTTTTTTTTTTTTTTTGAGATGGAGTCTCGCTCTGTTGCCCAGGCTGGAGTGCAGTGGCGCGATCTCAGCTCACTGCAAGCTCCGCCTCCCGGGTTCAAGCAATGGTCCTGCTTCAACCTCCCAAGTAGCTGGAATTACAGACACTTGCCACCATGCCTGGCTAGTTTGTATTTTTAGTAGAGATGGGGTTTCGCCATGTTGGCCAGACTAGTCTTGAACTCCTGACCTCAAGTGATTTGCCCTCCTCGGCCTCCCAAAGTGCTTGGATTACAGGCGTGAGCCACCACACCCGGCCTCTTTTCTTCTTTTTTTTATTAAACTTTCTGCTCCAAAACCCACTCCTCATGTGTGTCTGTGTCCTGAATTCCCTTTCAACCAAGACCAAGAGCCAAGGTATATACCTCAGAAAATGGAGCCGTTTCACTACTAGAAGGTCCCATCTGGGGGTAATGGGAGACAGTGACAGATCATCAGGCATTACATTCTCATAAGGAGCATGCAACCTAGCTCCCTCAAATGTGCAGTTCACAATAGGTTTTGCACTCCCATGAGAATCTAATGCTGCTGCTGATCCGACAGGAGGTGGAGCTCAGGCAGTAATGCAAGTGATGGGGAGAGGCTGTAAATTCAGATAAAGCTTTGCTTGCTTGCTGCTGCTCACCCCCTGCTGTGTGGCCCAATTCCTGATAGGCCAGTACTGGTCTATGGCCTGGGGGTTGGGGACCCCTGTCCTAGAGAATGAGGAAGTGAATTAGGGCAGTGTTAGCAGAAATTGAAAAAGAGGTTAAGTTAGAAATGTTTAGTCTGCTAAGCTGGCTGACTTACCATTAATTGGTGGGGGAAGTGTGAAAGGAAAAGAAAATCTCAAGACCTCAAACTCACGATGCCAAAGGGAAAAGTTAAGCTTGAGAACTGAGACAAGAAAAAAAAAACAAAGCAAAACTGTGTTCCTTTTGTTCCCAAGGGATAGCTGTAATTTCATGTGCTGACTTTAATCTTACGTAAAATGTAGATTTACTGAGCAAGATAATTATATGATAGACTTTCCCCTCCCTCCTCTCTTTTCACATGTAAAGTGTGGATTCAGTGACTGCTATTCAAGGCCTCATGAGAATGTGACCACCTGGCTCATTGCCTATCCTACCCCCTTCTTTTTCTTCTCTCCTTCTCCTCCTGCCCACTCTTCTCCCCTTACATATTGAAGTCCTCAAAACTCTCCTTGGAAAAAGGCAGAGAACACAAAATCCTATTGTAACTTGTGTTTCTTTTTTCCTAAGTGTTTCCTCAACCTCAGCAAAATAAACCTCTAAGTTGACTGAGATCTGTCTCAGACACTTTTTGGTTTACAGAAGTAAGGAAGAAGGAATTGCATGATTTCCAGGATCCAGCTTGGTGAGGGCGTGGACGGCAGAGCCCTGAGATGGGATCATATGAAGAGGAGCAGGGAACGTCAACAAGGGAGGAGACCTTGGCAATGTCTGCACAGCCCGCTTAGCCGTGTAGCAGAGCCCTTACAGTCACTGGCTTCATGCGGTGCAGAGAAAGCTGGTTAAATTCATCTAACTGCAATTTGCCTTCCATGTCTAGTCCCCTTTTGGCCATGAGGAATATAATCCAGCCGGCTAGGTATAGCTGAAATGTGACACAATCAATTACAAATTTGTTGATTTAGAGCAAGTGATAGATACACAGCCCAGAGTAAATTTCCCAGAGGCTCTTATCACTGTGGGGAGGACAAAGTCTCACTTCCTGATCAGCAGTGGCCAAGGGAGGCTTTTCTCTGCATTTGTGAGGTTGTGATATCTTTCATGCGCTCCTTTGAACATGCTCACCAGCACGATGGAACACATTAGCTTAAATATTTCTCTTCACAGTTTGCTGTGTCTTTTAACTTAGGCAACTCTTCATGTAAATGCTAGTTAGAAAAGAGGTTTTGTTTTGTTTTTCAAGAAAAGTTGCTTTAATTAAATAAAGGACAGGAAGTTCCTTCCTGAATGGTTACAACCCCGTGGATTATACAAGCAATGTGCTGATTACAAACCTCCCCTTTGCCAGTTCCGCTACACTTACCAGAATCCTTGTTAAATAACATTCTCCCAAAAAACATGTGAGGAAATTAAACAATTAAGCTATAAGAATTGAACAGACAGAGAGAAACAAAATGAATATAAAACGTTTTATGCTTCTTCACTTTTAGATAACATGTGTACACCTTTCTCCATAAAATATATATTTTTATTTTTTCAGTTTTATTTATTACTGTTATTATTATTTTTTTTTTTTTTTGTAGAGACAGGGAGGTCTCACTTTTTTGCCTAGGCTGATCTCGAACTCTTGAGCTCAAGTGATCCTCCTGCCTCTGCCTTCTGAAGTGCTGGGATTACAGGTATGAGCCACCACACCCGGCTGCAATTTTTTTTTTTTTTTGAGACAGGGTCTCGCTGTTGTTACCCAGGCTGGAGTGCAGTGGCGCAATCTTGGCTCACTGCAGCCTCCGCCTCCCGGGTTTACGTAATTCTCCTGCCTCAGCCTCCCAAGTAGCTGGGATTACAGGCATCTGCCACCGTACCCAGCTAATTTTTGTATTTTTAGTAGAGATGGGTTTTGCCATGTTGGCCAGGCTAGTCTCCAACTCCTGACCTCAGGTGATCTGCCCACTAAAGCCTCCCAAAGTGCTGAGATTACAGGCATGACCCATCATGCCTGGCCCGGCTATAACTTTTAAGTAAAAATTCAGCTTTGCTGGCATTGTTACACATGTTAACTTTTTAGTCATCAACACAATCTTTTAAGAAAGATAAAATGTATTAAACAGATATTCATCTTATAGAACATTTAGGCGATACAGATGAACAAAAGGAAGAAAGTAAAAAACTCTCACGATTTCACCACTTTGAGATCATCCATGTTAAAATAGTTTTTCCATTCTCTTTCCTTACATTTATATGTAACAGAGTGAAGAGAACAGTTTACACCAGTTTCTTCTATTTACTTATTTTTTTAGAGACAGAATCTTGCTATGTTGGCCAGGCCAGAGTGCAGTGGCTATTCGCAGGCACCATCCCACTACTAATCAGCATGGAAATTTTGACCTGCGCCATTTCCAGCCTGGGCCGATTCATCCCTCCCTAGCCAACCTGTTGGTCCTCGGCTCCAGGGAGTTCACCATATTGGTGATGAACTTAGTGTGGACACCCAATCAGCACAGCGCACTGCAGCCCAAAACTCCTGGCTGGGCTCAAGCGATCCTCTGGCCTCAGTCTCCAGAGTAGCTGGGACTACATACGTGTACCACCACACCTCAGCCTTCCAAGTAGCTGGGACTACAGGTGTGCACCACCATGCCTGGCCACACCTGAGTTTCTTGGGAGGAGAGCATTGTTTGTGTCTGGAAGGAACACTGGGAATTGTGGTATCAGGAAATCTCAAAGAGTAAACTCATAGACTCAAAACATCCAGTTGGCTGAACTCCTCTCTAAGGAGAGATGGTGCTGGTGGCTTCGGTGGGGGATCTCTCTGTACTGAGAGTTGTGATGAGTGGCGCGTGCAATTGGAGAACTGTAGCTGGGGCCAAGCTGAATTCCTCTATGTAATAGAGGGGAGGGGATTCTTAGCTTCATTCTGGGGAGGGGCCAGATGCCAAGTTAAAGGGTGGAAAATAGGATCAAAAGAGCTGAGTACACCATGAGGGGGAGAAGAAAAGCCTCCTGTTGTTGTAGAACCTGGGAATTCAGCAAGGTAGGAGACAGGCTATACACTGCATGCTCAGATTCCTCAAAAACTCGGGAAATTATTCATCATTTGCTAATCCTGTTGGGCAAGTGGATTCTTCTGCTTTCGACATAGGAGTGCTTGTTCAATAAGTATTTATTTATTTATTTTTTTTTGAAATGGATTCTTGCTCTGTCACCCAGGCTGGAGTGCAATGGCATGATCTTGGCTCACTGCAACCTCCACCTCCCAGTTTCAAGCGATTTTCTGGCCTCAGCCTCCCTAGTAACTGGGATTACAGGCGTGTGCCACCATGTCCAGCTAACTTTGTATTTTTAGTAGAGACGGGGTTTCACCATGTTAGCCAAGCTGGTCTCAAACTCCCGACCTCAGGTGATCTGCCTGCCTCAGCCTCCCAAAGTGCTGGGATTACAGGAGTGAGCCACTGCACTCAACCTAAGTTTTTTTTTATATTATCTGAGTTCCTGCAGCTACCAGTGTATTGAGGGAAGCCCAATCTAACCAGCGTGAAAATATTCAGGAATGCACTGACCATGCATAAAATCAGTCAGTGCTAACTCATCTCTCCCCACTTTTATTCTAAAGTCATAGTTTAGGCCAGGCATGGAGGCCTAAGCCTGTAATCCTAGCTACTCAGGAGGCTGAGGCAGGAGGATGTCTTGAAGCCATGAGTTTGCAACCAGCCTAGGCAACATAGCTAGACCCTGTCTCTAAAAAAATAAAAAACTAGGCCAGGCGCAGTGAGTCACGGCTGTAATCCCAGCACTTTGGGAGGCCAAGGTGAGCAGATGACCTGAGGTCAAGAGCTCGAGACCATCCTGTCCAACATGGTGAAACCCCCTCTGTACTAAAAATACAAAAATTAGCCAGGCGTGGTGGTGCACACCTGTCGTCCCAGCTACTCTGGAGGCTGAGGCAGAATAATTGCTTGAACCTTGGAAGCAGAGGTTGCAGTGAATTGAGATCGTGCCACTGCACTCCAGCCTAGGTGACAGAGCAAGACTCTGTCTCAACAAAAATAACAATAAATAAAAAATTAGCCAAGCCTGGTGGTGTGCACTTGTAATTCCAGCTACTTGAGAGGCTGAAGCAGGACGATCACTTGTGCCCAGGAGTTTGAGGCTGCAATGAGCTATGATTGTGCCACTATAGTTTAGCCTGGGCAACAGAGCAAGATCCTGTCTCAAAAAAAAACAAAGAAAAAAAACACATATTTTATGTTACGTTTTATGTAGGCATTTTCTCCTAATCTAAAATTAAAGAAGCAGAATTGGTCCCCACCCACTGTTTTGTGGGTCTCCATTTTCCTGTTGCCTGATGCTGCAAAATTCCACAAGCAGGGCCCAAACAAAATGAACATTACTACAAAGAGAATTTCTTTCTTTTTTTCTTTTCTTCTTTTTTTTTTCTTTGAGACAGAGTCTCGGTCAGCCACCCAGGCTGAAGTGCAGTGGCATGATCTTGGCTCACTGCAGCCACTGTCTCCCAAGTTCAAGCGATTCTCCTGTCTCAGCCTCCCGAGTAGCTGGGATTACAGGCACCTGCCGTCATGCCTGGCTAATTTTTGTATTTTCACAGAGACAGTGTTTCACCATGTTGGCCAGGCTGGTCTTGAACTCCTGACCTCAGGTGATCTGCCCACCTCGGCCTCCCAAAGTGCTAGGATTAAAGACGTGAGCCACTGCACCCAGCCTACAAAGAGAATTTCAAATCTTGCAAAAGAAGTGAGATTTCACGAAAGTGTTGAAGGTGATGTTTGGAGAACGGCTGGAAGAATCTGCAATGTCATTGACAAATGAGGATCTGGTAGAGTTAGACCAAGTCAACAACAGAAGGAGAGAAAACTCCACAAGGATGATGTCATAGGTTGTTTCGAAGCATGTGATTTTACTATAGGTATCAAAGAATTACAGAAGGCCCACAGAGAAAAGGATGAAACTCTCTGAGCAAAACATGACCCACTTTATGGATTCACTGTGAAAATTCAGCAAACAATCAAAGTGCAGCAAATGATGCTATAGATCTATTCAGGATTCATTTCATTCATTCTAAGAATTAGTGCATGGATATGATTTTAACTTACATTGGGTTAAATGTCAGATAAAATTATTTTTGCACTTGATCTTAGCCAAATGGCCAAGAAGCGATACATTATTTTTGTCCTTGTTAGTTTGATTTTTTAAGATCAAATTTGTGCCAAATCTTATTTACATACTACTTAATATTGTTAGATTAGGTAGCTAAGCAGACATGCGCAGGACAGGAAATAGCCTGACTCCCCCAGGAGTGTCAAGAGACCATCAGGTGATGATGAGGCAGTTGTTTTGTTTTGTTTTGTTTGAGACGGAGCCTCCATATGTCGCCCACGCTGGAGTGCAGTGGTGCGATCTCAGCTCACGGCAACCTCCGACTCCTGGGTTCAAGCGATTCTCCTACCTCAGCCTCCTGAGTAACTGGGATTACAGGTGCCCCAACACTAAACTCGGCCAATTTTTTTTTTTTTTGAGATGGAGTTTTGCTTTTGTTGCCCTGGCTGGAGTGCAATTGTGCGATCTTGGCTCACAGCAACCTCTGCCTCCAGGGTTCAAGCAATTCTCCTGCCTCAGCCTCCCGAGTAGCTGGGATTATAGGCATGTGTCACCACGCCCGGCTAATTTTTTTTTTTTTTTTTTTTGGTAGAGACAGGGATTTCTCCATGTTGGTCAGGCTGGTCTCGAACTCCTGACCTCTCCGGTGATCCACCTGCCTCTGCCTCCCAATGTGTTGGGATTACAGGCGTGAGCGACCGAGCCTGGCCCATCAGGCAGTTGTTAAACTGTCTCTCTAAAATAATAATTGGTTGCAGCTGGCACCAGGGAAAGGCGGGCTCCGAATAGATAGAAAACACCTGAAGCTGGTGAGCAGCTTCCTGGTAAGATCCCAGGAGTTGGGCGAGTGGGCTCAAGCATGAGCACTAACAGGCAAGTGGTGGCGTTTACCTGGTTTATGACCTTCCTCCAGGAACACTCAATTGGTAAAGGAAGAACGCACCAATTAGGAATGCACAACTTCACTAAACACACTGCGCATGCGGTCCCGCCCAAGTGCTGGCAGGCCACTGATCATGCAGACAGCCCATCCCAAGGGGAGAATCAGGGCAGAAGGGATGCAACTCCCTGGAAGCATGCCAATGGATAAAACCCCAAGTCAAAGGTCAAACAGCGCACTTGGCCCTCTTCCAAGTGTACTTTTCTTCCTTTTGTTCCTACTCTAAAACTTTAATAAATTTACACTCCTGCTGTAAAACTTGCCTTTCTTTCTCACTGTGCCTTATGCCCCTTGGATGAAGTCTGTCCTCTGAGGAGGAAAGAATTGAATTGCTGCAGACCTGTGCAGATTCGCTGCTGCTAACAATATAAAAATTTTAGTTTATTATAGGAAATTTAAAACATAAGTCAACATAGATAATTGTCTTTATAACTCCTCTGTATCCATCACCCAGCTCAAACTATTATTGACTTATGGCCAATTTTTGTAAGTGAAGTTTTTATTGAATAAGAACATAAAATTATAAAGGTATAGAAGAATGCATAAATCATAGTTGTATAGCTTGTAAATTTTCACAAATTAAAAAGTTTATTTAATCAGCACATAGATCAAAAGATACAATGTCACAGCACCCTGGAGGGTTCTCTCTGCCCACTTCTAGTCGATATCCCTCCCAAAGTAAGGACCTTCCTTTTAACACCATGGACCAAGGGCACAAGGCCAATCTTACCACCTCCTCCATGCTTGCCAGTCTGGCCCCTCTCCCTGCTGCTTCTGACTCTGCATCCTGTCATTTTGCCTGAAAATATTTCAGTTTAAAATTAAACTTAAATACTTAAAAATAAATATTAAATATTTAATCTTAAATATTTAAGTTTAAAAAATACTTAAGGCCAGGAGTTCAAGATCAGCCTAGGCAATACAGTGAGACCCTGTCTCTACAGAAACAAAAAAAAATTAGCTTGGAGTGGTGGCTCTCAGCTGTGGTCCTAGCTACTTTGGAGGCTAAGGCAGAAGGATCACCTAAGCCCAGGAGTTCGAGGCTGCAGTGGGCTATGATTTTGCCACTGTGCTCTGGCCTGGGTGACAGAGTGAGACCCTGTCTCAAAAAAAGACCCTTTAAAAATAACAGTAATACCACAGTCACATTTTAAAAATTAACTGTAATATTAATACTTGCATGTCAGCAAATACCTTGAATGTTTATGTATTTCCCTGGGTTTCTTATAATTTAAAGTTTTACAGTTTGAATCATTACCTAAGTAAAACCCATAAGCTGTTTTTTGTTTGTTTGTTTGTTTGTTTGTTTGTGACAGAGTCTCACTCTGTTGCCCAGGCTGGAGTGCAGTGGTGCGATCCCAGCTCACTGCAACCTCCACCTCCTGGGTTCAAACGATTCTCCTGCCTCAGCCTCCCAGTACTTGGGATTACAGGCACATGCCACCACACTCGGCTAATTTTTGTATTTTTAGTAGAGAGGGAGTTTCGCCATGTTGGCCAGGCTGGTCTCGAACTCCTGACCTCAGTTAATCCACCCACCTTGGTCTCCCAAAGTGCTGGGATTACAGGCATAAGCCACTGCGCTGGGCCCCATAAGTTTTTAACATTTTAAAAAAATCTATAGGTTCCTCTCCCATCTCTCTCTCTTTCTTCCTTCTTTCCTTTTCCTCCTCTTCTCTCTCCTCTTCCCCGTCTCCTTCACTGCAATTTTTTTTTCGTTGAAGGAACTGGGCATTTGCGTTGCAGAATTTCTGTGGTCTGACTTTCCTCGCTGCGTGCTGTAGGGTTATTTATCACATCTTTTCTCTCCTATGTGTATTCTGTAAATCAGTAGTTAGATCTAGGATTTTGATTAGATTCAGGTTCAGTTTTTTTGGCAAAAACTTCCCCTGGTGGTGTGGGGTCTTTCCGTGCACACTGCTTGGTTGTCTCTCTTTTGTGACTTTAGCAGCCATTGATAGTCATTGCTTCAATCCATTAAGTCATAGGGATTTGCAAAATGATGTTATTCTATCATTTCTTCTTCATTTATTAGTCAAAATACTTCTAAAAAGAAACTTTCCCTCATCAACTGTTTGGCTATCCTGAGGGACAGTTTACATAGAAAACGCAGAATAAATGCATGATTCTTTTTCTTTATTTACAGTTAAAGAAAAATGAGTCCTCAAGAGGTGAGTATCATTGTGAACTTCTGCAGCTGGAGATCTCTGAACTGATATTTCTGGAGTCCCTGTGAGTCTGAAGGTTTGAATCCCAAAGCTGGGCTTCATTGGCCTCACCTGGAAAAGGGAGACAATGCCTGGCAGAGAACCTAATCGGGAAATGTTGGTTGAATACAGATTTCATGTGAAAGAATGCAATGATTTACCGAGCACGGACGATGTGCTTTCCTTTTTTGTGTATTTCTCTCAAAAACATTGTGATGATATGAGCTCTGATCCGCCCCCCCACCCTTTCTTTTTTTTTTTTTTTTTTTTTTTGAGATGGAGTCTCGCTCTGTGGCCCAGGCTGAAGTGCAATGGGTGATCTTGGCTCACTGCAACCTCTGCCTCCCGGGTCCAAGTGATTCTCCTGCCTCAGCCTCCTGAGTAGCTGGGACTACAGGTACTTGCCACCATGCTCAGCTAATTTTTTAGTAGAGACAGGGTTTCACCATGTTGACCAGGAATGGTCTCGATCTCCTGACCTCGTGAACTGCCCATCTCAGCCTCTCAAAACGCTGGGATTACAGCCATGAGCCACCACACCTGGCCAATCCCTTTTTATAGATGAAAATGATGATTAAAGAGGCATGGTAGCTTGTCTGGATCACACAGCTGCACAGAACCCGAGCCAGGCTTCACATCCCAGCTGTGTGACTTACAGACCATGGTGGGTGCGGATGTCCCATGCTCATAGCTACCATGTTGGGTGGGCTCTCTGGAGCACTGAGCCCTGCTAGATCCATAGAATATCGAGAACTGCCTTGGAGGGCTTGCTTCCCTACCACACGGCGTTCCTCTTCACCGTGATTATTTCTCACCTGTGCTACCGCAATATCCTCCTGACAGGTCTCCCTGCCTTCCCTCCCAGTCCTCTCCGTAGTCTGTTTTCAGCATGGCGGGCAGAGTGAAGCTTGCAGAGTGCACGTCCCGGGACCACACCCTCCCAACTGCCACTGAGGGAATGTGGTCAAAATAATCTTAGAATAAATTATACCCAGATTTTGCCTAGTAGAAAATATAGATTCAGATGATGGGAGCCCCTTTACCTCAAGGGTGCTAAGGAGAATTATGGAAGGTTTACACGTCAGATGGGATTACCACACTCCTTGTCATCCCCCTTCCTCTGGAAAAGTAGAAAGAATGAATCAGACTCTCAAAAAGCATGTTACTAAACTAATCTTAGAAACTAAAGTGCCTTGGACCAAATGTCTCCCAACAGCACTAAGGAGTGCTATTGGGACGGCCCCAAGGAAAGACTTGGGATTGTTTCCTTACAAGTTATTATATGGACTCCCGTATTTAGGTAGGACTACTGGCCTTTCTACTATGGAAACCAAAGACCAATTTTTAAGAAATTATATACTGAGCATATCCTCCACCCTGTCATCCCTGAGGTTCAAAGGACTCCTGACTCAAACCCTGCCTCTTGAGTTCATGGTTAACCACTTCCAGCCTGGCAACTCAGTGCTGTTTAAGACTTGGAAAGAAGACAAGCTCCATCCAAGCTGGGGAGGTCCTACGGAGTGCTCCTAATCACTGACACAGCCTACAAACAGCTGAACCGGCGTGAACACATTACACTCAGGTCAAGAGACTGGTAAAAGAAGCCCCATAAGGAAGGGAAAAGGGTGAATGGGAAGTGTATAGATCACCTAAGGAACCCTTAAAATTAACTCTAAGGAAAACCTAGAAGGAAGCTATGAGCAGGCTCCATCATTGGGGGTGGATGTTGTTAGTATTAATCCTACTACCAGGGGTGAGAGGGTACAAAATTATTGGATGGAGCCCGGTAGAAGAATATCCAATCAAACTAGTAGTCAACATAACTGAACCTCCACCCCCTAGACCATAAAGTTTGATGCCTCCTAAGTCTTACATTGTGGGAATTTAGGGAACCAAAGGCAGCTGTCACAAGCAAACAAACATCTATGTCCTGAAACAGGTCGCTATTGGGGAAAGCCCTGCGCTAGCTGGAATGAGGTCTAGTGGACCACCCAGTTTCCAGGCTGAGCCATTCTTCCAAAAACAAACCCTTAAGAAGAAAATACATTTGTATAGGGGCCCCCTGCCACCTGATTATAGAAATTTAGAATGCAATCCTATATTAATTACCATAAACAACCCAGCTACTCTAGACCAGGAACCTTAGAGCTATGGGTCAGGAATAGATATCTCAGAAAGGGATCCGATGGGATGGTTAGCTCTTAGGCTAGTCACCAACTCCACTCTGAGCCCACCCAGGATTACTATAACTCCCGGTCCCACTACTTCCTTTAACCAGACAATGACCCTAAGAGAGTAAAAATAATTAAGGTAACTGACTTGAGGCAGACTTTAGAAATTGAGACTGGATATGGGGATGTAAATACCTGGGTTGAATGGGTCAGATTTTTGGTACTAGCTCTTCATAAGAGCGACTGTTCCGCATGCTCTGCTGGGCAGCCTCAGGCACAGGTGGTTCCATTTCCCCTAGGATGGGATACCAATCCTGACGGAATGCGTTGCATATTGGCTCTATACCAGGACAGGGATGCATAGGGAAATGAGACTTGCAAAAGTCTATCATTGCTCTTTACCACCTTGTGGAGGTCAGACCCTAGAGCAATCCCCTCATTCTCTATAGGGAATATGAACCACTCCTCTTGCCTCTCTAGGCAGGGGGCAGAGTTCGATAAGCCTGTGGGAGAACCCTCAACTTGTACCCACATCCTAAACATTACCGGTGAGTCAAACAAAGGCAACTGCTCAGCTCTTTACATACCCCAGGCTGATGTCTGGTGGCATTGTACAAAGAGGAACCTCCATGACCTATTACCATCCAATTGGACCTGGACTTGTGCCTTGGTTCAACTGGCCATTCCATTCATCCTGGCATTCTGTAAGATTCCTAAGAATCCACATGGCCACTGAAATCAGAGAAATCTAACAAATTATTTTGATCTCAACTTTTATATTGACTCAACAGGAATCCCTAGAGGAGTACCTAATGAATTTAAGACCTGAAACCAAATAGCTGTTGGGTTTGAATCAGCACCCTTCTGGTGGTCAACTACTAATAAAAGTGTGGATTGGATTAATTACATCTATTATAATCAACAAAGATTCATCAGCTATACTCGATACACTCTCAAGGGAGTGGCTAACCATTAGATGCCAGGAGCTAAATGGCCTGGGAGAACAGACTTGCACTACATAAGATCTTAGCAGAGAAAGGGGGCGTATGCATCATGCTAGATGGAAAGTGTTGCACTTTAATTCTTAGCAATACTGCCCCAGATGGAACCATCACAAATGCATTACAAGGGTTAATTGTTCTAGTCAATGAATTGGTGGAAAATGCTGGAATTGATGACCCATTTACTGATTGGCTAGAAAGTTGGTTCAGGAAATGGAAAAGAATGGCAGCCTCCATTCTAACATCCCTTGCAATAGTGGCTGGAGTCCTAACAGCTGTAGGGCATTGCACTATCCCCTGTGTTAGAGAGCTAACCCCCAAATTAATGGAAACAGCCATCAACAAACAAATGCCCATAACATGTCAACTATTATTAGAAACAAAATCAGTTCTACTCTCTTATGATGAAGAGAGTCAACAGCTCTTGAAGTGATTTGAGGAGCAAAGGACACAAAAATAAATCTGGAAATGGGACCAATAGGAATTAAAAGAGAAAGAGGAGAGAGTTGAAGGAAATAATGTACACAGTGGTCCTTTTCCAAGACAAAGTGCCCTGAATCGGCGTTGAGGCATGCCAGATAGGCCAACAAAGTGCTGTGGGAAGAAAGGTAGATTTACACCTAATATAATAGTGAAAGTGAATAGTGAAATATATAACAGTGAAGTGAATTTTGAAGCAACAAACTATAGAAGAAACAGGATATACTAGGACCCCTGCTTGGATAGCTGACACCTGCTTGTCCTCCCCACCCTTAATTGCCCTCACTCAAACCAAAGAAGTTTAGTCTAAGATGAAAGTTTACTAGCCTGCAAAATAGCTTGCTTTGTCTGTTCTTATCAGCCTGCCCAGCTACTTAGGTCATAAGTCAAATGCTTGAAGAGTCCCCGAGCTAAGATTGCAATGTATTGTGGGCTGCAACAAAATGCAGCAGGTCAACCCTGAAGAAAACACCTACAACCCCTACCCAACAACCAATAGGCGACGTCTGGGAAGACTGTGACCCCATGATACTCAGCCCATGAGGAACTGGAGGAGGGACCTGTGCACTAGGGGATAAATTGCTTGTTGCACTTATGCTAAGTATTCCTGCCCATCAGATACCCAATCTTTCAAGACTGTCATTAAAAATCTCACTTTTGCTGTTCTCCACGTCTCTGAGTTCGTTCTCTGGGTTTGGAGGGGTGAGTTTGTTTCTCACTATTAGGTGTTCCATTCTTTATCTGTGCTACATGCCTTGTTGAATTTCTATATAGTTGTTATATAGTTGGTGTAATTTTATGTTGCTTTTAAAAAATTTATGCTGTTACCATTCCATTTGTTTAATAATAGCTATATGGAGATATAATTCACAAACCATATAATTCATCTATTTCGAGTACAATTCAATGATTTTAGTATGTTCACAGAGTTGTGCAACCATCACCACAATCAATTTTAGAACACTTTCATCATTCCAAAAGAAACCCTGTATGTACTTACAGTCTTTTCCCCACTTTCCCCCAATTCCCTCAACCTTAGGCAACCACAAATCTACTTTCTGTCTCTACAGATTTGCTTATTCTGGACATTTACAAATGGAATCGTATGATATATGGCCTTTTGTGTCTGGCTTCTTTCACTTAGCATAACTTTTTAGGGTTCATTGATATTGCAGCATCTATTAGTATTTTATTCCTTTTTATTGTTGAACAGTCCATTATACAGGTACACTGCATTTCATTTATCAGTTGATGGACATTTGGGTTGTTTGCACTTTGTGCTATTATGAATAATGCTGTTCTGAACATTTGTGTATGTATTTTTATATGAACATGTGCTTTCATTTCTCTTGGGTACATACCTTGCAGTGGAATTGCTGGTGATAGGGTGTCTCTATGTTTAACCTTTTGAGGAATTAGCAGACTGGTTTCCAGTAACATTTTGTTTCTGCCAGCAGTTATGAGGGTTCCATCTTCTGCACATGCTTGTCAATAATTGTTGAAATCTGTCATTTTGATAATAGCCATCCTAATGGGTATGAAGTGGCAAGGTTTTGATTGACATTTTCCTGATGGATAACAATGTTGAGTACTTTTTCATGTGCTCATGGGCCATTTGTTTATCTTTGAAACATGTCTGTTTAGATCTTTTGTCCATTGAGTTGTCATTTTATTTTATTTTTTTGAGACAGGGTCTTGCTATATTGCTCAGGCTGGAGTGAAGTGGCATGATCACAACTCACTGCAGCCTCAACCTCCCAGGCTCAAGCGATCCTCCCACCTCAGACTCTCAAGTATCTGGGACTACAGGTATGCACCACCACACCTG
This sequence comes from Symphalangus syndactylus, assembly GCF_028878055.3. Taxonomy (NCBI): domain Eukaryota; kingdom Metazoa; phylum Chordata; class Mammalia; order Primates; family Hylobatidae; genus Symphalangus; species Symphalangus syndactylus. The sequence continues at coordinate 71,638,807 of NC_072426.2, forward strand.
ACTAATTTGAAAAAAATTTTTTTGTAGACACGAGGTCTCACCATGTTGCCTAGGCTGATCGATCTCAAATTCCTGGGCACAAGCGATCGTCTTGCTTCAGCCTCCCACAGTGCTGGGGGTTGTGGTTTTACAGTTGAGTTGTTTGAGTTCTTTATATACTCTAGATTCCAGTCCCTTAACAGATATAAAATTTGCAAAATTCCCTCCTATTCTCTGGGTTGTCCTATCACTTTCTTGGTGGTGTCCTTGAAAGCACAAAAGTTTTTAATTTTGATGTCTAATTTGTCTGTTGTTTTGTTTGTTTGCTTGTAGTTGTGGTGTTGTGTCCTAGAAATCATTGCTTAACACAAAGTCATGAAGACTACTATGTTTTCTTCTAAGAGTTTTATCGTTTTAGCTCCTACATCTAGGTCTGATTCATTTTGAGTTCATTTTTGTGGATGGTATAAGGAAACAGTTCAATTTCATCCTTTTTTTCTCTTTTGAGATAGGGTCTCACTCTGTTTCCCAGGTTGAAGCGCAGGGGCCAGATCATGGTTCACGGCAGCCTCGACCTCCCAGGCTTAAGAGATCCTCCCACTTTAGCCTCCCTATTAGCTGGAGCTACAGGTACTTGCCATCATGCCCCACTAATTTTTGCTTTTTTGTTTTTCTGTTTTTTGTTTTTTATGAGACAAAGTCTCACTTTGTCGCCCAGGCTGGAGTGCAGTGGTGCGATCTCGGCTCACTGCAATCTCTACCTCCCGAGTTCAAGTGATTCTCCTGTCTCACCCTCCCAAGTAGCTAGGATTACAGGCACACACCACCACGCCCGGCTAATTTTTGCATTTTCAGTAGAAACTGGGTCTCACCGTGTTGGCCAGACTGGTCTCAAACTCCTGACCTCAAGTGATCTGCCTACAACGGCCTCCCAAAGTGCTGGGATTACAGGCATGAGCCACCAGGCCTGGCCTAATTTTTGTGTTTTTTATAGAGACAGGTTTTGCATATTGCCTATGGCTGGTCTTGAACTCCTGAGCTCAAGAGATCTGCCCGCTTTGGCCTCCCAAAGTGCTGGGATTACAGGTGTGAGCCACTGTACCCAGTGCCATTTCATTCTTTTGCATGTGGATTATCAATTGTCTCAGCACCATTTGTTAAAAATAGTATTTTCCCCCATGGAATAGTCTTGACATCTTTGTTGAAAATCAGGTGACCATAAATGTATGGGTTATTTCTGGACTCTTATTTCCATTCCATTCATCTGTATGTCTCTCCTTATTCCAGTATCACACTGTCTTGATTACTGTAACTTTGTAGTAAATTTTAAAATGGTGAAGTGTAAATTTTCTAAGTTTGTTCTTCCTTCTCAAGATTGTTCTGGCTATTTTGAGCTCCTTGCATTTCTTTCTATGTGAATTTTCAGATCATCTTCTCCATTTCTGCAAAAACACAGCTGAGGACCGCATTGAATCTCTATCTGAATATGGGCAGTATTGCCCTCCTAGCAACAGGAAATCTTCTGAAGCACGAGCATGGGGTGTGAATCCATTTATTTAGGCTTTCTTTAATTTCTTTCAATGATATTTTATAGTTTTCAGAGAACTTTTTAACTTCTTTTGTCAAATTTATTCTTTTTTTTTTTTTCTTTGAGATGGGTTCTTGCTCGGTCACCCAGGCTGGAGTGCAGTGGCACAACCACAGCTCACTGCATCCTCAACCTCCTAGGCTCAAGTGATCCTCGCATTTCAGCCTCCCAAGGAGCTGGGATGTGTCACCAATATTGCCAGTATTTAAGAATATTTTGGCTGGGCAGGTGGCCCACAACTGTAATCCCAGCATTTTGGGAGGCTGAGGTAGGAGGATCACTTGAACTCAGGAGTTTGAGACCAGCCTGGGCAACATGGCAAAACTCCATCTCTACCAAAAAATACAAAAATTAGCTGAGTGTGGTTGTGCATGCCTGTCATTCTAGCTACTTGGGAGGCTGAGGTGGAAGGATGGCTTAAGCCCAGGACATCAAGGCTGCAGTAGGTCATGATGACACCACTGCATCCCAGCGTGGGAGACAGAGGGAGATCCTGTCTCAGAAACAAAATAATTCTATTTAACAAAATATTCTTAAATAGTTTACTCTTTGTGATGTTGTTGTAATTGGGAGCTGCTGTTTAACAGACTTAATATTTATGTATTTATGTACGTATGTATGTATGTATGTATGTATTTATTTATTTATTTATTTATATTTTTTAAGATGGAGTCTTGCTCTGTCACCCAGGCTGGAGTGCAGTGGTGCGATCTCAGCTCACTGTAACTTCTGCCTCCCAGGTTCAAGCCATTCTCATGCCTCAGCCTCCTGAGTAGCTGGGACTACAGGTGCACACCACCACCCCCAGCTAACTTTTGTATTTTTAGTAGAGATGGGGTTTCACCTTGTTGGCCAGGCTGGTCCCAAACTCCTGGCCTCAGGTGATCTGCCTGCCTCAGCCTCCCAAAGTGCTGGGATTACAGGTGTGAGCCACCACACCTAGCCCAGACTTTGTTTTTAGAGCAGTGTTAGATTTACAGAAAAATTGAACAGAAGGTACAGGGGTTTCCAGATGCCCTTGTCCCCATACACGCGCAGTTTCCTCCACTGTCAACATCCTGGACCAGAGTGGCATATTTGTTACAATTGATGAATCCACATTGACATAGCGTTTTTACCCAAAGCCCACAGCGTACATTAGGGTTTATTGTTGGTGGTGTATTATATTGGTTTAACAAATCTATAATGATACATATCCATCATTATAATTTTACAAAAAATATTTTCATTGACCTAAAAAATCTTCCATGCTTCACTGATTCATGCCTTTCCCCACCAGCCACTGATCTTTTTGCCCATTTTAAAATCAAGTCAATTATTTTCTTCATAAATTATGCTTTGATGTAGTATCCAATAAGTCACCATCCACCCAAGGTCAACTAGGTTTTCTCTTATGTTAATTTCTAGGAGTTTTATACTTTTGCATTTTACACTTAGGTCCATTTTGAGTTAATTTTTGTAAAGGGCATGAGGTCTGTGTCTAGATTTATCTTTTTTTTTTTTTTTTTTTTTTTTTTTTTTTTTTTTTTTGAGACAGAGTCTCGCTGTCGCCCAGGCTGGAGTGCAATGGCGCGATCTCGGCTCACTGCAGGCTCCGCCCCCTGGGCTTCACGCCATTCTCCTGCCTCAGCCTCCCCAGTAGCTGGGACTACAGGTGCCCGCCACCTCGCCCGGCTAATTTTTTTTGTATTTTTAGTAGAGACGGGGTTTCACTGTGTTAGCCAGGGTGGTCTCGATCTCCTGACCTCTTGATCCGCCCGCCTCGGCCTCCCAAAGTGCTGGGATTACAAGCGTGAGCCACCGCGCCCAGCCTAGATTTATCTTTTAACATGTGGATATCCAGTTCTTACAGCACCATTTGTTGAAAATACTATCTTTTCTTCATTATATTGCCTTTACTCTGTTGCCAAAGATGAGTTGACTATATTTATATGCATCTATTTCTGGGCTTTTTATTATGTCTTATTGATCTATGTGTTCATTCTTTCACCAATATGACACAATTTTGATTGCTGTAGCTTTACAGTAAGCCTTGAAGTCAGGTGGTGTCAGTCCTCGTACTTTGTTCTTCTCCTTTTAACATTGTGTTGGCTATTCTTGGTCTTTTGGCTCTCCATATAAAGTTTAGAATCAGTTTGTTGATAACCACAGTATAATTTGCTGAGGTTCTGACTGGGATGGCAATGAGTCTATAGATCAAGTCGGGAAGAAATGACATCTTGAAAATATTGAGTCTTCCTATCCATGAACATGGGTTATCCCTTTATTTATTTAGTTCTTCTCACATCTTTAATCACAGTTTTGTAGTTTTCCTCATATAGGTCTTGTACATGTTTTTGTTAGATTTATACATAAGTATTTCATTTTTGGATGCTAATGTAAATGGTATTGTGTTTTTAATTTTAAATTCCACTTGTTTATTGCTGGTATGTAGAAAAGCAATTGACTTTTGTATATTAACCTTCAAACTTGCAATCTTACTGTAGTTGCTTGCTAGTGCCAGGAGGTTTTTAAAAGTTATTATTATTTTGGATTTTCTGCATAGATAGTTATGTTATTTGCAAATAAAGACAGACTTGTTTCTTTCTGCCCAATCTTTATACCTTTTGTTTCCTTTTCTTGTTTTGTTGCATTAGCTAGGAATTCCCATATGATGTTGAAATGGAGTGATGAGGGGGGACATCCTTGCCTTCTTTGTTCCTGATGGAGTTGTCTTTTAAATTTAATTTTTGAATTTTTCATTGCAAATGTATGAAAGCACAATTGATTTTGTATATTGATCCCATATCCTGACCATTTCATTTTTACATGTAGTCTTCATATTTATAATTTTGATGGTTGAATACAATTCCATCAAATAATATCTCATACTTTACTTAGCTTCTGTAATTGTTGGATTTATATGTTGTTTACAGTTCTTCTTGAATATTAATACTTCTGCTGAAAATAGTTTTGCATATTCGACTATTATCTTTGCAATTATTTCCTTATACTAAATTGGTATGTGTAAAAGGAATAAACATTTTGTATGGTTCAGTGGTTTTTTTTGTTTGTTTTTTGTTTTTTGTTTTTTTGAGATGACGTCTTACTCTGTTGCCTAGGCTGCAATGCAGTGGTGCGATCTCGGCTCACTTCAACCTCCGCCTCCCAGATTAAGTGATTCTTGTGCCTCAGCCTCCCGAGTACCTGGGATTACAGGAATATGTCACCATGCCCAGCTAATTTTTTGTATTTTTTAGTAGAGACAAGATTTTACCATCTTAGCCAGGCTGGTCTTGAACTGACCTCAGGTGATTCACCCACCTTGGCCTCTCAAAGGGCTGGGATTACAGGCGTGAGCCCCTGTGCCTTGCCTGGTTCAGTGTTTTTATTGACAGATTGACTTGAAACAGTATGTGTCAATGTGTAAAGCCTGAAGAAGATGCATGCATATACTTAACATCCACTGCTTATCCATCATTCTATCAGCCTACCATGGTGGAGTTGCTTTTGAGGTGAGCAAAATATATAAGGAAGTTAAAAGTAATGGACGGCAATTTTGCAAATAGACATTCTGCTTTGTGATGGGCCACTGCTATGGTCTGAGTGTTTGTGTCCTCTTAAAATTTATATGTTAAAATCCTAACCACTGGCTGGGCGCAGTGGCTCATGCCTGTAATCCCAGCACTTTGGGAGGCCGAGGCGGACAGATTACGAGGTCAAGAGATCGAGACCATCCTGGCCAACATGGTGAAACCTCATCTCTACCAAAAATACAAAAATTAGTCAGGCATGGTGGCACGTGCCTGTAGTCCCAGCTACTTGGGAGACTAAGGTGGGAGAATCCCTTGAACCTGGGAAGTGGAGGTTGCAGTGAGCCGAGATTGTGCCACTATACTCCAGCCTGGCGACAGAGCGAGACTCTGTCTAAAAAAAAAAAAAAAAAATCCTAACCTCCAAAGTGATGATATTAGGAGATTGGACACTTGGAAGATAATTAAGTCATATGGTGGAGCCCTCATAAATGGGATTTGTGCCCTTACAAGAGAGGCCTGAGAGAGATCCTTCATCCTTTCCACCATGTGAAGACACAGTGAGAAGGTGCCAGGAAGCAGGCCCTCACAAGACACCAAATCTGCTGGCACCTTCATCTTGGAAATCCTAGCCTCCAGAACTGTGAGAAGTAAGTTTCTTATTGGTCATAAGCCACCCGATATATGGCATTTTATTATAGCAATTCAAACAGACTAAGACAGCCACTTTGACATTCTCTAACTGCTGCCAGTGATTCTCGTGTGGACATAAACAAGAGTAGTTACTTGGTAAGAAAGGTGGGGATAACTTTGGGAATCGTCATCACTATCACCACTGCCAGAAACACATCTAGGAGCACATGCCCTACTCTTGGTAGACTGGTACCATCCTCTGTGTTTGTTAGACAAATGCATCCTCATCCTCATCCTCATCATTATCATCAGCACCAAAACTGGTATCGATTGGGCACTCACTACATGCAGAGAGTATGCCATGTCCTCAGTGTGGAGTCCTGATAAGATAGGTAAGCAACAATGAGGAAGGCGTCCCAGGTAGGAGAGTACATTTGTTCCAAGAGATGGCTAATCACTGACAACCCAAATCCTGTTACCAAATACCTTTCTCCACATGTAGCCTCAGCAGCACAACCTCATCTGCACATAGCATGTCCAGCACAGCCTTATAAAACTTCCTCCAGTCACTGACTCTTTGCAGACAGCACCTTTTCTGCTGTGCTGCCCATTGTATCCATGAAATGTATCCTCATACTTTCTCTAATGTATCTGCCTTTCTTTACTTACAACTGTCTTGGTAAACTTCTTTGCTGCCCACGAAACTGGCCCCAGACAGTCATACCCACAACACACAACATCTCCTTAACTCCTCTCACAATCCACTGAGGTAAGTAGTATTACCATTCCTATTTAATAGATGAGTTAACTGAGTCTTTGAGAGATTAAATAAACTGTTCAAGGGCTGTCCAGTAGTAAGTATTAAAGCCAAGAGTTGAATGTGGGTTTTTGTGGCCAGAGTCCATGCACTAAAACACTGTACTGCCTTATTGTTACATATATGATGAAGTGAGGGACTACAGTTTGCTGAGTTGATAGTTTTGTAAAGATACCAATGTGGTATTTATTTATTTATTTATTTTTTTGAGACAGAGTTGTGCTCTTGTTGCCCAGGCTGGAGTGCAATGGCATGATCTCGGCTCACCACAACTTCCATCTCCCAGGTTCAAGCGATTCTCCTGCCTCCACCTCCCAAGTAGCTGGGATTACAGGCATGCGCCACCACGCCCAGCTAACTTTTTGTATTTTTAGTAGAGACTGGGTTTCTCCATGTTGGTCAGGCTGGTCTTGAACTCCCGACCTCAGGCGATCCACCCGCCTCGGCCTCCCAAAGTGCTGGGATTACAGGCATCAGCCACCGTGCCTGGACCCAATGTAGCAAATCATTTAATTAACCTAAAAAAATGCTAATGCAGAAATCATAGTACTATAATGAAATTATTTACCACTAGGTAAACAGCCCCAGGCGATTAGATGAAATAATTTATTATCCAAATAAGATTTAGGGAGATTGGCCAGGTCAGTGCCCACGGCCCACTCTGGCCACTAGGCTGAGCCTTCTATTCATGGGTCCTGCATGGGTTTGGCACACTCCTCTCTTGAGCCTTTACTTTCTGCATGACAGCTCTCTGCACAGATATGGAAGTGTGGTTTTCCTAAACTTCCTTCTTTTAACTTAAGTTGAGGACATAATAGGACTGTGCAGAGTTTATGCAAATGACACTGGCCTTTAGTAACGTTTCTAAAAATGGAACTCTGCAAGATTTATTATCACTGTGGTTGCCAGAAGAGAGTCACAGGAGCAGTGATAAAGGTGTTTTCTATGAAATGCGAATACAAAAAGCACAGGGGGGCCACCCAGTTTGATTTCAATGGAAGGAAGCCATTCTCCTACTATGATTTCAATGTGTTGAGTGAGCAGGGACCTTTCAAAATGGTGCATGCTGTTACAGAGAAGTGGGCATGTTAGTGCCTCTTATTGGCCTAGACTTAACCTCAAGGAAATGGAGAAACCAGATCCTGTTCTGGAACTGGTTTCACAGCTTGATTTTCTCAAACATTGAGAGAGTTTGTTGATTTCCTTCTAAGTGCTAGCCTTGTCCTAGGCACAGTCGTGAATCCAAAGATGCATCCGACATGGACCTGCTCCTAAGGAACTTTTGATGCACCTGGGAAGATGCGTATGAATATAAATATGATAATTCAGGTTTTCAAAGTGATACAGTCCTTTTAAAAAAAGATAACGACAACAATAACAAAGGGATGCAGTCGCTATGCTTAGATTTGAGAGAGGGGTGCTATTGCGAGATGAAGAGGACAGAGACTTCTTCATGAAGAAGAAACAGTATGACCTCATGAGGCTGATGGCTGCACCAACTGCTGCTGGACTTGGGGTCTAGAACCAGTTGTGTTAAGTAAACCATTGAAGCCTTCCGGGCCTTAATTTCTTAATCTGTAAAAGGAAATATGATCTCCCTGAGGTTCTTTCCCACCTTGGTTATTCTCTATAAAGAAGGATTTGGTTAAAAGCGGCTAGTGCTCATTGAGCACTTCCTGGACACGATTTTCATATTAATCAACACAGTAGCCTAATGGTAGAGCTGCAGCTTTTATTCCCATTTTACAAAGGAGGGGAGTGAGGCTCAAGGAGATTAAGGGATTTGCCCTTCTACATCCAAACCCAGATTTGAGCAAATCTAAAGCCTTGAATCCCTGTGTTACAAAACCTTCAAGGACGGGGATGCATTTAGGGGAAGAGCCAAGAAGGGAAGGGCATTCCAAGGAGGCAAGCAGTGTGGACGTAGTCAGGACCTAAGTGGCAAGACTGTAGTGTATTCAGGAACAGCAAGATGACCTCGATGGCTGGAGCAAAGAGTTGCACAGCAAACTGGGTCGACGTCCTTCTAGCACAGCTTCCAACAGCCCCAAAGGAAACCTATATACCCTCCCCAGGCCCTCCACCAGCAATATCAGGATGTTAGCTTCCTGTACGGGTGGAAAGAGTCTTTAAAAGGCTGCCTCCTCTGAGACATGTTGCATAAATTATTTTGAGGAAAAACATGATTTATGAACTACCCAACCTCAGAACTGTGGCAAGGGACATCCCCCAAAGGTTGGAAGCATTTTTTTTCTTTTTTTAGGATGGAGCCTGGCTCTGTCATCCAAGCTGGAGTGCAGTGACACAATCTTGGCTCACTACAACCTCTGCCTCCCAGGTTCAAGTGATTCTCCCGCCTCAGCCTTCCAAGTAGCTGGGATTACAGTGCCACCAAGCCCAGCTAATTTTTGTATTTTTAGTAGAGACGGGGTTTCACCCTGTTGAAAGCCAGGCTGGTCTCGAACTCCTGACCTCAGGTGATCTGCCTGCCTTAGCCTCCCAAAGTGCTGGGATTACAGGCGTGAGCCACTGTGCCCAGCCTGGAAGCATCTTTTCATCAGAGATGGAGCTGAAGTTAGGCATTGGCATCCCCCAGCCTCTGTCATTGGATGTTGGTCTAAATAGAACCTTGTGATCTGCCAGGGGAGCTTCTGGTTGGATAAGGACAACCGCTTCACCAGATTATGACCGGGCTATGACAGGCAGCAGAGCCCAGAAATGTGCTGCAGGGCCTCCCTCCCCTGAGCTCCCCTGAGCTCCTCAGCACCAGGTTCGTGAATTATGGGATAGAACCTCCTGTACCCTGTGGTTATAGGTATTGTTTGTTCTAGCCCCATAAGATGGTCATTTCTTAAAAAAAAAAAAAAAAAAAGACTTTTTATTACAGCAACATGCACACATAGTCAAATAGCATTAAAAGACTGAGTCTTCTGGATTTATTTTCTGCTATCTACTTACTGATTCATATGTTTTAGATGATATGCCAATATGCATTGTTTTGACTTCCTATCATAATAATTGATCATTTTAGTTTTTTCTACTTTGTTTTATCCCCCCCTCCTTTTTTTTTTTTTTTTTTTTTTTTTAGAGAAATAGGGTCTTGCTATGTTACCCAGGCTGGTCTTAAACTTCTGGCCTTAAGTGATCCTTCCACCTCGACCTCCCAAAGTGCTGGGATTACAGGCATGAGCCAACATGCCCAACTCCCCCTGTATTGTTACAGCACAATTTTTGTTTAATCTTAATGTGCTGATGTCTTCATTAAAGTTTTTGAAAACTTAATAAGTAAATGCTGGTCACTGTTAAGCCAAGTAGTAATGTCCTCTGATGATATCTGATTAAACTACTTGATGTGGTCAATATCCATCTATTTTGACTTATGAAGATGGCAATTTCACACTGATCAGCCTAAACTTTGGTGTAAGTTTTGTTTCTTGGAGTTAATAACTGATTTTTTTTGTATGTGTTTCTCTGAGGCTGAAAGATTCTATATCTTTTAAAGACCTTTTCTTAGTTTCTGGGAGCCTGTTCTAATATGACAATTGGAAACTTTTTCCAGGCAGACTGTGGAGGAAGGCCCAGAGAACTGAGCGTGCCAGTTGGATCTGCTCTCCCCAACCTGCTTCTCGACAGGATCTGGAGGAGACTCGTGTACCAAGACACCAAGGAGTGAGTTTTCGGGAGCTCCAGCCCTGCTGAGAAGCTCAGAGCGGGTGGGGGGAGGCTGTTCCCTAAAGAGGAGATGCTGTTACAGAACTGGGGCCTCTAACAGCAATAGGGATGAGAGGGTCCTTGAAGAGGAGAGGCCACCAGCGTGCTGAACCATCAGAAGCAAGTCACCTTAATGAACAGAAAGGTTGAAAATGTATCCGGGGAGCGTTGGATTGCAAAGATCTATGGAGACAGCAAAAGAAAATGATATTAGTAGGAGCAAGAGAGATGGGTAGCCAACAAAAGTTGGAATAAATATATTATAATGTGTGTTATGTTGATCTTAAAGAAGATCAGGCATGGATGAGCAGAAGGATGAGGTCAGCTGCCCCAAATGGAAAGTATGATCCCTCGCTTGCTTTCCAGACCTAAGCCACTTCTTGCACCCAGAACCCATCAATTGAAGGAAAGGCTGGGTCCCTGTGGGGAAAGAGGTAATTTCCCCAGACCTTCCCCAGAGATATCTATAGCCATGTACTCAGATCACCATGCAGTGGGGAAAGAGGAATGCCCAGATTTCTCTAATGCTGTTAGAATATTAAGGTTGACACTCAAAGCAATATAGGTCTTCCTGTTCAGTTAAGGATATATGGGAACTATATTAGTCAGGGTTCTCTAGAGGGACAGAACTAATAGCATATATATATATATACACACACACACACACACACACATATATATGCATATACATATATATAAAGGGGAGTTTATTAAATATTAACTTACACAATCACAAGGTCCCACAATAGGCTGTCTGCAAGCTAAGGAGCAAGGAGAACAAGTCTGAAGAAGTCCAAAACTGAAGAACTTGGAGTCCGACATTTGAGGGCAGGAAGCATCCAGCATGGGAGAAAGATGGAGGCTGGGAGGCTAGACCAGTCTCTCTTTTTCACATTTTTCTGCCTGCTTTATATTTGTTGGCAGCTGACTAGATTGTGCCCACGAGATTAAGGGCGGATCTGCTTTCCCCAGCCCACTGACTCAAATGTTAATCTCTTTTGGCAACCCAGGATCAATACTTTGCATCCTTCAATCCAAACAAGTTGACACCCAGTATTAACCATCGCAGGAACTTGTGATAAACGAAGTCCTGGCTCAGGTCCACAGACCCACCTGGGGGTCAGTTTGCCAGTTCCTGAATGTAAAATTGGACTGGACACACTTACCAGTTAGTGGAACTGTCGTATTGGTCTCTTGATCTGTAAAGCAAGAAAATAATGTTATAATAGGAAAGGCCCAGTGGATGGCACTGAAACCACCCTCTCACCCAGGCCAAGACATTAAATCAAAACCAATATCACACCATATTGATGACATCACATTAGTCAGACCAATGAGCAAGAAATAGCAAGAATAAGGTGCTCTGGCCAGGTGCAGTGTCTCACCCCTGTAGTCCCAGCTACTTGGGAGGCTGAAGCAGGAGGATCGCTTGAACCCAGGAGTTCAAGGCCGCAATGAGCTATGATCGCACCGCTGCACTCCAGCCTAGGTGACAGAGTGAGGCCCTGTCTCTAAAAAATAAAATAAAAAGAAGATGCACTCTGGTGTACCGTTCCTCCAGCTGTGCAGAGGTGGCCTGTCACCAAGTAGGAAGGGAAGCTGGGATTAGAAGATGACCAGCAATCGTCGCCACACTGCATCAGTTCTGACTTACGTTGGTAACCCTTTTTAACTTGAACATAATTCTGGCACTTGGCTATTAAATTCAATTCTGCAAGCAGTTACAGAGAGGCTACCGTGTGCTCAGCACAGTGCTAGGTGCTATGGCTGTCTGCAAGGCTGTCTGAAACACTTAGGGCTTATGTGCTCAGAAGGACGGGTAAGTCTGTGCTTCTGAGTGCTGGGATGCAGCCTCTTTTCCTATAAGAGGGGCTTAGGTGGTAGAGAAATAAATAAGTCAGCAAAAGAAAGGCTGTGCTTTAAATTTCTTTTTTCTTTTTAGATTTTCAATTTCTTATTTCTTAATGCCTTCACCTTCCATATTGACTTGGACACCCGCCTGGTGTCCACCTAACCACTGACTTTATTGCCTTTGCTCCTCCCTTGTCCTCTCCTCATCATCTCGTTGCAATTGTAGGGTCAATGACCTCGTTGGCTTGGACAGACTCAGGAATAAGTGATGAGGGATGATTTTTTTTTTTTTTTTTTTTTTTTGACAGAGACAGGGTCTCACTCTGTCACCCAGGCTGGAGTGCAGCGGTGCGATCATAGCTCCCTGCAATTTCAAACTCCTGGGCTCAAGGCATTCTCTTGCCTCAGCCTCCCGAGTAGCTGGGATTGCAGAAGTGAGCCACCACGCCTGGCCTGTCATTTTTTTTTCAATGTCGACTTTCCAATTTTTCAGCACCTTTTCAAATGATCACACAAAAGTGTTAGAGGTTAAGATGTCACCACACTATGTGGGCACGTGAGCCTTTGGCGGCCTCCAGGACACAGATGACAAAAGTGAACAAAAATGCATCAGTGGAGGAGGGGAACAGACACTGCCCTGAGTCCCCCAAATGGGGCCTTAGGTTTGCTGATGTCTGTCTGTCTGTCTACATGCATAGATATGTGTGTATCTGTGTGTGTATTCATATATACATACCTCCTTTTATAACAAGTATCCTTTGATTAAAAGTAATAAATCTCCCTTGGCTGAAGTGACAGGTATCTGGGATTATTATTTTGCTTTTGGCAACCCGTAAAAGAAAAACCAAATCCACAAGATCTGCGGGGGAGGAACAGGTTAAATACTAAGTGCTGGGTCTAATCCTTTAGCAGCCAGGCAGGATTAGGGACTGAGGCTTGTACTGCTGACGAGAGACACAAGAAGGCTGCATGGTAAGTGTCACGTGCTCTAATGAGTTGAAAGCAGCGTGAAGGAGCCTTTTTTATCCTCTGGATCTTAGAGGTTGCTTTATCTTCTTAAGTGTCAACTTGTTAATATTTGAAGAGGAAACCAGAAAAGTTTTACTGATTCCTGCTTTCTCCTGTGCTTTCTTTTGAGGAGATCACTTGTTTAGAAGCGCTTGGCCTGGGTGGGCATCCCTAAGAGCTGGAGGGGCCCAAGCTGCAGAGGCTGTCATGGGAGTTCTGTGGCTGGAAGTGGGTTGTTGGAGCAACTCGAACCCAAAGTTGAGTTCATTCATTATCCCAGGAAAGGGCCATCAGTTAGAAAGGGAACTCATATTTTCAAGACCAGCCTGCTTTCAAGGTGTCAACTGATCGTGTAGACAATGTCTCAAAAAAAAAAAAAAAAAATCAACCATGACATTAACTTCAAAAAGCAAGGGATTGATTTATGATCAATATGAAAATATGAACAATGAAGACAAGCAGGAAAGTACCCATGAGGATGATTTTTCTACCAACTGCTTCATGCACATTGTACCACAACAAAGAAAAGAGCAGAGAGGAAAATCCCTGGGCTCCTGAGAGGAGAGATGGAGCGGTGTTCCTCTACTGTAGATGGTGTTTGTCTCCCTGGCTTTTCCAGATACAATCTCCGAAGCTTTTTACTCCTTCACAATTGGCTTCATTAGCATTTCAGAAAAGACTCTTTCTGTTCATGAGTTTTACCTTTCTAATATTTGTTCCCTATTTTCAGGCAATTTATCAAAAGGAGTAGAGTGACCCAGATTAAATGTATGGATGAAACGGGACTAAAAAGCGATATTAACGGGTTTTTCTTACCCACTCAAAAATATTTTTCTTTGTGATGTAGGAATCACCTGACATTTTTCAGGGATGGTGCAAGTGAGCTCAAGTGATGGGTCAGTGCAGCGGGACGCTGGCCATGGTGCCAGCAGCATGGGGTCACATCCTGGCTCTGTTGTGTGACCTTGGACAAGTCACGTACCCTCTGGGTTAAGTGTGCTTATATGTAAATTGGGAGATGGCATACAAGGGAGATAGCTGCTTTGCATCACAGAATTGCTGTGAGAAATAGCATGAAGCAAGATGATATTTGGGAAAGTCCTTTGGAAATAACAGAATTACCCACATGCCAAGTGGTTTTATTCCCTGCTGCCCTGTTTCAGCTTGCTTGGGCAGCAAGATTCAATCACCTGGAGTGCCAGGGGGAAGAGGCCTCTCTTTAATTTGTTTTTCTGCTATTTTCAGAGGTCTAATTACAAATCCTTACTGATGCAACCCTTCTTATAAATTTTTCTAAGCTCCACCTGGCCTTTTGCTCACCTTATCACCTTATCAAGCCAAAAAAATCTTTCTTTCGTGTAAAGGTAGTCTAGTTAGCTTTCTTCCAAATAAAGTTACTATTTTTTTTCCCCTTATAATTTAAAGTAGGCCTGGCGCAGTGGCTCATGCCTGTAACCTCTTTACTTTGGGAGGCTGAGACAGGAGGATTCACTTGAGCCCAGGAAGTCGAGGCTGCCATGAGCCATATTTTCACCACTACATTCCAGCCCGGGCAACAGAGAGAGACCCTGTCAACAACAACAACAACAACAAATTAAAAAGGAGCTTGTGGAGCGATACTTTGGGACTAAGTATCTTGCTCCTATCAAAACTTCACCCACCAGATTTAGCTTTTTTTTTTTTTTTTTTTGAGACAGAGTCTCGCTCTGTCACCTAGGCTGGAGTGCACTGGCGCGATCTCAGCTCACTGCAACCTCCGCCTCCTGGGTTCAAGCGATTCTCCTGCCTCAGCCTCCTGAGTAGCTGGGATTACAGGCGCATGCTGCCACACTCAGCTAGTTTTTATATTTTTAGTAAAGACGGGGTTTCACCATGTTGGCCAGGATGGTCCTGATCTCTTGACCTCGTGATCTGCCAGCCTCAGCTTCCCAAAGTGCTGGGATTACAGGCATGAGCCACCGTGCTTGGCCCAGCATTTGGTATTAATACATTTCTAATTCCTTCATTCTTTCCACATTTATCAGCTTGCATGCTGCTATAAGGAAGGGTTTCCCTCTCCCTAATCAATTTATTATTTATTTTTCATTTATTCGTTTATGTCAATATGAACTCATGGATTCCTGTTCTATGCAATGGGTTACAATCCACCCATTGGTTTGATTTTTACATTATCCCCCCTTTGGCCAGTAGGGGGCCCCAGCTAGCTCCCACATCCTCCTGCCATAGCCCTTCAGTGTGTTTTCCTGACTTCCCAGCACAAGTCCTCTGCTCTTTTTGGCTAAATCTAATGATCCATGCCGTCTGTCCTGTGAGCTTGGGATTCTACCTAGAAGTCAACAGACAGGAGAGGAATTTTGATCACAGATTAAAAAAAAAAAAAGACACAGTTTCTGAGTAAAATGATAGCACAAGGCATCTCCTTTCTAGACCTCCGATGAATTGATGAAGAAATGTGAAAAACAGAAAAGACACCATAACAGTGCAGGAAATTAGGGAAGAGATCCCCCTGCATATGAGAAATTCAATTTCCCTTCTCAAGAAACAGCAGCAACAAGGGCTGAGATCACTTATAAGTGGGAGCTAAATAATGTGTGCAGGGCTGGGCGTGGTGGCTACACCTGTCATCCCAGAATTTTGGGAGGCCAACACAGGCAGATCACTTAAGCCCAGAAGTTCAAGTCCAGCCTGGGCAACACGGCAAAACCCCATCTCTATGGGGTATGGTGGCGCATATCTGTGGTCCCAGCTACTCAGAAGGCTGAGGCTGGAGGATTGATTGAGCCTGGGAAGTTGAGGCTTCAGTGAGCTGTGATCACACCACTGTGCTCCAGCCTGGGCAAAAGAGAAAGACCCTGTCTCAAAAAATCACAATAATAAAATAATGTAGACACATGGACATAGAGTGTGAAATGATAGAGACTGGAGACTTAGAGGAAGGGGGGTGATGAGAAATTACTTTAATTATTATTATTCGGTACATTATTCGGGTGATGGATACACTAAAAGCCCTATATTTACCACTATGCAATATATCCCTGTAATAAGTTACACTTGCACCACATACATTTATAAAAATAAGAAGTCTTTTAAAGAAGAAAATAATTATAACCTTTGTTCCAGGGCCTCATGGCGTTTCATGCCACCTGGGCAAGACAGCGTGCGTTCTTATTGGGCATGGGCACTTTGGACGTCTGGCGAGTGACTGACTTTTGGAGGGTCCTCATCATCTGTCTTAGTTGAAATCTCTTTTAATGATCAGGTTACCCAATGAAAGTATAATTTGTATGGATCAGAAAGACCCTTCGTTTCCCGCAATTAATTAAGTACACTAGCTTTGCAAAAGCATCTTCAACCTCTATCAGGCTATAGAGATTCCGCCTTTCTCCCACCACCTCCAACCTTGGCATTGCTCCCACAGCCCTTCTGGGGGCCACTGCCCTGTCCTCTCTGTGTTGTCTGCTTCCGCGCTGCTAATCTCTTTCTTTTATTATTTTTAAATTTATTCTTCTTATTTATTTTTTGTCTTTTTTTTTTTTTTTGAGGCCCCGTTTTACTCTGTCACCCAGGCTGGAGTGCAGTGGTGCAATCTTGGCTCACTGCAGCCTCCACCTCCAGGGTTCAAGCAATTCTCATGCCTCAGCCTCCCAAGTAGCTGAGATTACAGGTGCAAACCGCCATGCCCAGCTAATTTTTGTATTATTAGTAGAGATGGGGTTTTACCATATTGACCAGGCTGGTGTCATGGTCTCCGTCCACCTCAGCCTCCCAAAGTGCTGGGATTACAGGCATGAGCCACCACACCCGGCCACTATTTGTTTTTTGTCCTTCTAATCCTTGGAACACGTGAATTGTTTTTCCTTATTTATTTATTTAATTATGTATTTATTGTTATGCTGCTAATCTCAAAAGACGCTTCCTCCTAGATAGCAGAAACAATTGATTCTGCAAATGTGTGGTTTCCCACTGACACCTAAGGAAAAATGAAACAGGGCCTGGGAGGCAGTTTACACCATATTCATCCGGGCTGTTCTCACTGATGGACTTTCCACGAAAGCTCTGCAAGTTTTCCTTTCAGTTTCACTGTCCGTTGGCCGGTACTGGTTGCTTGGCTAAGCCCTGTTAGCGTGGGTTACTGCTCACCCTGACAGGTCTTTGTGAAACATGAAACAACACAAACATTCTTCTCATTTCCCCTCCGTTCTTCCTCTTGGAGCTGTTCCCAGCCCCGGTGGCCCTTCTGAAGCCAAGTGGGAAGCTCAGAAGGTACCGCTGGATTTGTTCACTGGTGTCAGGAATGGAAACTTCTGGGGCATCTGTGTGCTCTTGCTGGTTTCTTAAACTCTGTCTGAATCCCACACACCTCTGGTTTTCGGGGAACTGTTGCTGGCTGGGACAGGAGCAAGGAATCTCTCCTTTGAGTCAAAGGAGGCACAGTAGCCAGAAGGAGGGCTTAGACATGAGAATGTTACAGTCCAAGAAGCTAGAAGGACCATCTGGAGAGTGACCAAAATGAAAAGCGCAGCGGCAGTCGTGCAGCTGTGGTCTGGAGCGAGGTGTGCAGGGTCTTGGGCAATGGAAGACATAGAGGAGGCCAGAGATGATTGCTTCCAATAAAGTCCGTAGCTCACATCTGCTTTTGCGGCCAGTGATGTGAGCGGATGGGTTTACCAGGCTATAAGCTTTTGGGGGCTGTGTGCAAAGACTTCCACTGAGATAATCGTGTCTCCTCAGGCACATCTGGGTGCTGGTCCTGACAGTTGGGGTTTGAGTTTTGCCTGAAGGACTCACTGGTGAGGCTGAACCAAGTGTGTTTCTTTGGCCATCACAAGGACCCAGGCAGGATGTCACACTCAGCAGTACAGCAAGAACTGGTCCAATGCTTCAGATCTGTGATTCTCAATGGGCAGAGGGCAATTAGTAATGTCTGAAGACTTTTTAAAATTAATTAGAGACAGGGTCTTGGCTCACTCCAGACTCCAACTCTTGGGCTCAAGTGATCCTCCTGCCTCAGCCTCCCAAGTAGCTAGGACTACAGAGGTGTCCCACCATGCCAGGCTTGAAGACTTTAAAATTTTATATATTTTATTTCAATTTTTTTTGAGTTGTGGTCTCACTCTGTCACCCAAGCTGGAGTGCAGTCGCATGATCAAGGCTCACTGCAACCTCCACCTCCCCAGGTTCAAGCAATCCTCCTGCCTCAGCCTCCTGAGCAGCTGGGATTACAGGCGTGAGCCACCACACCGGGCTAATTTTTGCATTTTTGGTAGAGACGGGGTTTTGCCATGTTGACCAGGCTGGTCTTGCATTTCTGAGCTCCAGCAATCCACCCATCTAGGCCTCATAAATTGCTGGGACTACAGGTGTGAGCCACCCCCAGCTCGGCCTAAGTTTATTTTTTATTCCTAGGTATTTGAGAGGTACAAGTGCAGGTTTCTTACATGTATATGTTGCATAGTGATGAAGTCTTAGCTTTTAGTGTACTTATCACCTGAATAGTGAATATTGTACCCAATAGGTAATTTTTCAACACTCACCCCATTCCACCCTCCCACCTTTTGTAGTCTCCAATATCTATGATTCTATTCTGTGTATCCATGTGTGCCCACTCTTCAGCTCCCACTTATAAATGAAAACATTTCATATTTGACTGTTTCTGAGTGATTTCACTTAGGATAATGGCCTCTAGTTCCATCCATGTGCTGCAAAAGACATGATTTCATTATTTTTTATGGCTGAATAGTATTTCATAAGGTGTGTGTATGTATTATATATAATTATATATTATTATATATTACATAATGTATATTATGATATATATTACATATCATTTAATATATTATATTATATAAATAATATATTATTATATTATATACATAATAATTATATATTATATATTGTATATTACTATAATATATATTAATATAATATATAAATATATACTATATGTTATATTATTATGTATACACCATATATACTATATTATATTAATATATTATATGTACAATAGTTATATATTTTATATACAGTTATATATACAATAATATAGAATTATTGTATATATAGTATAATGATATATATATCATATTTTCTTTGTCCAATTCTCCATTGCTAAACACTTAGATTGATTCCGTATCTTTGCTATTGTGAATAGAGCTGTGATAAACATATTAGTGCAGATGTTTTGAAGACATTTTTGAATGTCACTGAGTGGGGATGCTGCCAGTATCTAACGGGTAGAGGTCAGGGATGCTGCTGGACATTCTACAAGACACAGAGTTATCAGTGCCCTGTGAGAAAGAATTATTCAGCACTAAGGTTGAGACACCTGCCTAGATTCCAGGAAATGCAGTGTCGTAAGTTAGCCACTGGGAGGGTGCTAAACCCCTCCAGGGACTAGTACAAGATTGAAGAGACCATCACTATTGAAAGCAGAGGGCATGTACTCCATGTCACACATTTTATGCAAGCCTCACAAAGTTTTTGGCTTCAAGAAAGTCTAGAGTTAAAAGATCCTTATTTATTTCCACAGCCCCTGGGTTCCACCTTCAAGGTACCAAGATCTGCCGATGGCTGATTATTGCCCCATAGACAGAGTTTTCTTTGTGATGCATCTGCTTATAACTTTTTTGGAGATTCAAGAGTTGTATAGGAAGTTTAGGGGTTGACTGCCTGGCCCACTGGGACTGTAATCTAGAATCCCCTTTGCCTTTTTTTTTTCATCTATAATCAACAGAAATTTATTGGCTCATGGTTCTGTTGGCTGAGAAGTCCAAGACTGAGGGATCAGCATCTGGTGAGGGCTTTCTTGCTGTGTCAGCCACAGGTCAGGAACCCTGTACAGGGACTGTGTAGACAAGGTGTGAGGCCAATTTTCCCAAGGAGCTTGTATTGGCTCTGTAAGTCAAGTTTGATTCCTTAAAGGAAATTTCACCATTCCAGTCAAAGCCTTGGTAAAATAACCAGTATCTCCAACTGTGTCCCTTTTGCTGACATGTCAGTGAAGTGGCTATGTTGTCTGTGGTAAATACCCAGGTCCATCATCTTGTGCTAAGAAAATGTAGGACATAGACATACACGAGGAGTTTAGGAACAGAGATTTAATAGGCAAAAGACAGAGAAAGGCAAACAGCTCTCGCTCTAGTGAGAGAGAGGGGACTTCCATGAAGAAAAGACCCCCCCTTTGTCTTATTCACATAGCAGCCTAGAAAGAATGCTGTTCTGGGACTCAAGAGGAAGTTACTTGGTTTTTCTGGCCTCAGTTTGCTCACCTGTAAGATGGGCTTGTGCAGCGGATGATCCCTAAGATCCTGCCATCGTGCCCTGGTTCTGAGACTAGCATTATCAAGGAACCCATACTGCCTCATGCATCCATTCTCTTGGGATCACAAAGATTGTGTATCTCCCTGTTTCACTTTAAAATTAGAAGATCTTGGAGATCATCAGTATAAAAGTCATATTGGTGTTTTCCTGACCCTAAATATAATGCTCCTTACTCAGGAGAAGGGGGGACTGGGGATAACTTGAGGACAGCATTTGGTTCTGGGAATGAAGAGAGCAACGAGCCCCCCAGGGCAGCTCTTGCCTCTTTAGCCGAAGTTTGAGGTAGGTGACTGCCAGACCTCTTTCGCTGCTGGCCTCTTACCTCTCAACTCCAGAGAGGCATGGGGAGTAGGAGTGCCAGAGAAAATACAGGATGCTGGTTAAATCCGAGTTTCAGATTGACAACAATTTTTTTTTTTTTGATATTAGATATCCTAAACATTGCGTGGCTCCGTAGAAGCAGGTCTCAAATATTGCAGATGTATTTGCTAAGCCTGACAACCCTAGCTGGCAGGGGAATGGAAGAGAGCAAATGAGGAAGTGGGATCCCAGCTGGGACTGCCCCGGAGCACTGGGCTTTGGCCTTGGATCCCCCGGCGATCTTCCCTTCTCAGGGATAGGCAGCGAGGAGGAAGAGCATTGGCTTCTCTTAGGGCCTGTGGCTGGAGGGAAAGTCAAGTTCAGGTGAATGGGGAACGCTAGGGGATTTCCCTGGGGATCAGCAGGGAAGGCAGCCACATCCACACTCACTCAGAGCCGGCTGTTTCTAAGCATCAAGTCCTGATGCCGATGGTGCATGAGAGGGGCCCCTAGGGGCAGCCCCTGGGATGCCCCCAGTGAAGGGCTGCTGCTGCAAATGAGTGAATGGAGTGGGAGGCCACGGAGAACCTTCCAGGGCTGGTTGGCTGGGAAGTCCAAGCTTTTGTAATTGCAAGGTCCCTCTGCCCTGTCACACCCAGTGACCCCATTTGCTTATAAATACAATATTTTTAAAAAAGTCTTCTTACTATTTTGAAATTGCAACCCAAAATTTATTTTTAAATCTATGCAATGAAACAACTATGACATAAGGAATCAGTAGAGTCCATTTCTTTCTGTGTGGAATCTTCAGGAACTTAACCACTACAATACGTACTGACAGAGGTATGCTGTGTTCATGACTTACATACTTCAGGGGGCATTAACATTATTAATGTGATTTTACAAAATTGTGAACAATTCTTGGCCAAGCTACAAACAACACACAAAAAAAGTCTTCCCTTGATTGACAACAAAATGTAGGAGAAAATATCACGTACTTATAACCATGTAAATAAAAAGGCCTAATTGGGCATGGTGGGTCAGACCTGTAATCCCAGTACTTTGGAAGGCTGAGGCAGAAGGATTGCTTGAGGCCAGGAGTTTGAGACCAGCCTGGGCAACATAGCAAGACTGCTGTCTCTACCTAAAATAAAATAAAACAAAAAAGGCCTACATTTGTCTGCAAAATTTGTGTTTGGGCTGAGATCATTGCCTGTGGGTTTTTCACCTGTATGAATTTTCAGCTGTATACTTGGAAATCGTCTAGGACACGGGATGATTTTTCACTTTATAGGGCTGACATAAGCAAAGTGGAATGTCTGACCATTAAACTTTAGTAGTGTTCCCCCAATTATTATGATATTGGGGGAGTTATTATAATAACCCAAATATTCCCGACAGGGAGGAGGGAAGACAAGGGGCTAGGTGTTTATTGATTGGCTATTCATAGTGGCCAAGCATCATGTATAGCTGTTCACATATTTTTTTTATTCAAGCCTTGCAACACCCCTAATTGGTGCATATCCTGGTATTCATTTTACAGATGGAGAAAGGGTGGCTCTGAGAGTTAGGTAGTGCTTAAGTGTGCATAGCCTGTACATGGAGGAGTATGAATTCTAATCCAGGTCTGTTTTAATCCACAGTCAGACGTTAACAAAAACGTACTAATGGTGAAGGGAAAAAAGCAGTGATTCCTGGTCAAATCTCCCCTAGAAACTCAATGAAAAGGAAGGGGCAGGTGGTTTTGTTGGTCTTGTTTTGTTTTGCTTGGCATGGCTTAAGAGCTGCTCCTTCTGGAGGTAAGAATTAGACATTAGACCACGTGATTTCTTGGGGTCGATTCTAACCCAATGAATTTGTTTTTGTGAAAAATGTTAACTTTAAAAAATAATTTTCAAAAGCAGACACTTTGGACTGTCAATCACCTCTTTTTTCTTAAGCTGCATATTTCTGATGTTTTCAGTGCACGAGTTGCCAGCAGGAATTCATCCCTCTGAACGTCTGTCATTTGGGTTTTGGCTTCTGCGTTTGTCAGATGTCCCTGGTGCCGTCGGGTGCTGGGTTGCGTCAGTGGTGACTGACCTGAGATGTGAGGTCTGCCTTCTTTTTTTTTTTTTTTTTTTTTTTTTTTTTTTTTGGAGACGGAGTCTCGCTCTGTCACCCAGGCTGGAGTGCAGTGGCGCAGTCTCGGCTCACTGCAAGCTCCGCCTCCCGGGTTCACGCCATTCTCCTGTCTCAGCCTCTCCGAGTAGCTGGGACTACAGGCGCCCGCCACCACGCCCGGCTAATTTTTTTGTATTTTTAGTAGAGACGGGGTTTCACCGTGGTCTCGATCTCCTGACCTTGTGATCCGCCCGCCTCGGCCTCCCAAAGTGCTGGGATTACAAGCGTGAGCCACCGCGCCCGGCCTGCCTTCTTTTTGTTTGGGTATCAGTTCCAACAGCCACTTGGCCTCAGCACTCTGTCACCAAGTTCTGCACTTGAGGTCTCTCTCTCTTCCCCAAGGGGAAGTGGCCTTGGGCGGCCCAAGCTCTGTGTTACTGGGCTGCGGGCCGGCACTTGGGAAGAAGTCTTCTGCAGTTCAGCATCCCAGGACGCATCTAGCAGATTTGCTGCCTCATTTGAGGACTCAGGACACGCAGGTCTCTCCACTGCAGTCAGCACAGCTCACCCACACCTGCTGCACACCTGGCACTCCTGCAGCACCAACACCGCCCAGAGGAGCCTCCCAGGGAGAAGGTGGAACCACCAACAGGTTCTCCTATGAAAGCACAGATCCAGAGAATATCCCTGATCTTATTTCAAATATTAGTTCCAAAGGGCTAGAACTGCAGGGCTTAGAACAATAAAAATAAAGATCTTGTTAAAATCTACCAGAAAATATGATTCAAATTGCAAAAGCTGAATTTTCATATTCTGCTTATAAAGAGTGTATTCAGGGACATGGGAGAAAATTTTTTCAATCTATCCATCTAACAAAGGTCTAATATCCAGAGTCTACAAGGGACTTAAACAAATTTGTAAGAAAAAAATATAAGTGGGCAAAGGACGTGAACAGGCACTTCTCAAAAGAAGACGTCTATGTGGCCAAAAAACAAGTGAAGAAACCCTCAAAATCACTGATCATTAGAGAAATTCAAATCAAAACCACAATAATATACCATCTCACACTAGTCAGAATGGCTACTACTAAAATGTCAAAGAACAACAGACGCTGGTGAGGTTGTGGAGAAAAAGGAACACTTTTACACTGTTGGTGGGAATGTAAATTAGTTCAACCATTATGGAAGATAGCATCGTGATTCCTCAAAGACCTAGGGGCAGAAATACCATTTGACCCAGCAATCCCTCTACTGGGTATGTACCCAAAGGAATATAAATCATTCTATTATAAAGATACATGCACACGTATGTTCACTGCAGCACTATTCACAATAGTAAAGACGTGGGATTAACCTGAATGCTCATCAGTGACAGACTGGATAAAGAAAATGTGGTACGTATACACTATGGAATACTATGCAGCCATAAAAGGAATAAGATCATGTCCTTTGCAGGGACCGGACGGAGTTGGAAGCCATTATTCTCAGCAAACTAATGCAGGAACAGAAAACCAAACACTGCATGTTCTCACTTATTAGTGGGAGCTGAATGATGAGAACACATGGACACTTGGGAGGAACAACACACACTGGGGCCTGTTGTGGATAATTC
Source organism: Symphalangus syndactylus (assembly GCF_028878055.3). Taxonomy (NCBI): domain Eukaryota; kingdom Metazoa; phylum Chordata; class Mammalia; order Primates; family Hylobatidae; genus Symphalangus; species Symphalangus syndactylus. The sequence continues at coordinate 71,663,240 of NC_072426.2, forward strand.
GTGGAGGGAGAGCATCACGAAGAATAGCTAATGGATGCTGGACTTAACACCTAGGTGATGGGATGGTCTGTGCAGCAAACCACCATGGTACACATTTACCTGTGTAACAAACCTGCACTTTCTGCACATGTACCCCAAACCTAAAAGTTGAAAAAAAATCAAGGTGTAGTTCACCCTTCCCCTGCCCCCAACTACAAAATAAAAGAGTATATTCAGGGAATCTTTAGAACTTAGAGAGACTTTCAAAAGCTGCTTAGTACAATAACATTTATTGCATAAAGTGAAGCATAAATATTGGCATTGTGACTGTGAACTATTAAAAACGTACCCAAGCAAGCTGTGAATTTGGTTTCAGAATTCTAAATTAAGTAGCTTTGAGTGAGATTTCTCCTAAAACATTGGTTGTGTATTATATGCAGGAAGCCATTGGTTAGTTTTCTTCTCATTTTGTCTATTTACCCTTATTCTACTGTATTTTTAAAAAATCGTATTTGTTTTGTAGCTTTATTCCAAACTTTATTAGTTTCTGTGGTTCGGCCCCATCAGTTTTGTTTTCCCCGACTGCTATCTAGAGGCCAACAGAAGTAATTACAAACACTAGACTTCCCAGGTAGGAAAGGGTGGTGGAGACGCAGAGCCATCAATTCATCCTTCCCGCTCTGCTGCCTAAGGGATGGTTTGCGTGCCCGACTCTTCACGAATACGTTCATTCTGAGGTTGCAAGGTCTAGCTGGCCCTTCCACACTCTCCTTTGGCTCCTTTAGAAGAGCATAGCTTGACTCTTTAGATGTCCCATCTGTTTCAAGCTTCTGCCCAAGGACTTTATTTAATTAAAAAATAAAATAAAGCCATTCATTTCATTTCACACTTCTAGGCAGGGAGCCTTGCCTTGGGAGCCCACGCTGTAGTATTTCAGGTGGCTTTAGCCCCTGGAGGAGGTAGGAGTCACTTTGTGGAATCTTAGACACTTAACAGGTGGAAGGAGCTCTGGAGACTGTCTAGCAAGTGATCCTCAGCCTAGAAAACTGGGTTCTCTGGCTCCAGAATTGCAATCAATTAGCAGCCAATCTTTCCCCCAAGTCTCAGGAAAAAAGTTAATGAGAAGAATTTTCTCGATTCTGAGTTTTCTCCCATGTATTTTTTTTTCTTTTTCTTTTAATATTATTTTATTGAGACAAGGTCTTGCTCTGTCACCCAGGCTGGAGTTCAATGGTGCTGTCACGGCTCACTGCAGCCTCGACCTCCCAGGCTCAAGCAATCCTTCCACATCAGCCTCCTGAGAAGCTGGGTCTGCAGACACATGCCACCATTCCTAGTTAATTTTGTTTTATTTTATTTGCAGATAGGAGGTCTCACTATGTTGCCCAGGCTGGCCTTGAACTCCTGGGCTCAAGTGACCCTCCCATCTCTGCCTCTCCAAGTGCTGGGATTATAGGTGTGACCCTCTGTGCCCAGCCCTCCTGTATATTTTTCTTAAATCATTGTACCTATCATGCTCTCTAACTGAATAGGCAACAGATGAGTCTTAGGTGAGACCCTGGGACAGACGAACTGTGATCAACAGCTGCCCCTCTTTCCCTCCGATGGCTCAGGTCCCTTGTTTAGTATTTGACTATAAAGATAAGGCTTATATTTCCCCCTCTCTTTGCTGGAAAAATTCTTTTTGTTTCTTATCCTAAAATTAAATTTATTTAGAAATTATTCTAAATTTAGAAATCCACAATGCGATGAGTAGGTCACATTGTTACATGCACAGAGTGACATGTGGGGGTTCCATCATCCAGACAGCGTGAGAATCTGGTGGCAGATACCCTTATTCCACAGAGGAAGCAGATAAGGCCGAGAAGGGTGAGGTGAGTACAGCGACAGAGCTGGGTCTGGAGTCCTAATTAGTAAAAAGGAGTCAGGCTGGTGGGAGGAGGGGAAAGCAAAAAGAGGAAACAGGTAAGCTGTAAGTCTGCCTTTCTTCATGATCCAGACACACAGCCCTCCTGTGCAAATAACTCACAATCTTCCTGTGCCCAGGTATCACCAGACACCTGCAAGTTGGCTCACTGAAACCTTGGCGTTGTCAGTACCGCACACAGCCCTCTCCAGCACACAGCACAAGCACCATCCTATAAAATCCCCAGCAAGCCTCTGTCTGCTGGCTGTCAGCTGCTCTTCTGCTGGCTGCCTGTTGCCTTCTTGCAACATATTTTCATGCTTTTTTTAAACAAACAAATCTGCCTTTCTTTATCTACAACTGTCTTGGTAAATTCTTTTACCCCTATGCCACCGGTCCAGATAATTGTGGCTCACCTGCAACACTGGTCACTAGAAGAGCTGGGACCAGGGCCCTGCTCCCATCATACTTGGCCCAGTGATTCTGCTTCTGAGACTCAAGGTCTGCTCTTCGAGGTGCAGTTCCAATCACTAGGACACTTTCCTTTGGTTGAGAAACATTGTCTCTGGAAAAACCTGGTAAAATGAGCAAGTGCAGCACTTTGCTCCCATGCTCAGGTCAGCAGGGAGTGTGGCTCAGCACTCAGGCAGGCTGTCTCCTCCCTCAAGGAGCAGAGACCAGGCTCAAAGGAGAATGTAGAGTAGGCAGAGCTGCTTCAGAAGTTGCAGTCATCAGGGATCAGGGTGGTCTGGAGCCTGTGTCCCTGGGGATGAGCGTAGGGGACCCACATGTGGAAGTTGTGGTCTCTGAAAGGAAAAGCCAGGTCCAGCATTTTCCTTAACAGTCGCTAATGACCTCCGCACTGCTAGACCCAATGGCCATTCCTCTGTCCTCATTGCGCTGGGCTTCAGCAGCTGGGGTGTGTTGATGGTCCCTTCTCTTTCATGCTCTTTTTCCCCTTGGCATCCGGACGCCACCTTCTCTTGGTTTTCCTCCTGCTCCTTGGTCACTCTGCCTTCTCTGCTGGGTCATTCGCTGCACCTTAATCTTGTAATGTCATAATATCTTTGGCCTTGCAAAAGGAAAATAAAATCCCGGGACCCCAAACTCACTATGCCAAAGGGAAAAGTGAAGCTTGGCAACTGAGTTATGCTGAAACAAACAAACAACAAACCAAAAACTGCCTTCCTTTTGTTCCCAGATAGCTGTAATTTCATATGCCTACTTTATCTTCTGTAGAATGTAGATTTACTGAGCACAGACGAATGCATAACCAACCTACCCTTTTCACTTGTAAAATGTGGATTCAGTGTGTACTAATCAAAGTATTCTCGTTGCCAACCCTCCCTTTTTTTTCCTCTCCTCCTTCCTCTCCTGCCTATTCTTTCCCTTTTAAACAATGAATTTGTCAAAACCCTCTTTGGAAAAAGCGCAGGCTACAGATCCTCCTGTAACATGCATGCGTGTGTGTGCGTGTGCGTGTGTGCATGTGCGTGTGCGTGTGTGTGTGTGCGTGTGTGTGTGTGTGTGTAATTTTTTCCTGAGCACATCCTCAACCTTGGCAAAATAAACCTCCAAATCAATTGAGATTTGCTGCAGCTGCTTTTTGGTTTCCATCTTCTTTTTGGTTTCCTCATCTTCCCACTGAGGCCTCATCCTGTCCCTTGTCTTTAAACATCTGTTTATCTACACATAATAACCCCTACATGTCCATTGCTAGCCCTGAACTTTCTCCCAAAGTGCACGCACATTTGTCCAAGTCCCTCCTTGAGATGGTGGCTTGAATGTCTAGGAGACATCACACTGATGAGTCCAAATTTCCCCCAGATCTTCTCCACCGACAGGTTCCCCCATTCCAGGTGTTCGTGACTCCACTGGTCTATCCTCCTAGGCTGAACATACTTGACTCCTCTTTCTCTCACACCGCACATTTAATCCACCAGGAAGTCCTGTTGCCTCTATCTTTAAAATACACCCAGAGTCAGACCACTTCTCACCACCTCCCTGCTGCCCCAGGTCACAGTGGTGTCATCATTTCCTTGCCGTGGCAGAACCTAGAACATTCCACCTGGTCTCCTGCTGTGACTCCTGCTACTCCTAAGGGTTCTCTTCAAAACTGCATCAGGACAATCCTTTCAGAGCAGCTGTCATGGCGCTCCTTCTCTGCTCTGAGCCCTTCAGTGCTGCCCTTTTCCTTCAGTGCAGAAGCTGGCATCCTTCCTTGGTGTGCCAACACGATCCCCTGAGATACAGATGCCTGGGGGCGTTCAGTGAGCGAGGCTTTTCCGAGAGGATCTGCGCATGAGAAGATATCAGGAAGGAGGGAGGAGGCTGAGAGAGGCATCAGGTTAGGATGCAGGTCAGATCTCCAGTGCAGGAGAGAGAGAGAGAGTCAGGTGGGATGGTCTCAGGCTGCAGTGAAGCCTCAGGACGTAATCTCTGCAGAGCAGTCTGTGTCTCTCAGGAAAGCGCCTGCCTCGTGGCCCCTCTGCGCTCTGCCGAACCTTTCCCATAAGACCCGTGCTAGCGCCATATTGAATATTTCAATCTGCACCTCCTGCCCCTGCATTCCTAATGCCCCTTGACTGGCTCTTCCTTTCTTCTTCTTGTTATAGCACATCCTGCCTTCTAATGTGCTATACAATCTACTCATTTACTATGTCTGTTTTAATTGTCTGTGTCTTACCTCTAAAGGCAAGGATCTTGATTTTGTTTATTAATATAGTCCAAGTAACCAGAACAGTGTCTGGTGCATAGTAAGAACTCTGTGAGTAAATACTTGTTGAATAAATGTCATCCCCATTCAGCATTTTTTTTTTTTTTTTGAGACGGAGTCTGGCTCAGTTGCCCAGGCTGGAGTACAGTGGCACGATCTCGGCTCACTGCAACCTCCACCTCCCAGGTTCAAGTGAGTCTCCTGACTCAGCCTCCTGAGCAGCTGGGATTACAGGAGCACGCTACCCACACCTGGTTAATTTTTGTATTTTTAGTGGAGATAGAATTTCACCATGTTGGCCAGGCTGGTCTTGAACTCCTGACCTCGGGTGATCCACCTGCCTCGGCCTCCCAAAGTGCTGGGATTACAGGCATGAACCACTGTGCCCAGCCGTCATTTGGCTCTTCTGTATGTTAACCTAGCAGTTCTTTCTCAGCCTCACATTTTGAATTGGAATGCTTCATACTGATGGGATAAATAATGATAACTTTGGTTTATTTTATTGAGCCTCTACCGGGTGTCATTTGCTTACTTCACATGGACACACACTCATCTCCCTAACACCCCTCAATGAACACGTGGTCGGCAGCGTTATGTGGGCCTCCCCCACAGTTCTTGGGTTTGGTCTGTGTGGCTGTCAGAACACAGAAGTGAAGGTTTGTCACTGCCCAGGCTATGCTACAAAAGCTATTGTGGCTTAACCCCTTGCTCTCTCTGGGATCACTCAGCATGGGGGAAGGAAGCCAGTTTCCACAACATGAGGATGTTCAAGTGAGCTGTGGAGAAGCCCGGGAGGTGAGGATCGGGAGCTCCCTGTCTGCAGTCCTGTGAATGCACCATCGTGTAAGCAGGTCCTCTGGCCCCAGCCATGCCTTCGAATAACTCTGGGCTCAGCCTGCCCCTTGACCACTGCCTCATGGAGGTCCTGGGCTGGAGCTAAGCTGTTCCCAGATTCCTACCCTGCAGAAACTGTGTGAGGCTGCACGTATTTATTGTTTTAAACTGCTAACTTTTGGGTCATTTGCTAGGCAGCCATAGTAACAAATACAGTAGGTATTACTATTGTTATTATTCATTTAATTTTAGAAGCAACAAATCAGAAGTTCACAGAAACTAACCTGCCTAAGGTCACGCAGGTAAGAGGAGGCAGGGCAGGGTTGGACACCTCAGAGGGGCTGGAGCACCCTGGGCCCCCCAAGCCACTTGAAGTTGAAGAGCAATTCCACATTCCATGTATACCCACGGTGACAGGTGGAAAAGCCTATGTTTGTTAATTTCACCAGAAAGATGAGGCTTATTTGCAGAGTGCAGAGGCCGGGCCATTAGGTAACAGAACCTCCAGCACAGCTTAAAAACCAAACCACACACTTGGTTTAATCTGAATCCCTATCCTTGGGCTTGGAATGCCCAGCTATCCATCTCTGTAAAACAACATCAGGCAAAAAGAATTCAAAAGCTGCCCATCCCAATAAGCCCATACCTCTACTCATTTGTAATAAAGCCAATCTTGCCTTTATTTCAACTTGGACAGAGTTTGGATCCAGGTTTGTGGCTATGTTTGCTTGCAGTAACCAAGGATTTAAAATCTCAGTGATGCAATCTTTCCTGTTGCACCTCTCATTTCTAAATATGCCTGTATATGGCAAAGCAAGTAAGTCATTTTGTTTCAGTTTCTGATTTTACTCTTCTGAGCCCAACATTTTTGCAATGTTTGTTCAATGGAATGAAAAATAAACCTCACCTGAATCACCTTTTAAATGAAAGAGTCGGTAACCCTTTGTGGTGCTTTATCTGCGCAGTGGGAGCGAGGGTAACGTGTAGCAGCAGGAGCTGGAGCGCCTTTTCCTCCCCCCTCCCCAGGAGTCTGCACTCTCAGCTGGAGGCCACTGTACCATGGCAACTTCCATTTCAGTGACATTATTTCTAATAAATGACTGCCCGAGGGTTTACAGGGTGTTTCTGGCCCCAGCTCAGTGTAACCAGCAGGAGTTGGGGGCGGGGCAGCTTCCTGTCCCCTCACCCAGTAGTTTTTGCTTTACCATGAAAGATCACAAGAGTATTTGATGTTGGTTCTTGGAATAGAAATTGGTTAATTAAAATCAGTAAGTGTTTGGACAAACTGAATGCAAGCCGCACATTGTTGGCAGGGCACGGGTACAAGAAAGGCAGGCAGAAGTCGGCCCCCAGAGAGCACAGATACAGGAAGCCCCTGTCTTCCCAGCCAGTCCCCCAGTTCATCAGTAATGAGAGCAAAGGCAACAGAAGAGACAGAAACACAGCAACAAGCCACCCTTTCCTTCCGGCCAAACTTCCCTGACTCTCCTGGCGGCTCATCTCTCAACCTGAAAGGCTCATCGCGGAGCCCAGATGACTGGTTTGATTTTTGCTCGTTCTCTTTCTGCACCAAAAGGTAGAGAGAGATTGAGAAAGGGAGAGAGAGAGAGAACAGAAAAGAGAGCAGGAGCTCTGAATAATCTTTAAAGTAGGTAATTATCAATACTCATCAAGAAACTTTATCATTGTCCCAAGAATGAAGGTGTTAATGATGTTTGAGTTGGAGGAACGTGCTCACCAAGTTTTGTCTTTTTGAGAGCCTCTTCTTTTGGAGGCCTGGCCTCCCTAATGGACTGACCTCTGTGTGCTGTCAAGCCCAGGATGCACCTGGAAGGACCGGCCCCTGGCTACTTGTTAGCTCGTAGGAGGGAAATGGAGTTTGCTCCCTGGGACTTGAAGTAGCCGTTCTTCTAGATGCAGAGCAATCAAGATACCTTTTCATCAAGGAAATGAATGAGGTTACCACTCCCCTTCCATTGCCGGGGCACAGAACAAGCGTGCCAAGGCCTTCTTGAGCTCAAGTTTATAAGATTCATGAATAAAAAAATGTGTCTTTCTGTTGAGTGCTATAGTGTCTTGGGAGGATCATAGTCAAAACATTTCTTATTAGAAAGGGCCTATTAAACACAGCCGGGGCCTTCACAAAACGTAATGTGAATATGTTTCCTGCAATTTGCAAGATGTATTTAAATATGTGTATAGACTAATTTTCTGCATGCCTGAATATCTTCACTTGCATACAAATTCTCTATTGTAATTGGCCAGGGAGGCTGATTATAAACGATTTATAAATCCAAGTGTTAACCACGTGTTTGGCACAGAGCTATGCCAGGGCCACATTACCCAGTGCTCCAGAATGGAAATACCGACAGGCTGGATCTGAAGACTCAACTGTGGCGTGACATGTGGATGGTGGATCTCGAGGGCCAGCCCCTAGATCCACATGCAGAGGGAGACATGTCATTTACACAGTCAACCGCACACCAGCCAGTGACTATTTTGAATGGGTTTCTTTGCATTTTACAATACATATGCATTTAGTGATGTGAGATATTGTAAGGCTGGCTTTCATTTCAAAGGCAGTTATTTAATCACACTTAATCTGTATAATTCTTCCCTTTGCTATTTAGATAACGGAAAGATTGAAATTGGGAAATGGAATTTTCTTAGAGCTAGGAGAGATCTTATACACGATTCACCATTTTACCCTGTACATTTTTCTAGATGAGGTGTCTGAGGATGAGAGGGGGCAGGAAACCATCCAAGGGCACACAGCTTGTTTGGGACAAGGAGAAAAGCAGTGGGATGGGGGTGTCAGCCCTTCTCATGTGTTCTAATCACCAACCTGTCCTTCCCTACTGGCTCCTTCCCTCCATCTGTAAATGCCATCAAATCCTTTTCTCCCAATACAAATAAGTAAATAAATAAACAATCAAACACCAACATAGCCCCCAAACTGACTCCCCCCTACCTTCAGTGCTCCTCTAGTAACTATTCTGACTCTCCTCTTCTCACCCACACTATTTATGAAAAAGCAGCCATTGTGTCGGGCTGTCTTTATAAGCACTCTGTCCTCAGGCCACTCTTAATGGGCCTCTTCCTGCTCCAAATCCAGTGGGCTTTCTTCTGTCTTCTAGGGGACCCTTCTCCTTTGTCCCTTCATAGCCCCCGGTTTCTTTGACACCGCCCTGCCCTGCTTCTGCCCACGGCTCTCAGAACCCTCCTTCTGTCCTCCGAGAGCCTGTCTCCTCGCTGGCACGCCCTCCAAGTTCTGCAGGATTCTGTACCTGCTCAT